>NW_027466832.1:3807500-3837500 GCF_046128005.1 Genypterus blacodes
AGGGAGACAGGGAGAGAGAGACCAAACATAGACCGTAGACTAGACAGGAACTCTTGATCACTGTCTGAGCACACACACACACTCTCTCTCTCTCTCTCTCTCTCTATCTCTCTCTCTCTCTCTCCCCCCCCCCCTCTCAATTCAGTCTAAATATTAGACACACAATTCTAACATCTGTGTGGGACAAACAAGTCACAGAGAGACGATGACAACAGAAAGCTGCACAATTGTTTCCTGATGTCTGCGTGTGTGCCGATCAACTTATCAATACACCTATTGAAGGCAGCACAGACCTGAGAGTGTGTGTCTGAGAACCAGACTCTGACTATATCTGTGGAAACATGTCAGGAGTGTAAATCTGTCACTCTCATGTGGAGCAGATGTGCTGTGACTCATCACAACACTGTGAAAGTGAGTGAACGTCTGAGTGGCTCTTATTTTGGTGGGCTGATTGATGATTGATGAGGTAATGAGCCAAAAATGCTTGAACTCTCCCAAGAGAGACATGGACACAAAGACGGACATGAAAGAACTTAACACCTAAAGGAAACGTCCTGTAACCACACACACATCTGAGCTGAAGTAAAGACACTAATACATGTTTAGATAGTTTCTCTATGTGTGCGCTCAGTAGAACAGGAAGAAGTACTTTGTTCAGTAGTTTGTACATATGGAACCTTCCAGCACCAGGTAGTCCTGCTTTGCTCTGGTAGCTACACAAGAGTACAAGAGGCTTTCACACAAAGTCATCTACAATTAAAGGCATGAAATGAGTGAAATGCAGTGAAAGTGAATCAGTCTGTGAGTAAAAGCCAGAAGCCTTTGAAATGCATCCTGAGGTGTGTTTGTGCTGCCGCTCTGTGTGACAGTGGAGGTCTGAGCATCTCTCACTGCCTTTCATCTCCATCCAGACTGCACAGCCAGATGACAGGAAACGGGAAGCCTGAAGGAAATGCAACCACTTTCTTATCAGACTCTTTCAAATGCTCCTCTCATTTACCTCCAGCAGACACCCCTAAGCTCCAAACCCCAAACCCCTGCGTCTGTTACTCACAAAGTCACAGAGCAAAGTGAGCGGGAATGGCAGGGTGTCGGACGAGAAAGCCATGAGTCAACCACAGTGATGCAACAGATGCACAGACGGCGGAACAACATTCACACACAGAGCAGAGACGCATGAGGCACCGCGGCGGAGGGGGGCTTTTATTGTGGCGGGTTCAACCACAACAAGTGAAATGAGCCGCGCCACGGGCTTACTGCTACGCTGATAGACCTTCATTACAGTGATAAACCACGGCTGCTTCAAGAGAACCGGATCTGGATCTCATTACTCATGGAAGTGAGCAGCACACAGATCAGGATCCTGGCGTGACATAGCTCCCAAACCTGAAATAAACATATGAGAGCTGCTCAGCCACTCCCAGTGACACAGAGTCAGGAAGTCCAGAGCCAACTAACATACTCATTCCAGCATCTGAACTTCCACAAATGTAACAAACAGAGGAATCCAGAGTGAGCTGAGTGATGATTGACAGCTGCATGGATCCATACCACAGCAGAGGATTCAAAATGATCCACAAACTCCTGATTTGCAAAAACAAGAAACACATATACAACACAATATTTAGTTTTTCCACTGTGGAGAAGAGTCAGAAGATCCAGTCTCAGAATGCTCACATATTTCTGACATAAGTTCTGGATCCTAGAAAGGAATGGATCCAGAAGAGTCAAACATCTGGGACCTGAGGTGCAAAGAAGTCTCGACCCCAGAAATGAAACACACAGAGTTGGATCTTTGTTATTCGTGCTCCAGATCCTGGAATCAAATGGATCTGCAAATAAACAGAAACATGGAGAATAAGAACACCCATCACACCATGAAACAAACATCTGGGCCTTGGACACAAATCGACCCACACATGCCAATGCCTGAGGCGATGTCCAATAAGGTCACTGAAAACTTGAGGACCTTTAAATCTCTCTGAGAAGATGCCAAGACTCCTCAGTGATTCATCTTAGGTATGAGTCTCTGTGAGAGGAGAGAACTTTGTCTTCCATTATGGATCACTTTCATTTGTTGCAACCAAAACAACAAATCAACCTGTAAGGACGCACAGGCATCAGAGTTGAGACAGGAAGTAGTCAACCACAGGAAGTGTTCAACCACAGAGCATGCAGTCCTAGTTTAGCCACGCCAGCTAAGAGCACATGCTCACACACACACACACACACACACACACACACACACACACACACGTTTCCTCTTTACTCACATACAACTAACCACACATTTCTTCTTATACCATTTCGTTTACTATAATTCTATTCTAATTAATGTGTGTGTGTGTGTGTGTGTGTGTGTTCCTGGGAAGCAATGCTGCTGTTGCCAAGGAACTGTGTGACTGTGTGACACATTAGTATCTAACTTAAGGTATAAATTGACCACCGTGCAGACCCAGAACATGCTGGAGGATTTGGGATTATTTTGGGATCATCCAGAGCCTGAGGACCTGCAAAAATGACCTGTATTAAAAAACGGTGTTCTTCTTCTTCTGCTGCACGAATACACGCCGCTAACACACTTACACATGAGTCACACAGGGAGATCACACACACACACACACACATGCACACACACACACACACACACACACACATATGCAAACACAGAGAAGCACACAGGCTATTCTTAGTCACACACACACACACACTGTGTTAGCAGCTTGGTGTTTCCCAGTGTACGCAGCACTGATGATGAAGATGAAGTTTGCTGACTGCAGAACAGTCACACAGTTCCTGGAAGGACTTGGCAACAGCAGCATTGCTTCACAGGAACACACACACACACACACACACACACATTAATTAGAATAGAATTATAGTAAACGAAATGGTATAAGAAGAAATGTGTGGTTAGTTGTATATGTGAGTAAAGAGGAAACGTGTGTGTGTGTGTGTGAGTGTGTGTGTGTGTGTGCGCGTGTGTGTGTGTGATCTCCCTGTGTGACTCATGTGTAAGTGTGTTAGCAGCGTGTATTCGTGCAGCAGAAGAAGAAGAACACCGTTTTTTTGCAGGTCCTCAGGCTCTGGATGATCCCAAAATAATCCCAAATCCTCCAGCATGTTCTGGGTCTGCACGGTGGTGAATTTATACCTTAAGTTAGATACTAATGTGTTGACATGTGACCTTTGACCCTAAAGCCTCTGTATGTTGTCATGGATCTCTATCCTCTAGTACCTCTGACCTTTGACCCTGAACCCTCTGTATGTTGTCATGGATCTCTATCCTACAGTAACTCTGATCTTTGACCCTGCAGGCTGGAGCCTCATGAATATTCGCGGCTCACCTGTGATAAAGACATTTGCTGACTCTACAGTAACTGTCTCTTGTTTACTTCATCTGCAGATACACAGAATGTTCTGTTTTCACACACGCAACTCTGAACTGTACCTGTCTGTACAGAACATGTGTGTGTGTGTGTGTGTGTGTGTGTGTGTGTCTGTGTGTGTGTGCATTTGTGTGTGCATTTGTGTGTGTCAGCAGGATGTATCTCAGGCTGTGACTCAGTCTGTCCTGGTTGACTCATCTCCTTGGGAGCAATGAGAGGAGGAGAGCAGGCAGACACACGCACGCACACACACACACACAAACACACATACACACACACACACATACACACACAAACACACACACACACACCCACACACACACACACACACACACACACACCTCCTGTCCTCCTCTACCTTCACCTTCAAACCCCCTTCTCCTCATGTTAGCACTCTTCTTCCTCCCCCCTAATGAATATGTTAAAGTTCTACACCTCCTTTGTGCACATCCTGAAAGGCTCCTGCCCCTCCATTACCACTTCTCCACATATCCACATCTGCATGTGGGCCTTCCTCTGCAGCCTGGAGATCTTTGCATGTATAATGATACGTTGTGTTTGTGCAGCGTTTTAAGATGCCGACTAAGACAGATTAACAGGATGAGGTCGTCCTTTCTGCAGCTGCTGTGTGTTTTTAGTGTCTGAGTCAGTGTAAGCCTGCAGGAAACACTGAACGTACAGTAACTGTCAGTACACCCAGAGGCATCTCTTACACACACACACACACACACACACACACACACACACACACACACACACACACAGGACCTGTAACCAGGGTGTTTGGGCCTAAAAGGCACCAGTAACCAGAACAAACAATGAGTAAAAGCTAATCATGGCTGCAGGCCGAGTCTACCTGTCCAAAAATACACAGAACACACATACGTGCACACACACATACAAGCACGCACGCACGCACACACACGCAAAATCCCTCAACCATAAGCAAAATAATTGATGACAAAGAATCAATTATCCTTCTTATGGTTAAGAGTGATTCTGTGTGTGTGTGTGTGTGTGTGTGTGTGTGTGTGTGTGTGTGTGTGTGTGTGTGTGTGTGTGTGTGTGTGAGATAGTGTGTGTGTGTGTGTGTGCCCTGAATGAAGTCCTTGGTCGCAGTTATTTTTAGCTGCTGCTGCAACAACAAACTCTTCTTTCTTTCTTTCTTTTTTTCCTCAGTTTCTTCTACCTATATATAAGTCACAATGAGGAAAACAAGTAAAAATGAACCAAATCAATCAATAGCACTTGATTATTGGTGATTATTAGTACCAATACAATTTTTTTCAGTTTTGTATCATTCATTGTGAAAGTTCACTGCAATATTTCATATTTTTTTGCATGTGGGATCAACTGTGTGTGTGTGTTTTGATGTTCAGCTGTGAGTGACGCTGTGTTCTGTGTGCTTTGAGGGAGAAGCAAGACTAATGCTAACGCCCAGTCATTAAGCTTAATGGGGAAAGCCTGCAGGCGTGTCACACGCACACAAACACACACACACACGCACGCACATACACACGCACACACACACACACAAACCCACTTATAAACCAGAGAGACCTCTGCTAATATGAATGCTAACTGATTCCCCTCATTAGCATGTTAGCTTAGCATCATGCTTCAGGCTGACTCGGCGCTCCCAGCTGATGAGCCACATTATAAATATATACATTCACTGTCAGCTGACGCATTATGCAAAAGGACAAGCGTGTGTTTCTATTTTTAGCATCACCCTACGTCAGCAGCTCCAACCTGTTTGGTTTCTATGGAGATTCCTGCTGCCACTATTTATTTAATTAAGCATGGATGTAATGGAGCCAAACAGGCCCAACAGAGCTTCCTTTAGTGTGTAAGGACGTAGATGTTGTACAATGAACAAATGATTTACTGAATTTAATTATTCTGTTCCTCTGTAAGTCTCATTGTGTAGATGTTTGTGCTCCTCTTCAGGTCTGTAGGTCTTTGAATGGACCCTTAAGGATCCATGTTGGTCTTTGAATGGACCCTTAAGGATCCATGTTGTTGTTTTTTCTGCCCTCCACAATAAAAGCTCAACGTATCTCCTGAATTCACTCATAGAACTGTGTTATGCTATAATGAGGCACCTTGTCACATCCATGTTCAATTTCTACTATTTGTCCTCATGATGCCGTGCATGTATATCTGCACATCCTAAGAGGTTCAGGGTCAAAGGTCAGAGTTACTATAGGATAGAGATCCATGACTTTTAAGAATCATTATTGTTGTCTGTTGAAACAGTTGTAAAGTTCATTTAAAGCTTTTGCATATGTGTTTTTTTTTAAACTTTATTTATATTGTACAAAATGCTGCCACTTACAAAAACATAATGTCAGTGACCTTGGAAGGAGGTAATTTTCCCCAAAATCATTAAATTCTGTAAAATTGCTGCATTATAACTTTATGACCCAAATTGTCTGAATTCATTTTAGGCTGTGTTGATTTGCCTGTGCCCTATTAGAGGGGGAGCATAAATGTAATGATGTCATTTAAACATGTCCAGTCTGGGTCTGACTTTACATTACATTACATTACGATCATTTGGCAGACGCTTTTATCCAAAGCGACTTACAATAAGTGTGTTCAACAAAGGTAGATAAAAGAACTTCAGGTCACAAGAAATCGTAAGCGCATTTCCTTCCTAAACCAACAGCTAAGAGCATAACTAGAGCTAGAGTAGAAGTGCAATAAGTTAGGTACTATGATAAATGAGAAAAAAGGACAGATTAGAAATGAAAGATTAGAAAACAAGAGCATCAGAAGAGCTAGGACAGAGTAGGTGGTGTCCTAAGAGGGAGGATCCGGGTAGTGTTTCTTGAAGAGATGGGTCTTCAGCCTGCGGCGAAAGATGGGCAGCGACTCCGCTGTCCTGACATCAGTCGGGAGATCATTCCACCACTGAGGTGCCAGAACAGAGAAAAGCCGTGACCGCATCGATCGCAAGCAGGGGCCGCTGAGCGCCGGGGCAGCCAGTCGCCTGGAGGCAGCAGAGCGAAGTGGTCGGCCGGGGGTGTAGGGCTTGACAATAGCCTGGAGGTATGAAGGAGCTGTTCCTTTCACTGCCCTGTAGGCTAGCACCAGAGTTTTAAACTGGATGCGAGCAGCTACGGGGAGCCAGTGTAGAGAACGGAGAAGGCAAGTTGTGTGGGAGAACTTGGGAAGGTTGAACACCAGACGAGCAGCAGCTTTCTGGACGAGCTCCAGAGGTCTGATGGCGGAAGCCGGGGCGCCAGCAAGGAGGGAGTTGCAGTAGTCCAGGCGGGAGATGACAAGAGCCTAGATCAGCACCTGCGCTGCCTTGTCGGTGAGGAAGGGACGAATCCTCCGGATGTTGTAGAGGAGGAATCTGCAGGAACGCGTCACCGAAGCGATGTTTGCCGAGAACGACAGTTGGTCGTCCAGGGTCACACCCAGATTCCTCACGGTCCTAGTAGACGTCACCACGGAGTCATCTATGGTGATGGCCAGGTCTCGGTGCGGGCAGCCCTTCCCTGGGAGAAACACCATCTCAGTCTTGTCCAGGTTGAGCTTCAGGTGGTGCTTCGACATCCACCCCGAGATGTCTGCCAGGCAAGCAGCGATGCGCGTCTCCACTTGGGCGTCAGAAGGAGGAAACGACAGAATCAGCTGGGTGTCATCAGCATAGCAGTGGTAGGAGAAGTTATGGGAGTGTATAACCGAACCAAGAGATGTTGTGTAGAGGGAGAAAAGAAGAGGGCCCAAGACCGAACCTTGCGGAACCCCAGTGGTGAGCCTACATGGCTTCGAAACAGAACCTCTCAGTGTTACCTGGTAGGAGCGACCTGTCAGGTAGGACACGAACATGGAGAGCGCAGAGCCAGAGACACCCATTCCCTCAAGGGTAGAGAGAAGGATCTGGTGGTTCACCGTGTCGAATGCTGCAGACAGGTCCAGGAGAATCAGGACAGAGGAGAGAGAGTTCGCTGGAGGTCCCTGAATGCACCACAGAGGAGTTCTCCAGTCTGTCTGTGATCATGTGACACAGATAAAACTAATGGAGACGCTATGAAACTATAGCCTGAAACGACAATATGAGCATCTTCACTGTTTGTTAACCACCATGAAGCTCTTTGCTGCTCTGAGGTTGTCAGCTAGGATGAACACAGAAACATACGTGACAGCGGCAGCAGCAAAGAATTCAGTGACATCATTGATGCGTCGGCTGTAAGTGATCCGCACCACATTACGTAAGCTGCCACACATGCTTGTATGAAACACAAACTGTTCAGATGCACTGACACTTGTTGATTGATAAATTCTGAGCCTGTCACAGGACGTTCCAACCCTTGCTGTGCTGTGGACATTCGGAAAAGGAGCTGACTGAGCATGGAGGGCGTCGCCATCGCTATCGTTGCTGCATTTTTGTTTACACCCAGGAGTGAAATCTGAAGCTGTGAAAGTTGAGGACAGTTAGTTGCTCCATGTTGACTTGAGTACAGCAGGAATCAGGCGACGGTTCAATAACGACGTCTACACACAAAAACACTCACCACACATTTACATTTTTACTCATTTGTTGCCATAGTTTGAGAATAATCAAAGTAATTCTACCTCATCAATCTGTTTAAACTGACAGCAGTATGAAATGATTTTTTTCAGCCATTAATGGAGCCAATAACACTGTCCACATTTTTATTGTTTTTTTTATTACTGTGTAAAAAGGTGTCTTCCATAATTTAAATTTGAATGTGTTGTGTTGTCTATTGTGTAAGTCTGATTATATTCACACTTTCCCCAGATTTCAGCATGAAGTTAGAGCAGATGGGAGATACAGTAGTGTTCACTCTCCAACTGAACTTCAGCACTGTAAACATGCTGCCTGCCTGCCTGCCTGCCTGCCTGCCTGTCTTACTGTCTGTCTGTCTGTCTGTCTGTCTGTCTGTCTGTCTGCCTGCCTGCCTGCCTGCCTGACTGCCTGCCTGCCTGTCTGTCTCTGGTGGAAATCCAGAGTGGGGAGGCCTGCTGGATGCCAGGACGCCTCATTTCCCAGAAGTCTGCTGTGCTGAGAGTCTGCAGAGGGAACAGAGCGTTCATCAGCCTTACATGGGCTGGCGAGAGGCTCAAGAGAGAGAGGGGGGGTAAGACAGTTCGGTAAGACAGCACAGAAATTGGATCTCATAGTAGACACTGAATTTTCCTTTCCCACAGAGTTGCACCTGAACACAGCACAGGTCTGCGTCCAGCCTGTAGGATCCGCGTGTGTGATGTTTGATTCATCAGTTGGGTTGTCTGAAACAGTATCGATCAGTCAGTCACGTCCTGCCACAGACAGCAGCTACACGTCTGCTCGAGGTTAGACAAGAAAGAGAAGTCGAAGTCGCAAACACGCACAGAACCGGGCGGACACCTGCAGAGGGGTCACGCCCCCTGACACGCTCCCGTGGCACACAGTCACATCAAACAGCTCTGTGACTCTGTGATGGAGCATGAAGAACGGAGGGCACAGAGTGAGAAGGACCAGCCTGAAGTTTCTCCAGCCTCAGCCAGCAGAGAAAACTGATCAGACTGAGTTAATAACATGCCACTCATTGTGCCCCACACTCAGGGTTTCCCCTCATCCATTTGTCAGCAAGTTTGGCCTCGTTTGGCCTCGTTTGTCTTGCAGCGTCTGGATGATAAGGACGAGGGAGGGAACAGGGGACAGGAAGTGTCTACTGTTTCCAGTACAAAAGACCATTGTCTCGGCTCAGCTCTCATATTGGCCGAGCGAGTGGCCGAGGCAGCGGGAGAGAATGGAGTCCAGAGTCAAGGCTGCCGGTTGTCTCTGTCTGTCCCGCCGAGCGTGCTCAGGTCTCACCAGGACAAAGACAGGAAGACGCGAAGAGCTGGGAGAGTTTTTGTTCTCACCAGAAGCCGGGACACATCTGGACGTTTGTGGAACTTGTGTTGCGTTTCATTGTTCAAAGACACATACCCACGGCAGAGGTGAAAGCTGGGAAAATGAGCAGGCACAGCTCCAGGTGAAGGAATGCTGCAGCGCTGCTCTGTAGTCCAATCACTCTATGCAGGACTTCATCTACCGGACACGCTCTCACCTGAGCAGATAGAGATCCAGTGAAGCACAGTGGAGCCCCTCAGCGCCTTCACCTGCTCCTCACAACATCTATACTGCCATGAAGGAAACAAGCCTCACATGTAAACCTCACACCCAAGTCTGTTCACTCTGAGATTAGATTATTCAGACGTATAATCAGAGTCTAATGGAGGTTTAACACACATGTAGTCAGATTGAACACTAATGCACATCAGGAGCTGCAGTCACAACACACATAAATGCAACATTTCCGCTGAATTCTCTAACAAATCAACAAACTACAAAGAGAAGCACAGTTCCAGCTGCAGACGTGTTAGAGGAACATGTATGTTCAGATTGAGCTGTGCTGCCATGTTTCTGTCATAGGTCATTGTGGGTCAAACCAAGAAGAGCCTGATGTTGTTCTAAAGTCTTGTGTCGTTTGTGTCACAGTGATTTCCTCTCTGACCTTTGACCCTGTGTATCGTCCTTACTCTGTTGTTCCCGCAGCAGAGACACAGGAAGCTGCCCATTACCAAAACATCAACCTCTGGATGTCATGACAGGAGGAGGATTAGCAGAGCAGAAGGAGGAGGAAGGGGAGCAGGAGGAGAAGGGGGAGGAGCAGAAGGAGGAGGACGAGGAGGAATTCCAGCCTGGTGATGAATGAATGTGGACTAATGAGTGACATGTTTAAGAGCTTTAAATTGGTCTCAATTTAATTTAAGTTCTCAGCAAGCTCTCCTGGCTGCTTTTCAAACTCTCTCATGCCTCATGGGGCCACAGTGATGAAGTATAAACACATGATTGGTGGTTAATTGAGCGTCCCAGGCGACCCCCCCTTCTGCTGCATTCGCTGGACCAGCTGCTGTCTGCAAGAGGACAGACGCAGATGGACAGCAGCTCGGCTTCCCATGAACATTAATTTACTGACACAGTGACACTTATCTGTGGTCCAACACACAACAGGTCCATGTCTCTGTGATCAATACCTCCTTTTGGCAGAATCAATAATATGTCAAAGGAGTTATGTCAGTCAGAACGTTGATCCATACTGGTCTCGGCGTAGGTCATTCCGGACTACACCTTCACATTTGTCTTTTGTTCATCAGGTCCAGTGAAGCCCAAATGAAGGTCTGAAAGTAGATCAAACTAAGAAGGTTCTAGGACTCTTTGAGTAGGTAATAGACCTCACTGAGAGGGTTCTAGGACTCTTTGAGTAGGTAATAGACCTCACTGAGAAGGTTCTAGGACTCTTTGATGTTGTAGTTCTCATCAAATAGGTTCTTGGTTTCACAGATAAGGTTCTAGATCCCCTTGTTAAGGCACTGGATCTCACTGAGAAGGTTCCAGATCTCTTGAATAGGCTATAGACCTACTGAGAAGGTTTTAAGATAATAAGTTCTAGACCTCCATGGGAAAGTTCTTGGTCACCTTCAGAGGTGAACAGAGGGAAATCAAAAATATCTTTTCATTAAACATCATCAGATCTTTAATCTCAGGAAGTTTGAGAATGTTTGGGGGAAGATTTGGGGCTTTTTTTCACTCCGTTTTCATGCATAACTTTTTAATCTGGGTTTCCTGCCTCTCTCTGGCTTGTAAACAGACACCTGTATTACCCTGCATGCTTTTCTCACTGCACCACGCGGCCCTTCATCCTCTTCCTTCCTGCCGTTCCTCTCTGTGCTCTCTGATCTGA
Organism: Genypterus blacodes; assembly: GCF_046128005.1. Classification (NCBI taxonomy): domain Eukaryota; kingdom Metazoa; phylum Chordata; class Actinopteri; order Ophidiiformes; family Ophidiidae; genus Genypterus; species Genypterus blacodes. The sequence goes on from NW_027466832.1 coordinate 3,818,641, forward strand.
TGCTATACACACACTTCCTGTTTGTGGCTCTGTCCTGACCTGTGTCCATGTTATGTTTGAAAGTTTAATCTTTGTGGGTCACTTACAAAGGTGCTTCAAATTTGAATCAGTGGTGTAAAATGTGCATGTCAGCAATACTGTTTTTGTAAATGCTGATGATGAGTGGACAGCTTGTGGTGCCAACAACAACAACAACAACAGCAACAACAACAACAACAACAACATCAGCAGCAGCAGCAGCAGAAGTTTGAGTGAGTGAAATGCTAAAGACAACATAAAGCAGACACAACCAAGAGACAGTGTCACAAAATGATATCATAGACACTATGATGACATAGAGGTCAGTTTGCCAAACTTTGCATTACATTTTGCACAAGTTTACAACGTTCGAAAGATTGAACGTGAGCGTAGATGAGGACGAGAGCGTGAGGTTAACATGCTGCCAAAGGTCAAAGGTCTCTGTGGGAGGACATGCTGATGTGTCTCCAGGACAAACAACCGTATTCAGGTCAGTGTTACTCAGGAACACACACACACACACACACACACACACACACACACACACACACACAGATATTTCTGATAAGCAGGGGGGGACTTATAGTGGACACAGTGTTTGGTTGTTATTCTGCTTATCCAAACATTAACATGAAAGCAGTTGTAGGACACAATGTCCTCACAGTTTGTACACAGAGACATTACTGTAAAACACTTTGATTGCCCCAACAGAGGAATGAGTTTGGAACTGAGTGTCTGTGTGTGGACAATCAGAGTCAGGCAAAGAGACGGACAGACAATCTGAGACAGGCAGAGAGACAGACAGACAATCTGAGACATGCAGAGGGACAGACAGACAATCGTAGACAGGCAGAGGTACAGACAGGCAGTCAGAGACATGCAGAGAGACAGGGAGGGTGGGAGAGGAGTTACAGGGGAAGTCCTGGTTCCAAGGAATCGTGCTTTTCATTCCAGACATTCCTGAAGAGTTTCGTCTCACTTCCATTTATTCCTGCACTCTCTCTCTCTCTCTCTCTCTCTCTCTCTCTCTCTCTCTCTCTCTCTCTCTCTCTCTCTCTCTCTCTCTCTCTCTCTCTCCCCCTCCCCGTCTGTCTCCGTCTCTCCGGTTATTGTGTGCCTTTCCAGTAAAGGACAGTCTGACACACCGTCTCTTTCCAGAAGAAGAAAAACACACATGTTGACTTGTTAGTCTTCTCCATAGAAGTCAGCAGGGACCCGACGTCCTGCTGCCTTATTTGGCGCCTGGCAGAGATCAACACAGTGTACCAGAGCAGAACACCAGGAAGTCCAAACCCCACATGCTGCTGAGAGACGGAGCTCCTCCTGCAGATGTTCACAGCTGCACCTGAGCTCAGCACTGAGCTCAGAGGCCAGATGAGCCGACCTGTAACCCTGAGGAAGACTCTAATGGACACCTTCACCTCCACCAGACACTACAGTCAATTACATTTCAGTTTCACATTATGATGAATTCTTCTGGAAGTCTTTTAGAAACATATTTACATACAATTCATATTTTCCATCTGTGAGAACGCTTTCCTCAGAAACTTCAACTTACAATAAATGAATTCTGCCTAGAATAAAATGTCTTCAGTAACAATGACAGAAGAACTGCTAATTCAACCTGAGAAAATGATCCTGTGGGAAGTTCAATTCAACACCCAAATTGACCTACATGTGAGTTTGGAGCCTATAGCAGCTGTGACAGCGGAGCTTTGTTCACGTCCCTGCAGCTGACACATGCACACACACACACACACACACACACACACACACACACACACACCAGAGCATTTGAGTTCTAACAACGGGCTCAGAGGCGCAACAGATGTCTGAATGTCACTCACACACTGTGGGCTGTTTGGGGACGCTGTCTGTCTCTGGTCTTAATCTGATTCAGTGAAGATGCTCATTGAAGCTCATTTAATCTCGTTCAGTCAGATTAGATCCATCTAAGGTGACGCTGCTGCTTAACTTTCTGTTGTTTGTGAAGGAAATCTGAGATTAAACTGCAGAATATCAACTGCAGGTTATCGACTTCTTTCTTTCTTCTTTTGATTCTTTCTGAGATATTTTGCCACCCAGTAAACCTTCAGTCAGATGAAGTCAACCTGTTTCTGCTTCCAAATGAGACCAACTACAACAAAGAAGATTTAATCAAGTGAATGAAGCTTCACAGACAGAAGATCTGCTGAATTACTGGATCTTTGGATGTCATGATCTTGGCTCATTAAAGTTACAAATGTGTAGAATACTGCAGTCATTGTTTAATCAGTGACCGCAAACACGACCTTTGACCTCACGTGTCGAACTCAAAACACACTTTTTCTTAAATCACACCACACTCACACATGGATGGTTATTTCATGATTCCTCCATAAGCCATTAACAGTCGCCACATTTCTGGCTGGAGGCCAGAGGTCATGTGACACAGAGTGGAGCATGAAAATAAGACGATGTGTCCACATTATGCAATCGGCATGTGATTGGTTTGTCACCGTGTCACATGCAGCCACTTAGCCTGATCAATGCCTGTCTTTGTGGTGTGTCTGTTTGACCCCTGCAGCTGTTTTGCAGCAGTTACAGATCAGAGTGTTTGTTGTGTTATAAATAGCAGCAGCAGCATCACACACACACACACACACACACACACACACACACACACACACACACACTGACCAGCACTTATTATTTGATGTACTCTACTTTACAGTACTACAGGTACTGGTTGTACCTCCATCAGTGATCTTCAGATCTTTGTGGAAACTCTCTGCTGCATTCTCACCGTTTCCCATAATCCCTGTGAATCAGTGTTTTTAACAACACGTGTGCAGCATGACAAACACACACACACACACACACACACACACACACACACACACACACACACACACACAGCCATGACTCAGCAACATGTTCCACTTTTACTCAAACTTCTTTCTTCTTGAAGGAAAGTCTGCAGAAGCTAATCGCCCCCCCTCCCTCCCATGTTTCTTGTTTCCAGCCAAACGCTGAATTATTGACTAGCAGCTCTGCTGTTGTTATGAAACCGTTGATACCCCTGACCTTGCTTGGGACTGCGTAACCAGGCAACAGGACTCCCTCCGTCTCCGTTAGCGCCGTTTGTTTGTTTTGCGAGGGAAACACCTCTGAGCAGGATCCCGTCTGCGCTGACCCCAGAGCGGTTCGAAGAGGCAGAGTAGAAGCTAATAATAGAGTGGCGAGCCGTGAAAGCTGCAGATGGGCGCCCGCGGGCTGCTCTGGCGGGATAAAGGACGCATTGTGGGGGCGTCGGTGGGGCGGTGCAGTAGGATCGTGTTGCCTCCTGACAGACAGAAACGCTTCATTCAGCCGTTACACAGGGAGCGACTGTTGGTGGTAACAACAACAACACGCAGCGACTCAGAGGGGTCGTCATGTGAACCCGAGCCCACGCCGACACACATGACCGGCCGCCATTTGACATCATCAGAGCGATGGAACAGAGTGAATAGAGAGCGATTGTGCCGTGATGAGGTTTACGTCTCCGCTCGTGACTCTATTTTCCTGCCTGACGCTCTGGGTCATGTGACCTTTGTGCCTGCTTATTTATTGGTTCTTCATCTTTTCAGTGACTGGCTTGTTTTTGACGTCTCAGACTGATAAACATAAAGACGATTCAAGCTGACAGAAAACATCAATCACAGAACCAAATCACAAAGATTCAAATGTAGAACATGTAAGAAAAATGAGCTACAAACTCTAGATTACTGATCTTCATTTGTCTGAGGGGTTTAAAATTGATATGTGATATGCAGCGTTTTGACGAAATGTAATGAAATTCTGGTCCAAACTCTGTCACTAACATTGTTTGAATTGTCTCATTGAATTGTCTCATTGTTTGTACTTCTCTTCCAGGACTCACGTACTGTACGAGTGAAAGCCCTCAGACGGTGACATCATCAGCAACATCTGGAAACAGGGGAGAGAGTAATGCTGCTGTGTGTGTTTGTGCGTGTGTGGGGTGGGGGTGGGGGGGCGGTGGGCTGAGGTGAATGACATGACGTCTGTGTGTGTCATGATACAGTCTGATTACAGTCACGAAACAAACCAGTAAGTGATGATTGCTGAGAGATGTGGTCTTGTGATTCTCTATTCTACCTGATAAGGCACTAAAGTCTTTCTACAAAAAACAGCTGATTTAAACTCGGTCTGAGATAATGTGACCGGTTAAGTTTAAAGGAGCCACTGTGGAATAAATTATGGAATTTTGTTAGATAGCTACAGAAAAGTCACGGAAATATGTAAAAGTGCAGTTAGACTCTTTCTCGTTCTGCAGGTCAAGTCTCTAACTTTCTGAGTTTGTTTCTTGTCTCCTGTCAAAGTTTCATCCTGATGAATTTCCTTAAAGCTGAAAAATCCATCATCTTTACCAAAACAACATGCAGTATGCAATCGTTTGTGCGTGTGTGTGTGTGTCACTGAAATCTTTATCAGCTGAGAGAGGAAATAATATGAAGTTAACAGGGAACAGGAAACTACCACTGCCATTCCCGCCTTGTACGGGAAGGCCTCAGTTTATGTAACACACACACACGCACATGCACAGCTCAGGTTCCTCCTGTATTTACTGTTTGTCTTGACACACACTGTCACTGTCACTAAGGCAGACCAACGCAGTTACTTGCCTAACTATCTTCTGCATGTGACCTCTGACCCTTACCTGCAAGAACTAGCAGGGAACAGGACAGAAGTTGTGATAAACACAAAATTAAACATATAACATAAGAATGCAGAGAATCCAGTCTGCAGGACGTATGTAGAGTCTGCAGGACGTCTGTAGAGTCTGTAGTACATGTTTACAGCATGTTAGAACAATAACAGCTAAATCATGTCGTGCCAGTGTTTCTACATAAATGTCAACAGGTAATTAGTCAGGCTGAATGTCTCATAGCTTTACTCCACAGTTCACTACTGTCTGACACAGTTTACCAGGTTACTAGTACAGTACAACACCACAGTACTACACCACAGTACACTGCTGTCACGGGCAACACACACAAACCAAGTGTATTCATTTCATGGAAAACTTTGGATATTTCAGGAACTATAGTTTGGAAAACTGAGCTCCAAACTACCTATGAGCCTCATACTTCAGGAGGAGCTGAGTCTGCTTCACACCACACAGCAGAGAGAGGGGAGTGTTCCTGAAACAATGTGGGCCACAGCATTCCTCACGTGTGAGCTCACACAGACATACACACACACACACAAACACATGCACACACATACACACCTTTGCAGTTCAGAGGGCAGGTTGAATTCCTAGAAGTTTGCAGAGAGAGTTCTGGTTCCTGGGTGGGCCGGGTGAAGGTGGGACAAAGCCCAGGCATTCAGCTCATGGCATTGCAGGAGCAGGGTGTGTGTGTGTGTGTGTGTGTGTGTGTCTGTATATGTGTGTGTGTGTGTGTTAGGAGGTGGGGGTTCAGCAGGAGAGTTTTCTAGGAAAAGGTACCGGGAGGGGTTGAAACATGGAGCGTCTCCTTCCTTCTGCTTGACAGTTAGACCCTTGTGAATGTTTGTATGTGTGTACGTGTGCATGTGTGTACATGTGTATCTGTTTAGGTGTGCATTTGTGCATTCATCCGCATGGGGCTTGGGGCTTGCATGGGGCTTGTCCCAGTAAAGAGGTTTTATGCCAACAAAGTATTTAAAACCTTTATAGATGTTTATGCTAAACATGTTGAGGTGACCAGTGTTCAGGACTTTGCTTTCTCCACGATCCCTAAGCCCCAAGCTGCAAGCTGCTCAAATGTTGTAAATGTGTCAGTGATGAAAACACACACACACACACACACACACACACACACACTGACTGTAATTTCTCCCACAGCACAATAACATTGTGGAGCTCCTCAAACTGATCTATTGACATTCATCACATATTGCTAATTGCACACGACCACTTTCAATTTGTGTTTGATTCTCTTAAGTCTTAAATGTATGTGTGTGTGTGTCTTTGTGTGTCTGTGTGTTGGAGTGGACAGGTAAACACAGCATATGTACTTTACTACATTAGGTCAGATAATGGCTGATAAGTCACAAAGTGGCTCACAGGCTCCGCCTCTCGATGCTGCAGGAGCCAATCAATCACTGACAAACAGAACGGCATGATGGAAAAAAAAGAGCAGTGGAACATTCTGATGAAGTTTCTGTTTTCCCACCAGAGATTACAGGCTTTTTCCATGTTGAAAGGATTGCGCAACCTGAGAGATAAAGCGGATCAGCATGACGCAGCAGTAACGTGAGGGACATCTACATCTACATCTACAACCAAACATCTCTGCTCAGCTCTGCTCAGCTCTGCAGAATACAAATTAGATCTCTGCACACAGAATCCACTGACAGTTTGATGCAGCCACAGAAATACTCACACACACAACATCCTACTGTGCAGGAGTAAAGAAGGTGGGGGCAGGGTGCAGGAAAGGGAGGCCTTGGCGCCATGAATGAGCTGCTGAGGCTGAAGATTTTCCCTGAAAGTAATTTGGGTGGTTAATACACACGCGCGCACACACACACACACACAGACACACACACAGTTGCATGATGGGAGCCATGTGAGAAAGACAGCAGTTGCCACCTGACCAAGCATGTCTTTATGTGTGTGCTGCCTGCTGACTCTAACAAAAACAGGAAATGTGTAATCGGTGGATGACAGAGCAGAGCTACTTCCTTCTTATGGAAAGAGGGAAATGCTGTAGCCAGGGGCACGTGAGACGTCACATCTAACACGCATGGACATCACACCTTCAAAAGCAAGCCAAACGGTTCCTGCACCCCCTACAGGCCTCCTGCCAACATAAACACTTTGACTCTTGGCTCCTTCTCATGCCAACCTTCACCTAAGGTCATGAGCTCTGGTTTCTGGCCCAAAGAGTGATGTTGCAGATACAATCGGTTTCATCCACAGGGTTTGAGATGCAATATTTCACGTGGCAAGCAGCCACCTTGTTGCCGAGCTGGGAGGGTGAGACCTCAGGGCAGAGCAGAATATGAGGGAGGGATCATGCTTCCCATCTAGCCTGAGGAGAAGCTTCTCAACACTCCAAAGCCTACATCATCTCAGAAGAGGCCATGTAAACAGGACATGTAAACACCTGTCCTCTCTCACCATTATAAACAGGGATATATGAATGGGAAAAACAGCTTCACCTTCACTTCCCACTGTGGAGCGATAGAAAACATGAGGGAGAAAAGAGCCAAAGGTGGACCAGCCTAGCGCCAGACAGTCAAGCATGACGTCAGATCAGCAGATATGGGTGGAAGTGATGTTCAGTAGAAACTCATCAGAAATGATTTAGTTGATTTGAGTTTGACTTCATTACTCCGGACTGCAGCTGCTTCCATGGTGGTGACGTCAGGGAGCCAGAGTCAGTCGGCTGTTTACCATCTGAGGACCCAGCCCAGCAGTTTTTCCTAGCAGGAAAGTGGTTGTGTTTCCCGTGGGGCATGAACGCAGCGTGGGTGTGTCCTGCCGTCAGACGTCCACATGATGACGTCCACTCACACAGAGCAGAGATCAGTTGAGGGGGGCTGGGAGCTCACTGACATCAAGCAACCCACCTCTGACGGGAACCCCCCCCACCCAGTCGCACACACACGTGCTTACACACACGTGCACACACACACACACACACACACACACACACACACACACACACACACACACACAGAGCTTGTTTTTCCTCAATAGCTGTTTTTATTCCAGGCTGTTTTCTGACTCACTCCTGACATTATTGCTTGGCTCAAACACTCCAGCGAGAAGCAAAAGCTGCTATTGTTTTCAGGGAAATCCCCCCCCCCCCCCCCCCCCCCCCCACACACACACACACACACACTCCCCCTTCACAGTGACACACACACAAAAACACACACACACGCACACTTCGAGATCGTGACTGCTGCCTTTGTTTTCCAGTGAGCCTCTCTGACCATAAAAGGCAAAATTGGTTTGAAAGAGACTCTGAGTGTGTAAAGTGCAGCCCCAATGTACACACACACACACACACACACACACACACACACACACAAACATTGGTATTGCTGCACAACTCTCACACAGAGACAAACTATTATCTTAATGATGTTGCACGTTCAGTTTTAATCAAACTATTAAACCATGAACCTAAATTCTGACTATACATTGCTAGGCCCTGCAATGGGTGAACACCAAAGGCATGCTGGGATACGCTCCGAATGCCCTTGAGCCTGATTATGAGTAACCATGCATACAGAATGGATGCAGCATATGGAGCAGTCACCTGGCCAGATGCTCCCTCACCCTGTCTGTTTAGTTTGCACGATGAGGTCATTGCTCCAAAATGTAGGCTGACATCAGCTGAGAGATTAAACCATATGATGTCTCTCTCTCACACACACACACACAGGGCCAGAGAGAGTTTCCCCAGCCTCCCCCAGTCAGCTGATGTTTCCGGGAAGCAGAGAGCGAGCGAGCATGCGGGAGAGATGGGGAGAGGGAGAGAAAGAGAGAGAGGGTGATCTCATGTGATTGGTGACTCAGCAGAGAATGACCTCACCCCCCACAGTCAAACAGCTCGGGATTGGATGAGTCAAAGAGTGAGCCGGGCTCACCAGACCAATAGGAGGAGCTGGCCGGCGATGGAGTGAGGGGACGGGTGAGCAAGGCAGAGAGAAAGAGAGACGGTTGTGTCATTCCTGAGGATGATGATGATGTTTTGCTGCTGAGGAAAACAGATCATCTCACTCACATTAAAAAAGTGAAATTAGAGTGGCTTTATTAGATTGGTTACGTCACAGCTGATGGGATTTCACTCTGTTGTATATATTCTCTCATACATAGTAAAGCTGAAGTTCCTTTATTGTTGGTGTGGTGCTGACAGAGTTCAAACAAACTCTAATGACCTGAGCTCTAATGTTTGATTAATGGATGAACAAAGGATGACAGAAGAATGACACTCTCTCTTTGCAAAAATCAAGAATACTTATATCATTACTTACTTTTATTAGTAAGTTGTGCAGGTATGTGATATATATGCGGCAGTAGCTCAGTCGGTAGGGCTTCCGCTTGGGAACCGGAATGTCGCCAGTTCGAGTCCCTGCCAAGTGCCCCTGAGCAAGGCACCAAACCCCCAACTGCTCCCCCCTCTCTAATGGGTGGTAATGTAATGTAAGTCACTTTGGATAAAAAAAAAAATAACATTACCATACATTTGTTATGTGCTTTATTTTGAATAAATCAGTTAATGTTAACCTATATGTTTATTTGGCATCACAGCAGCCGGTGATGGATAAGCTCCGCCTCCTCCTGGCTTTATGCTGACTCAGCTCAGGTGAAATCAAAGCCCGTGAAAACCAGAACCTGACAACAAACACAGCAAACTTATCTTGGTGTTTACTGAAAAATACCGACCCACAATGCACTGCTGAGTCAGAGCCCGACTTCAGCTTGATTCCCATCAAGGTGCACACAGGTGGAACAGCACAGGACAGATCTGATGACCTGATGGTGTCATCTTACTCTTTAGCTCAGCTCATATTGATCTCCAGGACAATCCGTGATAACAGCTACAACAACAACACAACACAGCCCTGCCCTCTTATTGATTCTTCCTCTTCATCATCCTCATCCTCATTATGAGCTGAGGGTTTGAGTCACTGCGGTAGAAACACAAACAGCACAATCAGAGTCAAACACCGTCAACTTTGCACTAATGGGCCAAATACTGGTACCAGATTTAAAACAACACAAATAAAATGATAACAATGTATGAATTGATGAGTGATGGTTCATCCGTGTGTGTGCTTGATGTCACAGTACAAAGACCACAAGTATCGTGTGTAATATTAGTGGTACGAAAAAACATCATTTCTGAATTGTTGCAAAGATAAAGAATCGATTCAATTTTAAAAAGTTGCATATATATATTTTGGTCAATTTGTTGACTGATTTTGTTGACAAACAGGAAGTAGCTAGTGTTTAGCCGCGGCCTGCTAGCTGGCGTGTGACCCTGCTGCTGTTGCTGTGTGCAGGAGCGCGACACATTTGGCAGCAGAATGTCACTGTCACATTGTATTGTGACGCCGCTCAACAATCAGAAACGGAGCGACTGTGAAGCAAGCAGTGGGTCAGGACCCAGGCCTTCCTCCTTCTCCTCCTCCTCCTCCTCAGCCCTGTCTGAGTAGTCTGAGTAAAGACTTGTCTGCTCCTCTGTACTGTAAACCACACACCACTGGATTGAACCCAGCTCTGTGTGTGTGTGTGTGTGCCTGGACAGCCTGGCGCAGTCTTGCTGCGTGACGGCCAGATATGCAAAGATTCTGACCGCAGAAGCAGTGAGTCGTCTGGCTTTTAATAAGTCCTGGTTTTATGTCTGTAAGTGTGTGTCTGTGTGTGTGTCTGTGTGTGGCTGAATATAGAAACTGAAGTGTCCTTTAGAGTCTCAGAAACCTCTGAGTACAAACACCGACCCGACGTCTCATCTACCAACGAGTCTATCGCAGTGTGAGCAGCAGTGTGTGTGTGTGTGTGTGTGTGTGTGTGTTGTCATTATTGAAAAATTTAATCATTTAACAAGAACTCAGACTGAAATGGAGCTTGCAGCAACACAGCTTGCAGCTTGAGAGGATCATCACACACAGCTCAAATCTTGATTGCAGTCTGATTTCTTTACCAACTGTTGCCGTGTGTGTTGGCTTGTGTGTTGCCGTGTGTGTGTGTGTACGTTTCAGCTCTTCATCCTCTCAGACTTCACTTTGTTCTGCTCTGTTTTCTTTTTTGCTTTTTAATTTGAGGTTTTTTATTACTAGTTGTAGCTTTGGATTGCAGCTCTGTTTGAAGATTTAGGCTTGAGAATCCTGAGACAATACAAGTTATTTATTATGGTGAGACGCTCCCAGCTCCTTTTCCCAGGCCTCTCCCTCTCTCCCTCGCTCTCTCTCTCTCCCTCTCCCTCATTCACTCTCTACCTCTCTCACCCACTCCTGTGTCTCTCCTTCTCTTTCCTGCTTTCTCACAGCTCCCCCCGTCATGTGATACTGGGCACCCTGCCGGCTCCCACACACACACATACACACACACACACACACACACACACACACACACACACACACACACACTAGTAAAACCTCCCGCAGGCACTTTGGGAGGTTTGGGAAAAGAATCCTAGAAGAAAGTACAACCCGATGGGAAACAAATATCTTTCATTCTTCCTCTCCCTCTCTCTTTCTCACTCTCACTATGTGCATGTGTGTGTGTGTGTGTGTGTGTGTGTGTGTGTGTGTGTCTGTGTGTGTGTGCGTGCGGGCGCGTGCGTGTGTGTTACAGAGAAAGAGGGAGACAGGGATGATGTGTGTTTGTTTTTCCCAGTCTGCGGTGGGTTTCCCCTCTGCAGGTTTGTTGTGTGTGCAGAACATCAGTCTGGGAAATTCTCACAGTTTGTAGTACTGCTGTAGCAGCAGGAGTAGCAGCTGGGTATGGGCAGGAATGAGAGTAAGAAAGTAGTAGTATTTCTGCCTGGTAGTAAAGGTAGTAGTGGTGGTAGTTGCAGCAGTAATAGTAGCACACGATAATATTTGCTGTGGTAGCAGTTGCAAAAGTGGAATCACTTCACAGCAGGGAAGTGGGGTAATTAGAGAGAGGGGGGGCAGGGAGAGAGAGAGAGAGAGAGAGAGAGAGAGAGAGAGAGGGAGAGAGTGAGAGAGAGACACCAGTCCCAGGAAAGAAGGAATGTTTGTGTTTGTATATACAGTGCGTGCATGTGGAGCCGGATGTGTGGGATACGTGTGTGTGTGTGAGTGAGTGGGTGACAGGAAGCTGGACTGTGTTCAAGCAGCATGGGTGAGAAAGCAACTCATCCACTTCCTCCATTCCTTATGCATCTGGTTCACAACTTATCAATCGACCCTCAGGTGACTGCTGGTGTGAAGAAGCTTACAGTCTTTCCTATTTCTCCTCCCTGTGTTGTTGTTTTTTCGGATGTGGAACCTGCAGGACGAGCAGAAGATCAGGATGGACAGGAAGGACAGGCTGAACAGAGACACTGAGAGAAAGGAAAAGGGCCGGAAAGAGAGAGGGAGAGGGGGAGAGAGAGGGAGAGAAAGAGGGGAGGGGGGGGGGGGAGAGCGAGAGGGGGAGAGAGGAATGGATGGAGGCATAAAGCTTCTGCCTCAGGCTGTAACAGAAACAGGAGGTTTGGATGGAGACAATAAGACAGGATGTCACCACCCCAACATCACACACACATTCCTTCCCCTCTTCAGGTCTGTAGTTGTTGTTTCTTCTCCCCTCCACAATAAAAGCTCAACGTATCTCCTGGATTCACTAATAAAACTGTGTTATGCTATAATGAGTGTCACATCTATGTTCTTCTTCTGCTAATTCTCCTCACGACGCCCTGCAAGTATATCTGCACAATATTCTCCCTGCTACTTCTCACTATGGAGCGACATCAAACGAGCTGCAGACTGATGAGAGAAGGCACCTTGAAGTTACTATAGGATAGAGATCCATGACACCATTCAGAGGGTCCAGGGTCAAAGGTCAGGGTTACTATTGGATAGAGATCTATGACAACATACAGAGGGTTCAGCACAAACATCTACGCAATGAGACTGACAGAGGAACAGACACACAGAGTGAGCTTGGACGTAGTTTCAGAAAAATCATCATCAAATCAAATTGCTTGAATGTGGCTTTAATGTACTCGTGTTGCTGCTGATGGATAGGCGTATTAACAGCTGGTTCACTCAGGACTCTTGACTACGCCTGGTAACCTGTGATGTATACATGACCAATGTTTCTTTACATGAGACAACAAACGCAGTGTGACGATCCTCTGGACCTCCATGTTTATCCTTGTTCCACTGTCTCTTCTGAGGAGCAGCGTCACTCCTTGCCTTAATCACAGTGCAAATACTCAGAGTCCTGAAAGCACGTCAGCGTTCCTCCTTAGGGAAACACAACGCTGCATCCTGCACATTATCCAGCTTCAGTCAAGCGGACGTCGCACATGCAGGAAATGCAAATCAGACCTTTAAAGTTGGAGCGTGAGTGAGTCAGAAAGTGTTTCCTCAGGGGATGACCAGGGTTTGCATACGGGGCCAGGTGAGCGCCGCCTCTGGCTTATCTGCTCTGGAACATCTGGCACAAACTGACTGCAGCTCACTCCCTCACTCTTTGTGCTGCTTCACTGCAAAAATGTCAAAGTTCATCCTTGAAGGTTTGAAATACTTTTTTTTCTATTTGACTTTTACACCAAATTCAGGAAAAACATCTAAAATAAACTCTATTCCCCAAAACTCTTTTTTATTATGAAGGGCTGCTGAAGTTCTATATCTATAGAAATTCAAACATACAATTCATTGCATCTACACCAGATATGACAGAGCTGCTTTATTTCTTTTATTTCAATTAATCAATATTTTTCTTATTTCACTGATTTTTTCTTTTGAGGATTTTTTTCCCCTCAGCGTCCATATATCCACAAACCAAAATGTGTCATGGTGCAGAGAGGGAGGAAAGGAAAGGAGCAGAGGAAAGGAGCAGGGAAAACGTTGTGAACGCTCCGCCTGGAAACGCCGCTCTGTCAGCTAGACGTGTTGTGACCATATAAGGACAGAGGAGGGAGGAGAGGCGGATCAGGAAGTGGGGATTTCTCTGCAGAGTCATGTGACTTCCAGTTATAGCGGTGCTCTCATCACACACACACACACACACAGGAGCAGTGTGTGTGTGTGTGTGTGCTGTACCTCCTCCCTGATCTGTGCAGTTTCTTTCACATCTGTTTATTATGTCAATTCAAAAACACATAAATGATATTGCGACATTTTGCACAGTAAGATTTCAGTTTGTGTAATCTTCCACATCAGCACATCCCAGTGTACTTCAGAGGACACTTCATAAGTACTCTGCTGCCAGTATGTGATCAGCATAACTGCAGTTTGTTTTCCTGCTAAATTCACAGATCAGATCCCACTATTCCCCATTGTTCCATCTCCATGCAGCAGAGGGGCCGGGGCCACGGCATCATGACAGGACTCCTGTTTGCTCAGCTTAGTGTAGATCCTTCATCTGTGTATAGGTCATGAAGTTTGACAATATGCAAGTTAGCCGCGCAAGTAAGCCTGTTGCTAGTATGAGCTTTTAGACATTAAGCCCTTTATGTGATTTATAAACTTGTGTAATCTGGAGAAAATGACAATCTGCAGACTCGGACTAGATGATTGTGTAGGTCTGAAATACACCAAGGCCAAGTTTGAATCGCTGCTGTCTTCAAGGGGGCGTCTGATAATGACTGGGTGTGCAGGCCCTCTGAGGTCAGTAGAGTGACGGGGGGAAAACAAACATTTACAGTGCTCCTGGAAAACCCGACCTTTGCCCTCCCACTCACTGTAAACGGTGCATCGCCTCGTCTTTGGTCAAACCCAGACCGCAGACTGGGGACCCGGAGGAGGATGGAGCGTTTGAGAAAAACGTCACTCACACGTTCGCCCATTACACAGCACGGCTCTCTCTCTCTCTGCATAGCATCTACCTTGCATGACCGCAGCAGAAACTTTCTAAACCACACTCTGTCTCTCAGTCTCGCTCTCTCTCTCTCTGTAGGAGCAGTGAAAATGAAGATGAAACACAATGAGTTTATCCTCCGATCATGCCCACACACACACACACCTCACCCACACATCTCCCATCGCCGTCAGCAGCTACGTTCTGACTATAGAGATGACACACACACTCTGCCACTAATTTTTGTTGTACACACTGACATATATGGACATGGGTATGTATATTTTGTTAAGCTCGAGTAGCATTCAATACGCTTACGCCAATGGTGCAGCATGATCAACATTTCATCATCTAACTCCTCCAGTGGGCTGTTCCAGACTGATCAGTAATCAATAACAGATCTGTAAACTGTAATATTGATCTGAGTGTGCAGGTGTGTCTGTATGTATAAAGAGAAGATTGCACAGGTAAACATGTCAACAACACACACACACGGCGTGACATCATGCTTACAGTGTGGGGAAGGGCCTGGGGTACGATCCCACCCACAGCTCTGAGCTGTGAGCGCTGCTGGCAGGTGTGAATCTGTCACCTCGGACTGTGAGAACGTCCCACCCAGCTGGACAACCCGATAGGGCTCAAAGGTCAACTTTAACTTCCTTCACCCTCGACCTGTGGCAAAACAAAGGCCTTCAGAATTTGGGAAATTAGTGCAAATACAAAGTGACATGAGGTCTGCACAGAAATCTAACTATGTCCACATGAACGTCCTGACTTGTAGTATCTCATTGGAAAAAAAGGTTCAACAAAGTATTTGGAATATTAATAGAATTTTAGGATAAAAAACACTTGCATGAAGGACTGTACCTTCAACACGGTCCCTAACTGTGATGGAGACATCACCTAGCTGATTTTGATTTGAATTCTGCTGCCAAAGCGTAAGTTTGTCCCCACCAGGTGTTTCCACCTTCATGATGTCACCGACCCACCTCTGTTCACCTGCTGCAGTCAGGCTTCCTCGGGGGGCATCTTAACGCAGGCTCAAGCCCCACCATGCTAAGTGGTCTCCATAGGAACAGGTGACCTTGCTGGGGGCGGTGACAACGGTGTCAGCAAACCCAGTGGTGGGCGAGCGAGCGTTGTCTCTTTTCCCTCTCAAACCAGAGAGCAAAATGTCACATATAATCATGGAGCTTATACGTGCCGTCTTTTTATATGTACGCCAGCTTTCAGGGAAATGACCTATGCGGTTCAGCCGCTGCCCTTCTTACACTCCTCTTTAGTGGTTAACTGCTGGGACAGAAGTGCATTGTGGGAGGCTTCTTGTTCCCGGAAGACCCCTCAGCAGAAAGTGTCAGCAGGTCGTAGACGTCAGACTGCAGCCTCGGGGACATTTATAGCAGCTCTGATCCTAAAACCAGACGGAGACGGGAGAGTGCAGCAGCTGCAGAACTGAAAGGACCCACGGAAGCATCAGGCAGTGAACTCACCACGTGGCTGTTTGCTCTAACTAATTTCCTGACGTTGAATTTTTAAACAAACAAAACCTCAATAATGGCACAATTAAAGAAACTTTCAATAAATGAGGTCAAAACGCAAACATTTCTTTCCAAAGTGTTTGGGCTGTGATCAGATGGTGATGCCACAGGTAATATGGTCCTTTCTCAGCCTTGCTTTGATCAACTTATTGACATCCTCAAGGCGTATTAATCCTAAAATGACCTTGAATGCATCAGGATATGATCCAGCTTCATATTGGTCCAAACGCTTCAAACTGCAAAATAGGAAAATAAACCTTTAACTAGGAGATGCAAATTTGCGACAGCTGTGTGTGTGTGTGTGTGTGTGTGTGTGTGTGTGTGTGTGTGTGTGTGTGCAGGGTGTCACTCTTTCACACCTCACCAGCTGAGTGGTCTGGAATGAAGATGAGGATGACAAACGTCAAACTTTCTCGCCTGTTCAGGGTGGAAATGTTGATTAGATGTGATTGATCTGTTTTTCATTCAAATAATCATTGCACAGCTGCAAGTCTGTGGGACCTCCATCAATACACTTGAATGTGGACAAGTGGAACTCAAGTCCAAGATTTCTTCTGGTCTCCATGTCTGCATCACCTGATCATATTTACTGAGATCAATGAACTGTGGCCTTCATAAATGTGTTCTTGATTAAACTGGGATTAAGACCATTTCTCTGACTTGCTTGAATCTAGAACAGACCTTAACCATGTGAGCGTGTGATGGTTCTGATCCGCTCCTCGTATGCTGGCTGCGCCTCCTTCTCACAGCTTTGATTTCAATAGTTTTCAGGGCAATGTACATTTGAACTCGGTCACTGAAGTTGTTTTTCGTTGTGTTGCACGTGAAGTGTGACTGTAAACAAGCCTGACCAGGTCTTGGAGTCTGTATAGCAGTTTGTGTGTGTGTGTGTGTGTGTGTGTGAGAGAGTGTGATTAATAAGAGGTGCTCAATGAAAACGAGCTGGTGTGAGTTTTAACCCTCCAGCCGACCAGAAGCAAGCTTAGGACCAAGTTCTCACACAGTCCCCCTGGAGCTTCACACAACTTCACACCTCAGCACACTCTCTGTCTCTCTCTCACACACACACACCCTCGCACGTAGGCAAGCACGCTAGCACGCAGACAAACACACACACACACGCGTTTTCCTACACACTTTCATTCTCTGTCCACGTCATAGTGAAAGTGGTCTGCAGACTTTTATGTGTCTGAATAAATGGATTTACAAACATCATCTCATTCTGTCACTCAGAACATGTAGAATAATGGTTACAGTTGAATGAACAACATGTTTTCTTACACATAAATCACTTAGCCAAGGTGTTAAAATTTACAGCTACAATTAACAGCACCTGAACGCATCTCTAAAAAACCAGACTTCACACCAGAGGATGGGAGAGTGTGTGTGTGTGTGTGTGTGTGTGTGCTCTGTTCCCACACTGCAGTTACCTCCTGCAGAGCCCTGACCTCCTCCTCCCATCATCATTAGCCTTACTCCTCCCGTCTGACCCCGCCCCCAAATACACACACATCCTGCTGAATTAGCAAGAAGCTATGGGGAATGTGTGTGTGTGAGCGCACGGTGTGGGGGTCCCGAGAAGGGCCACTGGTGGTGTTGTTGTAGCTGATAGCAGTCATGAGGAGGAACGGTTTCAGGATTAATGAGGCATGAAGACATGTCTCTGATTTGGCTTTGTCTTTGATTACCTCTTTGTAGCTGATTAGCTGTTTTAGCTACTTTGAAATGAATACAAGCTACTCAGGATTTTAAATTTGTTAGGCTGCAACCCAACTACTCTCTTAAATGTAATAAAGTACTGAGCTAAACTACAAGCTCGCTGACCCCTCTATACAGAGGAGTCAGCATTAGGCAGCCTTGGTACGGCGCCCCTGGAGCAGTTTCGGAGATTCGGTGCCTTGCTCAAGGGCACCTTGGCAACTCTCCAGCTGCCAGTCCACTTTCTTGGTCCATACAGGACTCAAACCGACGACCCTCCGGTTCCTAAGCTGAGTCCCGATGGACTGAGCTACTGCCGCTACTGAAGGGAATCATAGCAGCTTTGTGATGCACAACTCCATTTCCCAGAGGGCTACGCCACAGGGTGGTGCATGCTGGGATGTGTGCACAAATATTATTTTTTCGTGTCAGTTGGGGGAAATTTGAACATGATTGGTGAGTCACACATGAAACACCAAATTCTCTCCATAGCCAAACAGCCGTTTGGCTTTGGCCAGACACACAGACATTCCTGAAACATCCACACACTGACTTGGAGGTGTGAGAGGAAGAGAGCGAGACAGAGAGAGAGGTGTGTGTTTGAAGATGAATATAAATTTCCATCTTAATTAATTATCTAAATTAAATCTGGGGGCTTTTTGGCGGTGGAGTGTTTTGTCGTGTTTTTGTCTTTGGAGACGTTGCAAGCGTGTGTTCAGGTCTTACACTAATGTCCCAGAAGCGTCCTGCAGAGGAGGAGGAGCTTTGTGTCTCCTGGTGTCCTTCGTCTCCTCCTACAGCGTGCAGACAGTGCAGAGCTCGTCCTGAAGGACAGTCATGCCAGCAGCAGCTTGGTGTACTTACATGGACAGAGCTGCTGTTTGTCCTCCAGCTTCACCTCTTACAGTAATCACAGCCTTTTTGGTTCAATCGATAACACTTATTGATTAGGCTGACACCCAGTTTGACCCTCACAGTGGGGCTGGATTCAGCCTCCATACACATTCATGTAGTGCTTGGGCCAATTAGAGCCGTCTGATTGCTGCCTCTCTAACTATCGTGTGATTTGTTCCGTCTGC
>NW_027466832.1:3842500-3847500 GCF_046128005.1 Genypterus blacodes
AACGCTGTCCTGAAGGAGCATGTTAAGAGGACAGTCTATCAAGGAGGCCATGTATGGGGTCAGATTCTGGTGTCAACACCCGAGCTTCCTTCTCCTTGTAGATGGGACTGGTCAAAGGCATCTGAGGGTCATTATGAACCATCTTGGACATGTCTGCCTGATGCAGGCCAGTCCAGCTATGAACTTATCTCCTGCAAATGTAAGAAGGGTTGTGTTAAGCAGTGTAAGTGCAAAAAAGCTGCCTTAGACTGCACAGCTCTCTGTAACTGTGAAGGGGATTGCTGAGTCTTCCACGGTTGACCCCATGTTGGGACAGTTACTATTGTCAGTTAAGCCTATCTTGCATTGTGAGCTTCCAAATAGGCTAAATACTTAAGTTACCACCTGAATTCCTAATCCTAACAATGTGTGATTTGACCCCAATATCATTCATATCACAGGAAACATTGTTTCTTCGCATCTTTCTTTCTTTCTCTCCGTCATTCTTTTACTTTTGAGCCATTTGACCGTAATATACTCCAGTTTGAATGGAGGTTTTTAGTTTGTGATGAAGAATTTGTACTTTCTGATTAAGGAGTAATACTGTGTGCTATGTGTTACACACAAATCACAGATGAGAAGAGGAGGAGGATGAAGAATGGGTGGAACGATGAAGAGTCAGCCCCCTCTAGTGGCTGCACCCACAGTGTGAAAACGTCAATATGAAACCCTATTAGATTTCAATAATGAGAATAAAAACGACAAAAAATAAATACAAATAAATATTCTTTCAATTCAAGTTGTCTTCTTTGGTTGTTTTAAATTTACCTGATCAATTTATTTTTACATTTTCTGTAACAACAAAATAATGAATAATACATCAAATAAATAATACATCAACTTTCTACAATTTAGGTTTTTATTAATACTTATTATGCTTTGTTGTATGCTTGGTTAAATTAAAATAAATAAAAGGAGTGAAGTTCTCTCTTCCACAAGTAGAGGGCGACACATTACCGGAGGGGAAATGAACCAACGACATCTGATTACGCCGTTTAAATAATTTTACAATATGTGCTTAATCTTCTTTATTTCCTTAGACTTTGCGGCTCCCTCTCCCACTCTGCCCCTCCTCCCCATCCCATCTTCCATGGCATCCCATCTTCCTCCCCTCAAACCTCCGCCCTAGGAGAAAGACTCTATACACACAATTTTACTGTGCTTTACTTTTCTCGTCATCACTCTTTCCCCCCCTCTCCCTCCCTCTCCCTGTCTCTCTCTCCCTTGTCCCTGTCTTGCATGCTATATCCCAATGCATGACTTTTATGTGTTTTGCCCTGCATGTCCTCTGTACCTCTGTTTAATCCCACTGGAAGTTCCTATTGCACACCCAGTAATTCGTGGAGAGGGAATCTCTCATGGAATTGCCTCTCCCAAGGTTTCTTCCTGTGATATTGGGCTATATAAATAAACTTGACTGGCCTAGACAATCCGATATGAGCTCCACTTTCCACCAGCAGAGGGCAAATTCATTCTATTTTCTGTTTGTCTTCCTCTTTCTGCCTATCTACCTTTCCTTCCCAGCATCCTCCACTCTACCTGATGACTACTTAAAGCTGGAGTGGCTAAATGAGGCGCGCTTGTTTTGTTTTGCCGAGAACCTCAAAGGGTGAACGAAGCACAGATGTTCTTTCCTCAGCCAAACAGCCTGTGTACTTTAATTATCTTTGCTTCTATAAACACAAAGAAGTGTCACATTACAAACAGTGGAGCATTTTAATGAGCGTGAATCAGAAGTGTTTATTCATTTTAGGTCCAAACTCACTCGGACTCATCACATTTGTTCCTGTGGGCTTCATGGATTTGGCTGTATAGACATAAGTTCATGCTACAGAATGCTAAACATGTATCAACTTTGAGTCACCTCTGGTTTTTGGACTTCCTGTATGGAGGGGATGTGGTTATTCTATACTGGCTACAGACTCTTGGACTGTCTGCTTTCTTGTCGGAATACGGGTGGGCTAATTGACCCCGAATGAAGAGGGGAAATGATGCATTTAAGTGCAGCTGTGTTAAGCAAAGAAGGCTAATCCACATGAACAGCCCACAACTTTATAAAGGCAAAGATTGAGTTTCCAAGTTTTAACAATATCAAAGAATGTGTTTGATTGTTTCCTTAGGGTTTGGTTTTTCTAATTTGAAAACCTGACGCCAAAACACAGAAAACGCACATGCAGCTTTTTAAAAGGGAACAAAGCAACATCCATTTTTTGTTATCAGCTGCCTAGCAATCCATCAATCCACGTGAACCTCTCATCTACTCATGAGCATCTTTGAAGGAAACCAAAGTTCTATCACCACCATCCCTCCTCCTCCTCTTACAGTGAGTCTTTCATCGGGGCCGATTGCTCTACATGATGCTGCACTTCCCCTTCAGCTTGTCGGCTCGTTTCTGTTTTCCTGAGCGCTTGCCGTCGATGCTCAGGCTCATGTCCCTCCTCTTCTCCAGGGACAGCAGCTCCTGGAACAGTTCCTTCACGTTGGTGTTTGTCTTGGCTGACGTCTCCATGAAGGCGCACTTCCAGGCGGTTGCCTGAGCCTCACCCTCCTTTTTGTCCACCTCCCGCTGAGCCGTCTCATCGCTCTTGTTGCCTACAAGCATGATGGGAATGGACTCCACATTGCCTTTGATGGCCAGAACCTGGAGGTAGAGGGAGAGAGCTGTAAGAAAACTCTTGCAACACCAATATGACCTATATGATCTACTATACGTATGTCTGAAACATGGTGATATATCCATCAAGGCCCAACACACACACACACACACACACACACACACACACACACACACCTGTTGGTAGATGGGTTTGAGTTCCTCTAGTGATTGGCGGCTGGTAACTGAGAAGACCAGGATGAAGGCGTGGCCTTTGGAGATTGACAGGCGCTGCATGGCGGGAAACTGATGACTTCCTGTGGTGTCGGTGATCTGCAGCGTGCACACACTCTTATCACAGCTGATCACCTGGCAGAGAGATCAAACACTCATCAATAATTCAGCACTAAACCTTCAAATTGATTCAGAATCAGAAAGCAAATAGATTCAGAATGATGCTGTAGAACTTCACACTACAGAATTTAAAGCTCTGTGATTGGCTGTATGTTCCTGCAGTGCACTGTGGTAGTTGTGGTTGCATTCCCTCCATAAGCTGTTGTGGTCAGTCTGTGACCCTTGACCTACCTGTCTGTATGTGTCCTCCACAGTGGGGATGTAGGTGTCCCTGAAGGTGCCTTTAACGAAGCGAAGGACCAGCGAGCTCTTTCCCACCCCGCCAGCACCAAACACCACCACACGGTAATCGTTGCTCTGCTCAGGCATCCTGGGGGTTACTGAGGAGGAGATCAAAGGTCAAATTTAGTCATGGGGCAAACAACAGAAAGTCGAAAGAACTTCTGTAAACGCAGACTTGGTTCAAATGGAGGAATGTTAAAGTCAGCAAACATGGAGGGCTGAACTGATCACGCCGAAGCTTCCAGCTGAGAGCATCCTACCAGAAGAATCACATCATGAAACCTTAGAACCATAGAGAACTCTGTCCCTCTCTGAGCCAATCACAGACCAGAGAGGCACGAAGGGGTGCTGCGTCCAGCCTGGCCCAGAGGAGCCTTCAAGGTCTCCAACCTGCTGTCAGTGTGGAAGCTGGCGTGTGAATCAGCATCATTTAAAGAGTGAAAACGCTCAAAATCACAGCTGACCGAGGAAAACCTTTAACTGGTGCCAGAGGGGCGAGGTAACCAGAGGAAATACCATCAAATACTTTCATTAACACTGAGCAAGTTTAGAGATGTCCTGGTCTCCATAAGGGTCCATTCAAAGACCTACAGACATGAGAGAAGCACACACATCTCCACGATGACACGACTTGCAGAGGAACACACACAGTGTTCAGATGAGATTTTCCCAAAAAACATCAGAATGGAGTCAAATCTCTGTCTGACTCGTGTGATCTGCGTTCGGAGCTTGATGTAGTCGTGCTCGTGAAGCGTGAAGTCTTCCGGCTGTCGACGCTGCGTCGGCTGGGAGCAGCAGGAAGACGTGGGAGGGAAGCAGATGGTCTGATGGTATCTCCTGTCCTCCAGACACAGTCTGTGGGCGGTGGGGTTGCATCAAAGCGGAACATTGGAAATTATTGAAGGGAAACACAACATTCCTGTTTTTCTTTCTTTCAGAGTGACACAAAAGTGTTTGATCATCGCTAAAATGTTTCCCACAGTTGCAAGAGGAAGAAGCTTTCACCATCCACTGGACTCAGATGGGACATGGATGTGTGACACTAACATAAGCATGAACCCATGCTGAGCTACAAACGTTACTACATCTGCACATGTCTTCAACCATCGTAGGGCATGATACAACCGACTCTGATTCAGACAGAACATGGACCCACGCGCTGACATTCTGTGAAATGTCTCGCAGATTATGTACTGATTATGTACCGTGTGTCTCCGCACACATCCAGCACATGTAACGTCTCCTCGTCCCTCCCCTGACGTGACGTGGGCCAAACTCATCCAGTCAAACCTGGACCAAATCTACACTTACACATATCGGCGCCTTCCATTTCAGCCACACGTGGAGTTTAAGGTGCGCGGCTTTCTGAATCAGCTGAATCACCTGAAAGACCCAGGCTGACCCTCTGTGTGGTCAGTCACATTTGGTTTAGAAGATGTTAGTTTGTTCTTATAGCAGTTAGTTAAAATGTCAGTGTGGTGTCTCACTTTACGCTTCAGATTTGGGAAAATCCAGCCAGGAAACAAAGAACAGTAACTTTGTACGTGAACAGTGTGTGAACAGGTGAGTTTCCCTGAGTTTCCCTGTTTGATTCCATTCCATTCATCCATTCCAACATTTTCCTCCACAGCAACGTCATCGCTCTTTATCCCTAACGACAAATTTAGACCAGTGAGTAATCAGCAGCTCCTTAATCAGCACACACACACACACAACTCCTGATAGCATCCAT
>NW_027466832.1:3852500-3950000 GCF_046128005.1 Genypterus blacodes
ACACATCTATCTATCTATCTATCTATCTATCTATCTATCTATCTATCTATCTATCTATCTATCTATCTATCTATCTATCTATCTATCTATCTATCTATCTATCTATCTATCTATCTATCTATCTATCTATCTATCTATCTATAAGATCTAGAGATCTATGGGATGCACCTCTCCATCAGCATTCTGTGTGTGTGTGTGTGTGTGTGTGTGTGTGTGCGTTGCCCCCCCCTCTCTCTCTCTCCCCCTCCCTCCCTCCCTCCCTCCCTCCCTCTCTCTCCCTCTCTCTCTCTCTCTCTCTCTCTCTCTCTCTCTCTCTCTCTCTCTCTCTCTCTCTCTCTCTCAGTGAGCAGCAGATCATCTCAGAGTCATGAGGTAAGAGGATCATTCGCTTTTTCTTATTCTGCCTTTAACTCTGATTATAACCCAGATTGTACCTATAAACCTGTTATTGATCGGGTCGCCGCGCCTCGTATAACTCGGCTCGGTTCAGTTCGGCTCGGTTCCGTTCGGTTCGCTCCGGCCCGGCGGTGCTCGCGGCTGTGCTAATGAGGGCAGATGAGGCTGAAAATGCGTCGCTTTGTTTCACTGAAATGTGATTCGGCTGCTTCTCTTTCCTTCCTCGCCCTTTCTGCATCTCTGCCTCTCTCCCTCTCTTCATCTTTTCATCTCTTCATCTCGTCATCCCGTTTGTCCTTCATCGCGGTTGTTGGGAGGAACCGCGTCCTGTTTTTCTGCGGGATGGAGGGATGAGATGATGGAGGGATGGAGGGAGGATGAATCATAGATGTCGTCAGAGCAGCGCTACTAAAAGCTCATTTCAGGACCGCAATCCGAACCAAACGCAGCAAATTTAGATGCAGATTTCTGTTTCATCACGCAGACAAAGCAAGAAAATGTGATTTAGTGGAGAAACTCAATCTGGTTTCAGCCTGTAGAGGCGGCAACCAGCGAGCCTTCATCAGATCACAGCTGCTCTGCTGTGGACTCATACTGGTGTCATGCTGGTCTCATGCTGGTTTCATACTGGTTTCATACTGGTCTCATACTGGTCTCATGCTGGTCTCATGCTGGTCTCATACTGGTCTCATACTGGTCTCATACTGGTCTCGTGTTGGTCTCATACTGCTGTTCTTATCATGACCTTTACAAACAACAAATATACTTTTATTCCTGATGCAGCTTTAGTTGAATCCAACAAAAAATGAAATCAAGAGAAGAAACTGGGCAACTAGAAAACTAGACAAAATAATGACTTTATGCTGCAACCTCACACAAAGGTTAAAAACTTGCTATGACGACAGGGAGGGATTTCCTCTCAGTAAGGGCAGTAACTACGGCCCATCCTATCCCTCCCATTAGCACAGAGCTACAGTGCAACTCAGTGGCCAGTCTGGGTAATGTGTCTATTCCAAGGAACCCGGACGTCCTTTTCATCATTTGAGCTCGCGTAGTGCAGCAGGACTACATTCATTTCACTTAAATCGCCGTGACAACGCTCAGATTGGAACTCTGAACACTGTCATCGTCCTAGTTAGGTGTCTGCGCCTTGCAGACCAACGAGGAGGAAATTGTAAATGACTGGAGGGCCACAGGCCAGAAGACGTTTCTACTGTGCTGAAAGAGGCGTGAAGGTCAATATGTGATGTAGGGAGTCTGTGGAAATCAGTGGGATTCTGATTTAATCCTCCAGTTGATTATCAGGTGAAACTCTAACGATCCCTCTGAGGGTGGGGTGGTGTGTGTGTGTGTGTGGGGGGTCCTTCTGTCATCTTAATCACAGATCTATTTATATTAGAACAAATCAATACCAATGAGCAGAGAGTTCTCACATGACTTTGAAACATTGACCAATTATTTCTGTTGTGTTGGATTATTTCCTGTATGAATCCAAACTGAACCACAGTTTGATCAGAGCAAAACAAACCACCTGCAGGCCAGAAAGTGGAATGTTGAAAGCTTATCCATGGAGTTTTAATCTTTAGGTGTGTTGGACTGAAGAACATTTTAGTAGATTTTGAAGAGGCTCTGGATCATAGCTTTAGAATGATTACATTGGATCATCTGTATCAGTAGGATCTGGATCAGTAGGATCTGGATCTGGGGGTCCATGAAGTCATCTTCAGATAGGAGCTCTATGTATCCAGGCATAGCCGAGTGCCTAGCAGGCCTACAAATATGCAACTAGCACCATCATCTAGCTGAGATGGAGCTGATTCAGTAAAGGACAAACAGTTTGAATGGATCTGGGAATGATCTGTCTGTGATTTGCCGAGCCCCAGGGACAGGAAGTCCGGGCTGGAAATGGCTGATGAAGAGGAAGTGATGAGGCCCTTATGTAACATTTACGTAACAGTGATTTTTTTGGAGGCGTGAGCAGCCGAAGCCGATTGTCTGTCAGCATTGTTTTATTGTGATGATGCGTCACAGCTGCTAGCCTCCTACACGAGCGCTTACTAAGTCTGAACTCGGACCCGCAGTCTGTAAAGATGCGTCAGTAACCAACATTTCTGACAAGCTAGTCATCTGATCAAATAGTTGAAACTTCTGGAAGTCAATTGGATGTGGATCAGGATCAAAGTGTTGATCATCCAGGTGCTGCGTATGCTGGGACGAGTCTGATGTCGTCACAGCACGGCATGGAGCTAAGGAGCTAATGAGCTAACGAGCTAACGAGCTGGTGTCAAAGCGTGTGTGTTGCTGTTGGTGCTGATGTGAATCCTGCACTGCAAGCTTCATCCATCACAGCTTCATCAGCACACAGCTGCTCCTCTTCCTCTAATGGAGGCTCACGTTAGTGCTGAGAGGCTTCACTCTGTCTGAAAAACAACATCCAGCTCAGCTCAAAGGTAATTACAGCTCCGACTCCATTTGTGCCTTCATGAGACAGGAAGAAGGGAGAGGCGCACAGAAACAAAACAAATCTTTGGTTAGATGTTTGGAGTTTCTGACTGATGCTTTTCTCACACCACCGCCATCTTCTCCTCCTCCTCCTCCTCTTCTTCCTCCTCCTCCTTCTCCTCTTGCTCTTTGCCTGGAGGATGCCGTTGCCGTGGTAACCAGACTGTCTCAGAGGGAAGAGATGCAGGCTGGGAAGGTGTGGGGGAGGGGCAGCCGTGGGAGTAATAGAGAGTCTTTGTTCACTGACACAAGGTTTAGCTTTAATCACTTTCTATCTATCTATCTATCTATCTATCTATCTATCTATCTATCTATCTATCTATCTATCTATCTATCTATCTATCTATCTATCTATCTATCTATCTATCTATCTATCTATCTATCTATCTATCTATCTATCTATCCATCCATCCATCCATCCATCCATCCATCCCTCCATCCATCCATCCATCCATCCCTCCATTCCTCCCTTCCTCCCTCCGTCTCTCCCTCCCTCCATCTCTCTGTCTCTCCATCTCTCTGCTCTTCTTTCATGTCCCAATGCTATCGTTTTATATTAGGGTCAGTTGCCTGTGGTTGGTTGTTACCGTAGTAACCATGGTAGCCTCAGCATGAAGTGACCAGTTAACTCGTTAACTCGTTAACTCGCCTGAGTCGTTAACCCTCGCGGCGCCTGCAGGCTTTATTTCCCAGCAGGCTTCCCAGCTGCAGCGTGTGTATCAGGGAGAGATGTCACTGAATATAAATGTGTCACTTGAGGGTGGGGGGATGTTGCCATGGTGACCCAGAACATCAATATGAGATGGTAACATCACATACACACACACACATAAAGGACACAGAAACAGGAACCGAATTCCTTAAATTCATGATCAGTAATCTTTGGGTTCAATCAGCCGCTGGTGTCCAGTGTGACCTTCACCCCTCCTCCTCCTCCTCCTCACATGGACACATGATGCGTAATTTATTCTTCAGATTCAGTGATGTTCTGAGTGAGTCGGCTCTCCTGCAGCCGTCTGAAGGATTCCTGCCACCACAGCAGATCTGAAGTTGGTGGGGGTGGAGATGGGGGTGTCAGTGCAGCAAATGTCACTGCTGCATTCATTACGCCGAGGTGACCTCAGGAGGATTGTGAGTAAGATGAGAGCCTGTAGAGCCAGACGACACAGCTGATGTGACTTCAGACAGGAAATGACATGTTCTCCTCTCACAGGAGGATTGTGGTGAAACTTCGGTCATGTGACAGTGTTCGGGTGAAGGTCACATTTGAGCATCAGACAGAGCAGATCAGCAGAAATCGTTTTGTCCAATCAGAGACCGCGGAGCCTCAGGCGTCACTTAAATAACGCCACACAGACGGTCACTGAGCGTCATTCAGGACATCCTGTCCCATTCAGAGCTAAACAAGCGAATAACATCAATAAAAAACAGGGGCTGGAGCAGATTTGACAGATGATTAGCCTCCGTGTGTGCCATCTGCTGCCCAGGGGGAGGAAGAGGAGGAGAGGGGGCCATCTTGTGTCCTCCTTAGTGTGAGGAAGCCAAACGGACAGAAAGAAAGACGGAGCATCACTGATATAACGTTACCTTGAAATGAAATGATGTCTGAACTCTGTTTGCTCCTCTGTAAGTTGTGTCGTCTTGTAGATGTTTGTGCTTCTCTTCAGGTCTGTAGGTCTTCGAATGGACTCTTATGGATCCATGTTGTTGTTTCTTCTATTGCACAAAGATAGAAGTTCTGCACTCCACAATAAAAGCTTAACGTATCTCCTGGTGATGCTCAGTCAAACTCTTCATCCTCTCCTGTCTCTGTACCTGCAGGGGGCGCTGCAAAGTCTGAAGATGGCCAAGGCAGCAGCTTCCTACGACCAGCTGGCCCACCAGGTGGAGGCGCTCCGCATGGAGAACTCCCACCTGAGGAGGGAGCTGGAGGACAACTCCAACCATCTGTCCAAACTGGAGACAGAGACGACGGGGATGAAGGTCAGCATGTGATCAGTTTCATGTTGTTCCATCACAGTTTCCCTGTCAAATTGATTTGTGATCACATCAGAAAATGTCTGATCAGGTTCAGTTTGAGTAGCTGAGACATGGAAAGCTGCAAAATCAGATTTAAGACTTAGACACACACACACACACACACACACACACACACACACACACACACACACACACACACATACACACACACACACCCACACACAGGCAGAGGCACGTGTCTAGCTGCTGAGCACAGCTGGATTAGCAGGCTGAGCTGATTTAGCCTCAGAGGATCAGGACGCATCAAATCAGAGCAGAGATGAAGATTTCTGCCTACTGTGAATCTAACAGATGATGTGTACATGTGATGTGTGTGACACATGGCAGACTCACACGTGTGTACCTGATGCTCCCTGTGCTTCTCTGCAGGAGGTCCTGAAGCAGCTGCAGAGTAAACTAGAGCAGGAGGCAGGAACTCTGGCCTCCTCTGGGAGGAGCGATGTGCTGCACCAACTCAAAGGTCAGTCTGACTCCTCCTCCTCCTCCTCCTCACCCTACCCCTCCTCCTCTTCCTCCTCTTCCTCCTCCTCCTCCTCCTGTGGCTCAAACATTAAAGTAGGATCAGATTGTGGGATCAGTAGAACAACCTGGATGAGGTGTGAACTATGTGGCCACGCCCAGGACCTGAAGTGTAGTTAAGCACAAATACTGGACAGTAAAATATAAGATAGGATTAGATAAGATAAAAGTTTATTATCCTGAGGGAAATCACTGGTGAATTTCTGGTAAAAAGGTGAGATTGTGCTTTGATCAGCAGTTTGTGTTGAAATAAAGAGGTTCTACTCTATACTGCTGTGGCTTTCTGCTGCAAGCTGCCTGGGGACCAATAACCAATAACATTACAGGAGAATGAATAGCATCAATCGAGTCAAGCTGATTGGCTGCGGCTGGCTCTGTCCCATTAAGAGACCAATTAATGCCTCAAGTCGCCTGGATCCAAATTCAATTAACTGTAACTCAAATCAACAGCAGAACAAACAACCGAGGATGGCTTCTGATTATGTTTGTGTCCTCTGACCCCATCAGCATCAAAGATATATTTGAGCAATATTTGATTTCCACTTAATCTGTTGTTTTTCTGCTCTTGGCTGGGAGGATGAATCCTTAAGTCTTTAACCCCTGAAGCCCAGAGGGAAAAAATAACACTTTTAAAACTCCACATATTTGTTGTGCTGAGCAACATTTTGTCATTTTGCTGGTATTAACTGAGTACAAATGTGATGCACTAATGCAAATATTACTGCTCTTCTGTTATTGATAAACTAAGGTAAAGTTATTTCTCCAGCAAATGATCAGGAAAACAAAGATATAACTCCTCCTCTCTCTTTCCATTTTCCAAAGGGGGGGAGGGGGGGGGGGTGGTACTTCACATTGCTTCCTATAGGCGGTGCTATCATGGCTTTGATTTAATTGTGTTTAGCTGAATCACAGTGACCAAACTTCCTCCTCCCGCAGAGCTTCACATGGACCTCACTAAATACTACGAGCTCAAGCACCAACCACACAACCTGAGGCTGCTGCCCGACGGCATGGGAGGGGCGGGGCCTGGATGTGTTGGAGGGGCAGAGCTGGACGATCGTCTAGCCTTGCCCCATTCCTCCTGTTCCTCTTCCTCGTCGGCGGCCCCAATGAGCAGGGCCAGGAGTCCGTTGAGATCTTCTTCACGTCAGAGTTCGGCATCCGATGTCCTCATGCTGCCGCATCATTTCCTGGACGGAGCCCCGCCCAAAACGGCCATAATTGATGGTGCAGTCAGTGACCACCATACGGACGAGCTGTACAAGGAGCGGTGAGGCCACTTCTGCATATCTGTGTACTCATCAGAGGATGAATCAAGATGTGTTGGTGACCCTTGACCTTTGTTATAGCACCACCAAAGGAGAGGAAATAGGAAAGAAGAAATATCAACATGTGGCTCCACAGGGTGCATGTGTGTCACTGCTGTCAAACCACAATCACAAATATTTTCAGTACATAGTTACTATAGGGAAGAGATCCATGACAACATACAAAGGGTTCATGGTCAAATGTCAGAGGTCAACATATTAATATCCAGCTAAAGATACTCAGGACACACTTTACCTTACCAGCCCCACTATTGGTAAGATGGTTAGACTTGTAACTGTCTAATAGAGTGTGTATTACTGTGTGATTATAATCAGGAACCACCTGCTGGGTGAAATCGATCGAGAGGAGAGGGAGCGATGCTGGTACTTCAGCCAACTGGAGGCGCTGTCACAGAGACTGGCCCAGCTGCC
The DNA here is from genome assembly GCF_046128005.1 of Genypterus blacodes. Taxonomy (NCBI): domain Eukaryota; kingdom Metazoa; phylum Chordata; class Actinopteri; order Ophidiiformes; family Ophidiidae; genus Genypterus; species Genypterus blacodes. The sequence continues at coordinate 3,859,697 of NW_027466832.1, forward strand.
TCGCATTGACACGGTGAACACACACACACACACAGGTGCACACACGCACACACTCACAACCACACAATCACACACACACTAACCTGGTCTCTCTGGCTGTAGTTCTCGCTGCAGATGGATCTGATCCGACAGCAACTGGAGTTCGAGGCCCAGCAGGTCCGATCAGTCATGGAGGAACGATTCGGCACCAGCGACGAGATGGTTCAGAGGACCCAGGTGAGGCTAACTGAGACTGTGACCTGATTGGCTAATCACTTACACCGTTGACCATACCCACCACATCAGAGAATACCAATGAAACAATGCAAAACATGAAGCAGCTTGATCTAGCAGCTGGTTCATAGGAATTATGGTTACATTAGGAACATTTATTTTCTTTCAAATCATTCTTTAAAATGTAATTAAAACTTCAATTCAAATGTGTTTTAAAACGTACAAGTTGATGAATCGTTGCAACTGAAACACAACTGGGACAGCTGGTGGTTAAAATAGAGCACATCTGGATTTGTCTAAGCTGTGTGTTTATGTGTGTGTTGTAGATGCGTGTTGCTCGTCTGGAGCAGCTGGAGAAAGAGCTCCAGGAGACCCGAGGCAACCAGGAGAGCCAGCTACAGGTCAGACACACACACACACAGGCGGCAGCAGGCTGTAGCTGTTGTGCAGACAGGTTTTATTGTCCAAAACATGATAAAATAATGAAAAATAAATTAGAAAAACAAAAAAATAAACACTCAAAAATCGAACCAACAGTCAAACACAGAGTGAACAGGAAATCCAGCTGAACTGGACTTCAGCCTCCAGGCTCACCCAGCTGGTCTTTAGTCCTTCACTGCAGCAGGCGGTCCCAGTTCTGCTGAACCTGGCAGAGCTTAACCGAGCCCTCGTAGGCCCAAACCCAGAACCCCGGGTACAGAGGCTGGGTGAAGGTGGTGGCGAAGGTGTGGAGGTGGACCATAGCGTCCTCAGAGACACTGTAGAATGACAGCGAGCCAGCGTGCCAGTCCAGGTAAATCCCGACTGTGTGGGTGAAGGGTTTGGGTGAGGAAGACCCGAACCGTTTCATGCCGTGGCACGGCGTGTAACTTCCCTCACTGCACTCCAGACTCCACGACATTTCATTGTGTCCCAGTAGGCAGTCAGCCGGCATTCCGTGCCGGCTGATGCCGTTGTAGGTGACGCCAATGTCGGCGCCGCCGCTCCACTCCACCTCCCAGTACTGCTGGTCCAGCAGGCCTTCCCTGCACAGGACCTGAGGGCAGTGCTGGAACCTGTCCAGATGCTCTGCAGGGAAATGGAGGTCTGACCACAGACGAGTTGCCTTTCTGTTGTTGTCAGACAGGGTGAGCTCAGTGTTTGCAGTGTTCGGGTCGAAGGTCAAGTAGCAGACAACTGGGGGGCAAAATAGAAATGGAGGTTAGGAGCGCAATCTCCAAGGAAACTCAGCTAAGCTTCGCCTCCTCAGATGATGTCACTATGAACAATCTTCTTTCATTGGGGGGAGCAGAGGTGACCCCGCAATGACCTCATGGCCAAACTGGTCGGTCCCGTTTAACTGTGGTTAGCACCATTGTTGCCTCACAGCGTCAAGGTCCTGGGTTCAAATCCTGTGCCGGCCCTGGTTCTTTCCCTGTATGGGGTTTCCTCCATGAGCAAGACACTAAACTGTAGACCTGCACACTGCTCATCGTAGCTTAATGGGCTAAGGACAAATTTCCCCTAGAGCAGAGGTGGGGAGCCTCCGGCCCGCGGGCCATTTACTCCTCCTCTGTACGCTAGAAATATGGTGTCACTCTATGCTGATGATGCTCACATGTGAAGCTGAATCATCAATGACACGCCAAAGGGTTGATCAAACTAATCAATTAAAATCAATCAACAGAGACTTACACTGCTTCAGGGCCCACGTCTCTCCTCCAGGCTGCTCGCTGCCAAACCAGAACATCCAGTTTAAAACCTAAGCATGCAGTACTGGTTTGAACAGGAATATTAATGCTGCTCCTTCATCATTAATTAATAATCAATCTTCATAGTTTGAAGTTATTGGATGTGATTCTGATGATTAGAAACATTAAAGTATTTGTATTTTGTCTTACTTCATGGTGTCTTCGTTGAACAGATTGAGTTCAGAGCTTAGTGGGTCACATGGACGCACAGCTGAGGGTTTATCATCCTCGTCCTCCTCTTCCTCCTCCATCCTCTCATCTTGACACATAATAGAGAGCAACGTTTATTATCTTTCATGTAAATGTCCTACAGCCACACAAAGGAAGGAACATTTAGATGTTCTCTTCGGTGTGGAGCGGATGTTCAGCAGGACATTTAGGGGCAATGTTTAGAAGAAAGTCTGAATATTTTGAGAAAGTGTTTGGATAAAACCTGTGAAACAATGGTGAATCATCGGCACCTACCTGGTTTAGATGTTTGGATCTTCTCCTCACTCTGCAGCCCTTCAGACAAACATGTTGGCATCTCGGCATTCTGCACATCAGGGACATTTATGTCCATGTTACTGTCCACGCCGTCCACGCCGTCCACGCCGTCCACGCCGTCCACGCCGTCCACGCCGTCCACGCCGTCCACGCCGTCCACGCCGTCCACTGTCTGCTGGTTGTCAGTCATTCTTTCAGCGTGGCTCATGGCTTCGCTCTGCTGGGAGACATTTCCTTCAAGGACATTGTCCTCAATCTTTTCCAGCTCTGGAACATTCTCGTCTTGGTTCTGGGGTCTCATCAGGACTTTTCTCAACAGAGTTCCAGCATTCTCAGCTGTTGAGGCTTTGATTGTGGAGACATCCTCCTTTAGGGTAGTCTCTTTCTCCTTTGAGAGACTTTTTCTGAAAACGTTGGACAGCTCGTCTTTCAACAGACTAAAGTCCTCTCTGAAGATGCTTAGGGCCGAGGCTCTCCTATAAGTTCTCCCTTTCGATGGACTGGGTTTGAGGTCTGCGAGGATTCAACACAGAAAGCATTAGTTAGTTCTTCCATAAACTGTCTTCAATGCTTTTTGAGAAGCCTGAAGGTGCTGAGAGACGATCAAAGTTCACAGCTAGACTCTTTGAAAACCAGAAACAAACCAGAAATCTGATGGTTATTATGGATTCAGATCTAAATTTCAACAGCCACATGAAATCATTTACAAAACCAGCCGACTATCATCTTAAACACAAAACAAAGCTTAGACAAACGTGTTCCTGCCCTTCGCAGGTCAGATGATGTTATCAGCTGCAGTTGCTTCTGAAAGAGACTGAAACATTTGAACACATCACAGTAAACTTCAAATCCTGCATTGCAAATGTCTTTGACTCCGTGAAGCACATGGCGTCTCCCTGGTGTATAGATGAAGAGGTCTTGCCTTGTCTTGTCTTGTCCACCGATTGACTTGTCGGGCACTCTGCCGTCCTCCCGTCATTGTCCTTAAAAACACTCATGAAGTCCTCCTTAAACTGACTCAGGTCCTCTTTGAAAAGACTCAGCGGGTTGATTGTTGTGTTTTCTTTCTTATTTGTTTTCATCGCTACGTCTTCATCTTCCTGCAGGTCAAATCCATCCGTCAGGTTGCAGCGGATGTTTTCTTGCAGCTTTTCCGTCTTTGTTTCGCCTGTGAGATCTTGTTTCGTGAGATTCATGTTGGAGTGAAGTTTTGTTCCTAACGTTTGATTCCTCTCCCAGGTCAGATGTCTTCTTCTTTAAGCTGCCTGTAAGATAAAGTCAGTAACGCTCAGACTTCCTCTCAGTACTAGTAGAGAAGGTGGCTCAGTAGTCGACTTGTCCTTCTTATACTGGATTATAAGTTGAAAACAGTTAAGTGAATAAAAGCACAAGGTCACAGAGTTGTGTGTGAGTGTGTGTGTGTGTGTGTGTGCTCCCTCAGCTTGCATTCTTTCATTCAGCGCTTTTCTCTTTTCTGGTTCAACCTGTTTGTCTCCATACTGACCTCTGTTCATGTACAGGGCGTGTGTATGTATGTGTGTGTGTGTGTGTGTGTGTGTGTGAAAGAATCTAATGTTAAGTCAATGATACTTAAATATAGTTTATGGTGCTGTGTTCGAGCGCTGTTGGAGATTTTTTATGCAGATGATGATATGCTGGGTTATCGTGATGTTAAATCAAGCTCACAAATACAAAGTTGGAATGTTGGAATGTTGAACAGCCGGTAAATAGAGAGTTTTGCTTTCAGACTCGGCTCACTGTTCATAACCAGCTGATCCACAGTATGGTAAAGTATTGATCTGTGGATCTGGAGCAGAGTGACATGCTTTAGTCTGGTTCTCGTTGGATTAGCCTGGCCTGGGTTTGTCTCCTCCCTTTGTTGTGGCTTGTTGTGGTGCGATTTAAACAAGCTCACACACACCAGTTTGTTTGGATCAGTGGTTTGCGATTGATATATTGATGTATTGATCTATGGATTGATCCAGCAGCAGAGAGGGTTGGCGTAAACATTACTCACTGCTGCTTCGCCATCCTGTATTTGAAAGACAGTTCACAGGAAGTGGTCTCCATGATCACAGGAAGTCAGCTGTCAGCAGTTTTGGTTCAGTCAGTGTATGTTTGAGATGCACTGACATTGAATGATGCTGTGACACACAGTGTGTGTGTGTGTATGTGTGTGTGTGTGTGTGTGTGCTGTGGGGGTGAGCACCGACCCACAGGCTGCATGTTTTTGCTGTTTCTCCTACAAGCTGCTGTTACTCATCTAATATTCATGAGGAAACATCCGATGAGGTGTTCACTGTCCGCCAGTAAAACGGGAGTTTGCCACAGTTAAGCGTTGTGTTGCTTGTCCTTCTCTGGACTCAAAGGTGAAAGTTGATCCGAGTTATTCTGCCACAGCTCAGCCTGGATGTAAACCTATTTACTATCAGCTTGCTGCATGGAGACGCGTCCTACTTAAATAATGCTCATAAATAATGAACCAGTCTGTAAATCATAGATTATCACACTCTCTCACACACACACACACACACACACAGACACACACACACACACACACACACACACATGCGTGACTTGTGAATCATATTAGCCGCGTGTGAGAGAAGTTAATGTGAACAAATTCTTACTGGAGCTTTCTGGGGGTTTGGTTCGTGTCTTTGCATGGCGGCTTCTTGCCCACAGCGACGTCGCTTCTTCTTTGGTGTGGTGCAGATGGTTCATGATGTCATTATGGAGGTGTTGGTGTGGTTCAATGTTCATGTCAACTTTTTGGTACTGCAAATACAAAGAAACCTGCTAATGGAGTATCGAAATCAAATATAAAGGAGCAGGAAACAAAGGCAAACACAGGAAGCTGAAGTCTGATGTCATTCATGATGAAGTTTGCAAGGGTGGTTATATTCATGTCAGCTGTGACATCATTCATGATGAACCAGTCTGATAATCATTCATGATGTCATTATTAGGGTGTGAGGGTGGTTGTTTCATGTCTCCCACTATACTATAATTTGGTGCAAACAAAAAATAAACCTGCTAATATCTTGTAAATTAAAGCAGCATATGTACAAACATGCTGGAGCCCTGATGTGTTTTTGAAACGTTTGGAGGCGACAGACGGACAGTGCTCGCTGCAACTCCACACAAACAAATGACACACTCACACACATACACACACACACACACAGGTTGCCATGCAGAGGAATCAGGCCTCTCCGCTCGGTGCCACGCTGGGCTGTGATTGGCTGTTGCCTGGCTGCTGCTTGGCACCATCTGAGTGTCTCGCTGCTCCACATCCCTCTGAGAATATTAACCAGGTCACTGAGAGATAAACACGTCACTGTCACATATTCATTTAGAGTGATCACAGAAATGTTTGCTTCCTAATCAATCACTGTTTGCACTGTTTCAATTGAAACTATAATAATAATTATAATACTATTATATATGACTGTTTTCTCAAAATGTCTTTTAAACGTCTTTTTCACTTCTCACAGTGGCACTCATGAGCTCATTCTAATGGTCTCTGAGCGGAGTACATGGACGGCCTCAGGAATGTGTCTCCTGGTGTCCTTCACGAGTTGGCACTAGAGGTCATTGGGTCATGAGTCGCTCATGTAAATGTGAGCAGTCCTGAGACGTCTGGAATCTGTTGTGACTTCAGCTTGTCCTCCAGCGTCTCAGTGCACCGGCGTCCATTTTGTCTCCTGCATTCCTGCATTAATGGAGGGATTCGGGATCAGAGCCACGCGGTGCATTCAGGGTGTCTGTCAGTGCAGGAATATTCACGTTTCCTTTGTTAGCAGGAAGAAAACAGTGAACCTCAGTGTAACACATCAGCACATGTCTGCCCCCCCCTGCACACACAGCACCGCTCTTTGTCTGCATGCACATATCCCACCCTGAGGGGTTGCCATGGCGACGGGATGGAAAAAGGAGGATGAAAGCTTTGAAACACGTCTCTGAGGATTTCACTCTGAATCCAAATGAAGCTTAGAAACTGTCAGTGTGTGTGTGTGTATGTGTGTGTGTGTGTGTGTGTGTGTGTGTGTGTGTGGGGGGGGGGGGGGGGGGGGGGTGGGGGAATGCAGAAAGCAACAAACACACGTTTTTTGTCTGTTGTTTGTTCAAAGCCATAGAACTCAATCCGGAATTCTACCAAATTCCTAAGCAATTCCAGATATATGAATGAAACCCAGACAATTATAGTAAATAAATGATATTCAATAAAGGTTTGTAATGGAATGATATTGATGTTTTTCTGTAAACACCCTTCAAGCAAACACAAAGGCAGCTCCTCATCTTCATCACCCTCATCGTCCTCCCCTCTGTTTTGCTGCAGCTCTCCGGCTCTGAAAAGCCCCCTGCTGGAGAACCGGAGAACAACTCCTCAGCTGGTGGGGGAGCAGAAACTCCTGCAGACGGAGGCAGCAAGGTACCAGCGCACAAGAGAGAACTTGAGACTGGTTCAGACCACTTCACAGTGGTTCTGACTGGTTCAGGTTCACACAGGTTCTGACTGCCACACCACAGGGTTCAGAAACATTTTCCATTTCGAGTTTCAAGAGTAAAACAGGAAAAATATTCAATTAAACGACTGAAATAAGCAAGCATCTTGGCTACAGTTCAACTACTTTAAATCATGACTCCCTTATCAAAGTAGCTTCAATATGGTAAAGCATGATGACGCTCACCCTGATGATGAACCGATTCCTGCTCTCAGGTGGAGATGGTGTTCTGGCTTCTATCCATGCTGGCTAACCGGGACAAAGAGGAGATGTCCAGAACTCTGCTGGCCCTGTCCAGTTCCCAGGACAGTTGCCTTGCGATGCGCAAGTCCGGCTGCGTCCCCCTGCTGGTTCAGATCCTTGACGAAGCTCCAAGCAGTAGCGGCGAAGCCGGGGTCGTCCTGTCCTGGAGAGCCGACATCAGCAGCAAGAGAGTCCTCAGAGACATTGGCTGTGTGTCTGCACTGATGACCTGCGCCCTGCAGGCTACCAAGGTGACAGCACACCTTACTGAGGATGAAAACACAACATAACATAACATAAGAAGACATTTCTGTGGCTGAAATAGATTATGTAGATGTTGTCTTATATTTTTAAACACAAACTGTACTTACAGATTTATCGAAAATTATTACTCACAATCATTAAATCAAAGCTGTGCAAATATGAAGGATCGTTTTCTGTTGTTTTCATTATTTGTACGGTATGTACCGGTAGTGTTTCCTGACACGCTTTCATCATTTTCCAGGAATCCACCCTGAAGAGTCTGCTGAGCGCTCTGTGGAACCTGTCGGCTCACAGCATCGACAACAAGGTGGCCATCTGCTCGGTGGATGGCGCTCTGGGCTTCCTGGTCAGCACGCTGACGTACCGGTGCCAGACCAACTCACTGGCCATCATCGAGAGTGGAGGGGGGATCCTACGAAACGTGTCCAGTCTGGTCGCCACAAGAGAGGACTACAGGTAGGAGTTCAAACACGAGCTGTCACAATGGCTTAGAAATTTATACTCTGTCATACTGTTGATGTTCAAGTTTAACCCCAACCTGATTTTGCCCATACAGAGCAGGGGATATGAATGTGCTGTTTGAATGTGCTGTGAGATTCAACATACACAATTACCATGTACCACAACAACTTGTATAGGATCTTCCCTGCTTTAGACAACCACATCATTCAGTCACACAGACAAAACAAAGTTGCTAAAATGTCTCTTTCTCTCTCTCCATGCAGGCAAATCCTAAGGGACCACAACTGTCTCCAAACTCTACTGCAGCACCTGCGCTCTCACAGCCTTACCATCGTGAGCAACGCATGCGGAACTCTGTGGAACCTTTCTGCCCGGAGTCCCAAAGACCAGGAGCTACTCTGGGACTTCGGCGCAGTCAGCATGCTGCGTAACCTTATCCACTCCAAGCACAAGATGATAGCTATGGGTAGTGCTGCAGCTTTGAGGAACCTCCTCACCAATCGACCCCTGAAGTATAAGGATGCTGCAGTCGTGTCCCCTGGCTCCTGCATGCCCTCACTCTATATGAGGAAACAGAAAGCTCTGGAGGCTGAGCTGGATGCTAAACACCTAGCAGAGACCTTTGACACCCTGGAGAAACAGAGCCCCAAACACTTAAGCCTCAACAAGCCTCTGAGGCATATTGAGAGTCTGGCGAAGGATTATGCTTCAGATTCTGGATGCTTTGATGATGATGAAGCCCCCAATGTCTCCAGCAGCCTGGACACTGGGAGTTTCTCTATGCTGTCGATGTTTCTCACCAACTCCAACTTCCTTCAAAACCAGCCGCGAAAGAAGGATTGCGAACCTGAGCGAGACGTGGAGCCGCCACAGGCAGCGGAGAAGAGACATGCGCCTCCTGATGATGTATCTGCTGCTGCAGAAAAGCTTGCAAAAAAGATCACCAACACTGTGGCGAAAATTGACAGGTTAGTGGAGGACATCACCATGCATACATCCTCAGAGGACAGTTTGAGTCTCAGCTCCGAGGACCATTTAGCAGACTGGCCTTATGGACTAGATGAGCTGAATGAAGCCCGGGCCAAATCCTGCTCTCCTTGCTGTCTTTCTGATACAAGCAGCTTGGCACAGAGAGAACGCCTCAGCAGAGCCCATGCACTCCTGCGTCTCAAAACCGCCCATACCAGCGTATCCACAGACAGTCTTAACAGCGGTAGTACGAGTGATGGCTACTGTGGCAGCAAAGATCAGATGCAACCCTCTCAAAAAGCTGTGCAGCAACAACGGCCCAACCAGCTTGATCTCAAGGTGGCTCATCAAGATTATCTTAATGCAGGTTCTGCTGTGCTTAATGAGATGAGCCAGCAAGAAATTCCAGAGAGAGATTCTGTAAACAACAAGGATTTAAAAGGTGTCGTGTTCGCTGCTGGCGATGCTGACAAAAACCAGGACTCTCTGCAAACTCCAGTCAGTGTGTCCACCAAAGTCTCGTCTGATGTCAGCATGGCTTCTATTAAATTGTCTCCTTCCTATCAACAGGTTCCACTTATTCAAAGTGTTGCCAAATTTGGTGTAGCAAAGACAGCAATCAATGTTCAAGCTGCTCAAGCAATGAGGAGGCAAGCGTGGGTGCCGACTGTGATGACAGGGGGGACTCTTACCAAATTTTCACCAATGACAGCCACCAGAAGCCCAACCATTGGGACACTGGAGACGGTGCAGAAATACTCAGTGGAGAACACACCGATCTGCTTCTCCCGCTGTAGCTCATTGTCTTCTTTGTCCTCTGGTGATGGAGCACTCGACGGACAAAGTGAAAATGAACTGGACAGTGACTCGTCATTAGAAATTATTGAGGTGGAAGATGGAGAAGTGGTGAAGAAAGCAGAGGAGGATGAAACTTTGGAGGATCTCAGTGACAGCCAGCTGCTAATGACGGACTCAAAAACTTTCCCAAGCAAAGAGACAGAGTCCATTGAGATCCTGTGTCCTGCAAAAAAGGAAAAGGTGTTTCTCAGGGCCGCATCCCCAGCTGTTCTTGAAGACAGATCTCCATCCAGTTCCTCCGAAAACTACATCCATGAGACGCCACTGGTGATGAGTCGATGTAGCTCTGTAAGTTCACTGGGAAGCTTTGAGTCACCATCTATCGCCAGCTCAATCCAGAGTGATCCATGCAGTGAGATGCTTGATGGAACAATAAGCCCAAGTGATCTTCCTGACAGTCCTGGTCAAACTATGCCTCCGAGTCGAAGTAAAACTCCATGCTGTGTGGAGCCCAGTGGACCAGAAGCACAGCCTGCTGGTGTAGCGGGTCAATGGGAAAACAGCTTGCGAAAGTTTATGGAGATCGCTGACTCCAAAGAGAGATTCAACCTTCCTCCTGACCTGGACACCATGATCTACTTCACTGTGGAAAAGCCTACAGAGAACTTTTCATGTGCCTCCAGCCTGAGTGCTCTGCCTCTTCATGAGCACTACATACAAAAAGACGTGGAGCTGAAACTGACTCCACTACTCCAGAAAAATAACAAAAACCATCCATTCCCAGATGAGGATGAACCTGGACTCGACCATGGGGAGAGATACAGCGAGGGCAACTCAGACGACGACATAGAGATCTTAAAGGAATGCATCAATTCAGCAATGCCCTCCAAGTTCAGAAAAGTAAGATCTTCGCTGGTGACCACCATACCTACACATATGTTGAATTCACAGATGCGAAAACCGATTCACCTTCCAGTGTACATGATGCTCCCAAATGGCAAAACCCAATTGTGTACCGGGAGGAGAATCGTCATCCCACAGAAGGATTTAAAATATGATGATTCATCGTTCACTGATTCTGCAGAAGGAACTCCCGTTAACTTCTCCAGCACAACGTCTTTAAGTGACGAAACTCTTCAGTATCCAGTGAAGGAAAGGGGGGCTAGAGACTGCACAGCAACAAGTATGAACAAACAGGAAATGATTGATGAAGAAGCAAAGAGGATTGAAGACTTGAGGATATTCTCTCATTTCCATCAGCCTAATAGGATGAACTACCAACCTGAATTAGAGATTGGTCAAATTAATCGAACCAAACATATCATTCCCACTCAGAAAGTGCTGATGCAAAGTAAGGAAGTAGCTGACCGAGTTGCTAGTCAAAGAAACCGTGACCAGTCCCCAAATCAACAGAAACCGAGGCAAAGTCAAGGCCTGGTGAGGAAACTGGAATTGCCTATCATACAGAACAACAAAGGATCACAAAAAGGAAACATTGTCCTTCAACCAATGACACACTCATCAGAGGAACTTAACTGCTTCTACAATGACTACAAAGATGACACGATGAAGCAAACAAGTAGAAAACAAATGAGGGAGGCAAGTAAAAACTCTCTCTCTCGAAGTATGACAAATATTGGCAGGATTGATAATTCCCAAGGAAAATCTAGAGGATTTCAAAAAATAAAGCAGAATCTAATGAAGGATGAATCTCAGGCTTGTTACTCACTCAGCTCCTCTATGAGTTCCCTGAGCGAAGCTGAGTTTGAGGATTATAAATCAAAAGCTCACCAATTATGGTACAAAAACAGACACAACAAAACACTTCATATGGTTCAACATATAAAGCCTGTTACCATGACCCATCAGTATGAGGAGCAAAGCTCACCAAGCTCAGTCAGCATGGATTCAGAGGATGACCTCCTTCAGAAATGCATAACATCTGCTATGCCCAAGCAGAGAAGGAAGCTTGCTGCCAGGAAGAAGAAAGCGGAGAACACTCAAAAACAAAAAAGTAACTTTCAGAGGGTGTCTGATGTGTGGAACATGGATGAGGAAATGGACAGCGATGATATGGCTTCAGATAAGGATTCAGACCTAAACAGTGTTGAATGGAGAGCCATACAGGAAGGTGCCAATTCTGTCGTCACTGGGCTACAGGCATCAAAGTCCCAAGAGCCGTCCTCTGAGGAAACCGAATCAGTTCTTTCTTTCATGTCCACATCTAGCTTTACCCCCAAAGAAAAGAAATTTGCTAAAGACAAAAAGGCAAATAAACCACTGGACTTTGCACAGCGTAAGCCAGTTCCAAATTTGCCCATGGTTTTCAGAGGTAGGACAGTGATATATACGCCCAAAAAAGAGACGGCTCCATCACAAAGACCACCACCCAGAAAAGTACCAACCAAGACAGATGCTCCAAAGAATCCAGAGCTTGCTCAGCACAGATCAAAGAGCCTTCACCGACTGGGCCGACCGCTTGATGCAGAACTGTCATTGCCAAAGAGGAGCTCTACACCACCTCCACGAATACCAAAAAGTTCATCCTCTGGGTCTGGATCATCACAAAGCTCTTCACCATCCAAACCGTCACAGAAGAAGATAACATCTCCTGTTCAAGTAAATAAATCTGTAAAGAAAAAGAATGCTACACCAGCTAGTAGCCCACCAGCAAGTAGCCCCCCTGAAAGAAGAGGGCGATCACCTGTAGTGAATCAAACAGAGAGGTCTCCACCACCAAAAACTCAAAAGTCACCTGTCCGAATCCCATTTATGCAGAATTCAGTGAGGCAAAGCAGACCTCTGTCACCACTGGTAACTAACCAGCCAACATGCAGACAAAACAATGGGAAGAGGGTGGTCCCAGCAAATCGATTTGACCTGGTCAGGATGACCTCTGTGAATTCAAACAACAGTGAATCAGACAAAAATGGATTTTTAAGACAGCTGACTTTCATTAAGGAGTCAAAGTCCATGCTGCGACGTGATGGCTGTACACACAACACAACTGCATCTCAGCGTGGATCCCCCCGCAGAGCAGTTCCTGCTGTCTTCCTCTGTTCATCTCGCTGTCAGGAACTTAAAGTAGCTGTTCAAGTCCCAAGAAGGATGCAAGGAAAAGGACCAGCACAAGCACGACAAGAACCCAACCTAGATCCAGGTCTTCAAAAGCAGACTACAACCCTGGCGAGAGCAAGCTCCAGTGAACGAGATCTATCTGCAAGACGGCCAGCCAGGAGAACCAGCTCTGAAAGTCCATGTAGGGCGGCTCAAAGGAATGGACCTAGTAGAGTATCCGGAGTCAGACAGCAGCAAGACAAAGATACCTTCAAACGCCATGCCTCATCACCAAGCATCAACATACTGAGCCGTGTGACCAGCCGCTCTTCCATCCGCTCTTCATCATCTGACTCTAGTGGACGAGCAAAGAGTGAGGAAGACACAAAGAAGAGAGGGCAGAGATCAGCATCTCGGCTAAATGACAGAGTGACCTGGAGGAGGATCAGGGATGAAGATGTACCCCAGATCTTGAAAAGCACTCTGCCAGCCAACGCTTTGCCTTTGGTGCCTTCTCCTGATGGGGAAAAGCCAAAACTACCACCAGCTCTTCCAGGAAAACTGCCAACCATTCTACTCGCATCACGCAAGACGAGTGATGCCACTGTCCAGACAGAAGACTTTACAAATAACAAGACCAACTCGAGCACGTCTCCCACAGTGGATACACCTCCAGTTATGTCAGAGGAGGCAGCAAGACTTGCTATGCTCAGAAAGATCAACATCTCTGGGAGTAACATGCAAGATGGAGACTCAGATGGCTCCATGAGGAGCCACAGCACAGTCTCCACAGGAACTTCAGATAGCCACATTGGTGGAACTGTCCATTTCCGCCAGGGATCACCGAGTAAAGCTGTACGAGTCACGCCATTCAATTACATCCCCAGTCCCATCGCCTGCTGCCTGCAGGACACACAGAACCAAACAGCCACAATCAATGAGAAGTCAGGGAAAACAGTGGAGTCGTAGGAAGGTGATGTTGGTCCCTCTGAGATATGGACTTCGTGACATGCTTCTGAATAAAGCTACACACTCAGGTGGACAGACAGGAAGAGTGTACCAGTCCTTTACCTCGGGTATTATCCCTTTGCGGCCCATTTTCTGTGTTCACAATTATTTTTCTCTGATGAAATAAACGACTGATAGAACTTCCCTCCATTCATACAGGGTTGGATGTATGCATGGAGACCGGTCTGACACAAACAGAGAAGCACTTCAGAGAGAAATCTCACATGAAAAACATCCTTTTTTTGTACTTTTTTGTACTTGTATATTAATCATTGCCTGATAGAAATGTAGTGAAAACACAAAGCAAAAGACAATGAACTTGATCTCAGCACATGAATCATCACCAGTCTCCTGGATATAAATGGATGAAGAACAATATTATGCAAACTTCTGAATGGTAACTCAGCTGAACTTTGACCTGAAAAGGTACCAACTGTGGCTGACTGTTGAAAGGACATTAAGATGTAAAGTATTTTTTACATACATTCATCAGTGCGTTGAGCTTTTGTCACTCCATTTAACATGATATACTGTTTGTAAGCCAGAATTTGGTAGGTGTCAGATTCCAAATCATTCCCCCAGTTTACTAATGCACAGCAATGGTCGAGTATTAGTCAGACCACGATGTGTTGTTCATCTAAACAGATAGTCCAGTGTGATGTAAGCCTGATTATTTGCAATTCATAAATTGCCATTTACTCTATTTACCAATTCTCACAATCAGACTTCTTGTGGCACTTTCTGATGTTGTACGTTCATTGATAGTGTCAGGCGTAAACATCAGCCGCAGCATTTTGTGTGATTACCATATGTGATTTGTCGATGTCACAAAGCTGACTCACTTCTTCTCTCAACACACACAAGTCCTCTGATGTGAATTACGCATGTTCCAACTTGTTTGTATAGGCTTGTCTTGGCAGACACGTCCCTTTTATGGGGGCGCACACGTCTCCACATCAAGAAACCAAGTGTGTTGATTAGCAGCGCCATGATACCGATTAAGCATGATCGTGGGTTTCCATTTTGTCGAGCCAGCGTACGCAAACAAGGCTGAGGTGTGCTGAGCTTCCTTCAGAGGCCCCTTGGCTACTATATGTGCATGTACACAGAGCTCATGGACTTATTTTTTTCCACACAGTTCAGAAATGTATTCTCTGGAACTATAGTTGTTAACCTGTGCAAGTTTGTAAGTTTCAATTTCTGGATTTTGTAATAACAGTAAGAAATTACTTCAATTTCTGTAAGGGAAAACATTTCCACATTGAAGGAACAAAATAAGTCCACTGGTTTTCACTTTAGGTCATTTATTGAAATTTGGGGACCATTTATTTGTGATGAGTCATTCTACACTGACACCTACCGGGCTTGCTAGCTACATCACTGCTGCAGGAAGTATAGCACTCAGTCATTCTCCAGGCAATCACCTGTTTATAGACAACTTCACTTTCTCCTGTACACTGTCTTCATCAGTATTGTAAATAACATGCAGATATAGATATTTAAAGCTTCCTGGTTAGCAGAATAATCATTGTGTTGCTCCCTGACAGCATGCTTATCTCCACCACCTGTTGTGAGCATTGGATAACACACATTATACGGCAGGCCAATGACAACGTTCCTAGCCAAGCTGCTTGACTATATTCTAGTGCCACAAAGAACTATCATGATATAAACTCAGTGTACAGCAGCTACATGCCTCTGTTAACCGAATGCAATGACCTTAGTTTGGTATGAGATTCAGATACGGTTGGCTGTTGCGGGAACAGAAGATGGTTTGATTGGCTGATGGTTGGGTTTGTGCTCTGGAAGTCTTTATAACATAACGTGTTAATATCTGCTTAACTGTGTCGCTGTAAAAGTAGTGATAGGTTGAAGAAGTCGAATATAAAGACAATGAATATCCTCTGTAGTTCAACATCATTCGTTCATGTGAGATCAAAAACAGAATGAAGAAGAATCAACGCTTTTGGTTGCGTGTTAAGAACATTAAAGGGGCTTTTGCTATTTACTACTATTACCTATTTCTAAAGCATGTCAAGTATTAATAAAACCCTGAATACCCTGAATGCAAACCTTTCAATGTCCTGATGATCATTAATTAACTAGAGCTCGACTGATACTGGATCTTTGAGGCCGATACTGATCAATTTGATAAAATGATATAGTGGCTAATATCATTTGAACATTTTTCAAATTAAATCAAATCAAATATTGATCCCAATAATGCACTTCAGTGGGATATTTCATGTAAACAGGTATGGAAATGAGGGCTGCCGGCCTCCAGGGCAGCAATACTAACATGTTGGAAACAGTTCTATTCGGACCTACGGAAGCTGAATCAGCTTCAGGCGCAGATACAGAAAATACACACATTAATTCACATCATCATCTACGATCTGTAAAACATGATCTACTGGAGAAACATTTGCTCTCTTGTGATTATCGTATCATGTGTAAATAATGAAAAAATAATAATGATTGCATGACCTCTCTCAGCTTCTAAGTTACCAATTGTAATTAGTCATTTTAATACACTTAAATTTGAATTTGAATTTTGCCAAACATACAAAAACAGCCTATCAAATAATGATGTACTGGTAATTCTTTTCTCTCCCCGTGGATCTGTGATCAGCTGATCTCTGTGGATATGTGAAGCTGCTGGTGTATCAGTCGGGCTCATTAACAGCCCCTACATGCAGATGATTTTACCAGATAAAGTGATCAAAGCTGGTTGTGTGAGAGCTGATGGGGTAACTGGGCTGCATCAGAGGGTCTGGAGGTTTGTTTGGGTGTGGGTGGCCTTGTTCATGATTGCAGGCTGGTGATTGTTAATGCCGTCACACTTCAGGATGCAAAGAGGCTGTAAAGAGAGTTTAGTTTTCCAAGTCCGTCCACTATAATACAAATAAATCTGACAACTCGTCTTCATTTCTATACGTTTTAGTTTTCCCATCAACGATCATCAGTGATCTCTCTCACCTGATGAAGACACGGCTAGTTTCCCAGCATTCCAAGCATGAACAAGGCCACAGAGGAACATGGCGCCATGTGAAATAGGCGAAACGTATGAAGTGTATCATAATAAATGTTTTCATCCAATAAAAAGTGACGTGTTTCATTAAACCAATGTTTGTCAGCGTTTGTATGTTTACTGTAACACTTCATGTTAACTTTATGGTCAACGTTGATGTGAAAGTGTAAGATAATTTACGGTTTCAAACTAAAACGTGTCTCTGCAAACATATGATACAGATATCTGTGGTGAGCAGAATTAAGATTAAGAATTAGCACCAATCATATTTGCATGGCCAAATCCAGACTGCAGGTACATTACATCATCCACCAGGGGACGTGGCATCTGTGATTTGCAGCTTAAATTTGGAAATACTTCAACTCGGAAGTAATAAGTGATGATTGGTTTGATAATTTGACAAAACACAAATAATAAAAAATGCCTGAATATTTGGATAATCAATTGTTTTAAACCAGTTATTCAATAAAAACAACAAAACTTAACTTACTGATTCAGTTGCCATTGAGCAGGTAGTTTTTAATAAAAAAAAGTTTTTGAAAGGTTTAAAATGTAAACGATTTGTGGATCTGTAAAAAAAAAAACCCATAGTCCACACATACAGACTCTGACCCTCCTGTCCACTGGGTGGCGCTGAAGTAGTCATTGGAAGTGACAGCAGGAGATCACGGCTCATCTGCTGGAGGAGCTATGTAGAGCCTTCAGCAGAGCAGTAAAACCGAACTGTAGGGCTGCTCTCCTCTGCGGCAGGACTTCCCCAGTAAAGGTCACATGGACACAAACACTGAAAGAACCAAACACCTAAAGGAAACTTCCTGTTACCATGTGAGGCGTCTTTATTGACATTATTGTTACGCTGGACTGGAGTAACGGTTATGGCTGATTCATCAATTACTGTGTTAAATAGTGTCAATCATTCATATTGTGAGTGTGAGGAGTTCAGGGCCACACGTAAATATGAGTTTCCACAGAAGGTCTTCAGTCCTTACCAATTACATCTTCCAAAGCAAAAAATGTTTCATATTTGAGTCAGAGGTCAGAGGTCGGCTGGCACTGGAGCCCACCAGTGTCTGGCTAAACGGCACGTCTGCAGAAGTGACAGGTATCAGCCTGCTGACCAACAGTTCGTCCACACTGAAATCCTCTGTATGACTCATCCAACAGCACCAAACACAGTCAGAGTGCTCGACCTTTGACCTCTGCCACATCCTGTTCCAGCTGGCCCCCCGCCACCGTCAGCTCCTCTCTCTGCCTGAGCAGACAACCTCTGACCTCCTGCAGTCTCTCGTTCAGCTCCAGGTACTGGCGGCACTGTTGGAACTTGAGCTCCACATCCCGTTCTGATGACGACCTGGAGGAATCTGAGGGAAACGCAGATAGTCAGAGGAGTGAGAGACGATTGATAAGAAGTGAGCCAGTAATAGAATGCTCCACAGAGCCTCTGATGGATCAGGTGGACCTGCAGTACCTTGCCCTGTATGCTCCAGTACACTGTAGAGCGGATCGTTGGGTGCGGCTCTGTCGATGTCCTCCAGGATCTGGTCCACCGTGGGGGGTTCAGGTCGGCTAGGCAGAACCACCCGCTTCTTATTCTTAGCGCTCATGCTCATCCTGCTGAGGATGAAGGTCCAGCATCTGAAACACAAACATTCAATCAGCTTCCAGGAAACTTCTCTGTGGGAGTTAAAAACCGCAACTTTAAAATGTGAAATTATCTTCATAAGAACACATGATGTGATACATGTCTGTCATAGTTTAGCTCCTCTCACCATGGCAACTTCTACAATGGTTGCGCAGGTACACCTAGCTTCAATCTGCACCATAGTTCATCACTGTACTACATTACCGACGATCAAAACACACAAACACAGATTAGACCCCATTAACTGAATAGTTAATCACCTATTTCATTGTTATATTTAGTTAAAGTTACACATTCACCGCCGAACAAGAAATATCCCCGATTTTCATCTCAGAGCTGACAGAACAAACAGCTGCGTTTAATTTGTGAACATTTACGGGAAAATTGCGGAGTTTTATGGATCATTTATGAACCGAATTTAGGCATAGATTGTTTAAAATCCCAGTATTTGTTTAATAAGCTGTAAAATATCTGCATGTTTACCAGCAAGCTGTTCACTGCATGTTCAGTTTAGCGGTGTGTGTGTGTGTGCGTGTGTGTGAGCCTACCCGGGTCAAGGGTCCCGCTGCTCTTCTCTTCTTTTTCTGACACTTAACCTGGATTAACGGCAGTAAATCGGCTGAATCATCTACAATTTGTGAAATAAACAAACGCTGCGGAAGAAGAACGGCTGTCACGACGCCACGTATATACGTCAAGCGCTACGTGATGACGTCACGTGACGTTGCTCTCTTCTTCTTCTTCTTCTTCTTCTTCTTCTTCTTCTTCTTCTTCTTCTTCTTCTTCTTCTTCTTCTTCTTCTTCTTCTTCTTCTTCTTCTTCTTCTTTTCTTTCTCTTCTTCTTCTTCTTCTTCCTCTTCTTCTGCTTCTACCACTAGCCTGGGTTTTAGGCGCTTTGTCGCCCCCCTCTGCCTCGAATGTTAAACCACAAAAATAGCTTCGCTGCTGATAGCATAATTTTAAAAAACAATAATAGAAAATTCTGTTATTCTTTATGCGCTCGTGAGGAATTAACTTTCGACTCCTGTGATGATTTTCCGTTTCATGATAATGACTTAGTATGTAAATAAATGTGACAGTAAAGGTGTTCTGCTGAAGTGAGCAAGCAAGACGCTGACCTCTGACCTCCGTGTTGAGAAATGAAATAAATAACAACCACTTTAGCCATCATTGAAAATATGTTTCCATGTTATTTCTCCAATTCCAGTTTCGACTTCAAATAAAAATTCACAATGGAAAATTGAAAGAAAGAAATTCCTTCATTTACAAAGACGTCACGCAAACAAATTAATTTAAATCATATTTCATTTTATGTCTGATCAAATGTTTTAAATTTTCATCATCTATCTAATCAACTCATATACGTACATGAGTTTGCAAAAGGAAAAAGTAGTTGACAAATAGTTGAAATACAAAATAACAATGTTGATGCAGATTTGTTTGTTTGTCAGTCTGAGATCAGAAGTGAACTCAATATAAATATAAAACATCTGATATAAAACAGGAAATGATGAACGAGGAAACCTCTGGCTCTGGTCCTCCTCCCTCTCCTCCTCTTCCTCCTCCTCCTCCTCCTCACTCACATGCTGCTAACTCGGGTGCAGGCTAACCCAGGAAAGGCTGGGACAGGAAACAGGAAACATAGCGCCGCGTTACTTGCCATCAAATCACTAAACATTCTTATTTTATAGAAAAAAGATCAAGTCTAACAAACGTCACAGGCTGTATTCAGACCTGTGGCCACAATCGCACTTGGGTCCACACCACATCAATGGCTCTACGGAGCTGTTCATTTGCAGTGAGAAATCAACCGACTCAACAAATAATACAAGTCACTTGCTGTACTGTAAATGCTATGAAGAGTTTGTTGATCATGTGTATACGCTCATAAATATTATAAATATCTAACCAAATATCTCACCTGCTGCATCTACAGAAGAGAACTTGTTTTTATTAATTTATGTATTTTATATTTGGTTGTTTGCCTCCATCACAGCATCTTTTCCTGGTGACGTATGTAAACTAACGTTGTTAAATCAACTAGACAATATCAAGCAAAGCAGTGATGCTCACATGGTGCCGAAGCTCCATTTTCCATTGTGTTTAGTGATTGGTCAGATTTGGGCAGGAAGTGACCCTTCACCTGGGAAACGGTAACTTCATGTACATGTGTGAACACAAAAACAACCAAGGATTGTTTGTAAACATTATTCCCCGAAATGTAACAAAGCAAATGAACCACAGCTCTGAATACAGACATTCATCTGAACAATCAGGACTTCAAGGTCAAAGTTCAATGAAATTTCATTTAGACTCTAGAATTGCTTTTCATTTCACAATGGTCATACTGGTGTTACTGGGTTACTGGTGTTACTGATCATACTGGTGGTACTGGTGTTACTGGTTGTGCTCTGAGGTGGACGGGCCCCTGTGTGTTACATACTGGTCCTTGGCCCTCTGGCTGCTCTGGAGCTGCTGGTGTTTCTGCTGCTGAGCTCGAGGGTAAACTTTTTTGATCGGTCCGAGCCGGAGACACCTGAGGACGATTCTTCATCAGCGTGGACAAGACTGGTGGGGGGGAGAAAGAGGAAGCGGAGGAGAAAACTTTTGTGGTCATAAATTCAGGTATGTATGATTTCCTGTAAAAAACTCAATGGTTTGTTTGGCTTCCTGTAGTATACTGGTACGTGACCTCCTCTAGTATACTGGGTCATGACTTGCTGTAGTATCCTGGTACATGACTTTCTGTTGTATACTGTGGCATCTGTACCTTCTCTGGTCAGGGACTCAGCAGCGTTCATGGCCTTCCCGCTCAGGTCGCTGACCATGTTGTCCACCGTGGCCTCGTGACGAAGGAACACGGGCCGGACCAGGCGGGTGTAGATGAGCTGGGAGCCGTTCCAGGACGCGGGGGCCATGCACCACAGCAGAAAGAGACACTGGAGGAGACAGACACAATGAGCTGAGCTGGCAGGAGACACATTGGAGCCGCAGGAGGCCCTCAGTCAGCCTCCGCTCACCTTAAAGGCGTAGTAGAAAGGAAACCAGTAGAGGAAGATGTCGGCGAAGAACTCGCCCAGGCTGAAGACGCCGTACACCACCCAGTAGGTCAGCCATTTGGTGTCGTCCTCTTTGCAGGGGCTCTCAATGGCTTTGACCCTGGACACACAGAAACACCAACACCTGAGACCGCAAACGCTGAAGCTCCAACAGGCTGAACAGGCCAAACCAAGCATGGACACACACACACACACACACACACACACTGCTGGGAGCTTTAGAGTGTCATCATTTTGCTGTCCTGAGTCGGGGGGCTTCAAAGCAGAAACCTGTCAAGAAACCTGTTTGAGGTAACAACATAACTGACCACATACAAATCTGTCTGAGGGTTTGGGTGAGGACCAAGAAGAAGGAAGTGTCCAGTGTGTGTGTGTGAGTTTGAACTGTCTGAGTTTCTGCAGCTTTCTCAGTGTGAATGCTTACAGATGTTTAGGTCAGTGTGGCAGGAAGTAATACTCACGAGTAATAGGCAGGATACACAAAACCAATCAGGTTGCACAAAAGGGAGGCTCCATATCCATACACCAGGTAGAGTCCAGTCAGAGAGACGGCACCTGGAGGACAGTAGACAAGAAGACAGACTTACTCTTCATGAATCCAAGATCATGGACTGGATCCCGAACCGTGTCCCGAAGATTTCTAATCAATGGATCTGTCTGTCCAGCGGCTCACTGAGCTGTTATTCAAACAGCTGCACCACTTCAGTGTGAGAAGCTCACAGAGACTCCGATGAAGCTCCCCATAGCTCGTATACATCGTGACACACAAGACAAACATTGAAAGTTGTTGTAACTCTCCAAACGCTCCTACCTCTGATGAGCTTCTGTGGCGGCGCACACATGGAGCCTGTCCTCTCTTGACTGCCTGTGTGTCTCTGATAGGTGGACGCTGATAGTGGGGGACACTTTGCACCAGGCACTAGTGACATCATGCCCTGCCTGTGTGTGTGTGTGTGTGTGTGTGTGTGTGTGTGTGTGTGTGTGGTATGAATAGTCTGCTGTTCTGTGTTCACTCCACTCAGCAACATGACTGTAAGTTGCTGTGTTAGCTCCAGAGTCCATCTGATTGGTCCAGAGAGCCCTGGTGTCCCTCTGGACAAACGACGGTATCAGAACATACGTAACTAAAAGTGTGTGTGTGTGTGTGTGTGTGTGTGTGTGTGTGTGTGTGTGATGTTGATGTGATGTTGTGAAGTGAAGCTGAGGAGCACTAAGCTTCATGGATGTCAGCAGAGAACCTGGACGTGCTGCTGTCAGAGGTGCAGCACTCACCAGCACGTTTGCTCCTCTGGTTTATAAATACTGCAGCATTGCTGAATGTATTTATCTTTATTGGGATGTTATTCTGTTATTCTGTGTTGATCCAAATAATTTTCCAAAACATTTCCAGACCTGGAAACATTTTCCACAAGTCAAATTAATAATTTACAAACAAAAATAGCACACAGTGGCCACTCAAATGGTAACAATCACACAAGGCTGATAATTTGACATGATTCTGACCATGTTCTTTCTAATCAACATTAAAGAGGAACTCCATTGTTTTTCCACATTGCATTTATCTTCAGAAAGTTGATTCTGCATGTTAAATGGTGGTCTTTATGACAGTAAATTTTGATGTGTAAAATCAGGGAAATCCCCCTTTATGCTATCACATTCCCCTTTTTTTACTTCATAAATGAAAAAGGTATTACACAAACAAGAGAGTAATCATATGGAAAATACAGAATTCAACAAAGTTTACAGGAAAAGCACACAAGTGAAAGGAGAGAACAAATGCTTACTTGATGTTACTGTATGCATCATTGACTTATCAACCCACTAGTAAATGTGTAATTCCCCTGGTGAATGAACATTCAAACTGCCCAGGACAACTTGTAAGATAAACATATCAAATCTATCAGTCTGTGGAGCAAAACACAATCACAGTGGAGCTCTTCCTGGTTAAAGTGTCCGAGGACACAAAGATACCGTTTAGCTTTAGGATGGCAAAGATTGAAAGATTACAAAAAGAAAAAACAACTGTCTAATGTAAATGTGTAAGAACTTTATTTACTGGATGGAGCGACATAACTGCATTGAATAAAAATTGAGGTAGATGGAATTATGAGACAAATATTAAAACAAGGGCGCAGGTGTTAAATATAGGAGGAGACTCCTGTATTCCTCCTATATTCCTCCACTTTATTTCCCAGGAGAACAGAAACCCTGCCCTCTGATTGGACCAAAGGCCCTTTGGATGCACAAAAAAACCAAAAAACAAACAAACAGACAAACACTCTTACACACACACACACACACACACACACTCTGAGCGTCTCTGCCGTGACAGAGTTTAGCAGAGCTCCTGTTTCTATGTCAGCAGGATTATCAGGGGAGGGGAGGGGGGGTGGGCAGTGTGTGCAGCTATTTACACTCACATGCAACAAGTGGAACCAAACAAACAGGAGCCATAAAAAAGCGTCTAAGATGTGAAATTCACAAAATGATTGAAAAGAAAAAGAAGTCAAAACTTGATGATAAAATAACTTCATACCCAGTGCAATGATCTTCTTCTTGATCCCGGTTCTCTCTTCAGCTTTTCCCAGGAAGTCTGTCACCACATTCTTCTCATTCAGAAACTTGTCCACTCGGTCTCTGATGTTGGCAAAGATGTCCAGGATGCCCATGGTCCTCAATCAGGTCCTCTGGCAGCAATCAGAGGAGGTAGATCTGTGCAGGAGAGGAAGCACAGCCGAGTGTAATCCTCCTCAGAGAACAATCTGGATTATTGAGGAGGAGGAGCCAGAGGGAGGAGGAGGAGGAGGAGGAAGAGGAGGAGGGGGAAGTGGAGGGGCAGGAGGTGGAAGAGGCATGAGGAGCAGGAGGAGGAAGAAAAGGAAGAGGGGCAGGAGGAGGAGGAAGAAGTGGAGGACACGGAAAAGAGGAGAGGAGGATGTGAGAGGAGGAAAAGAAGCGAGGCTGAAGGTAAGACAGGAGGGAGGAAGAGGAGGAGGGAAACATGATTTGTCCAGTATTGATTTCTTATCATGAATATAATGATTACCGAAAATGATTAGAATAACAAACCATACCGTTCTTTCCTATGGCGCACAGAATGGGCCGATATCCATAACTCCTACTGACTTCTCAGCCTGACGCTCAGGCTCTCCAGAGGATGAACCCTTTTCATGAATCCATCCCAACGATGAGGAGGAGCGAGCAGCCACTGATCATCACCATGCTGAATGAATGCAGCCTCTAGGTGGCGCTGGAGGAATGTTAGAGCATCCACAGAGATGAGATACAGGCTGACAGGTGGGGGACAGGCCGCGCCTTCTCCACCACGTCAGAGCGCTGAGGGCGCGGCGTGGGAACAGCAGGAATGCAGCGTGCAGGCAGACACACGTCATGTCAACAGTAACAAACCTGCATCAGCCATGAGAGGCTACAGGGGCGTCAAGTACACACTGTTCATCTGCTGCTACGTCCTCTGGGTGAGTCTGACCACACACACACACACACAAGACGGACTGAAGCTTAACACGTCCTCAAGACGGACAAACAAACAACTGGAGTCACATCCAGCTGCTGCCTGCTGAGAGAGAAGAAGAAGAAGCTGAAGAAGCTGAAGAAGCTGAAGAAGCTGAAGAAGCTGAAGAAGCTTCTTATTGACTCACCACTTACAGCATAAGAACAGTGAAGCAACAACATCAGTGTGACAGAGCTTAGTCATAAAAAGGCAAAAATCAATCAAGGAATGTCAAGAAAAAAGTTTAAATGTTACAAGAATGAAGTTGTAATATTTACATACAAAAACTAAAGATGTTACAAAAATAGAGTTGCAATAATTCGAGAAATGTCTAAATAAGTGCATTGATAACTGTGTATGTGTGTGTGTGTGTGTGTGTGTGTGTGTGTGTGTGTGTGTGTGTGCGCAGGTGGTGAGTGCTGTCCTGACTGCAGTGGGGATCTACGCCAAGGTCGCCAAGGAGAAAGGTCAGCTGTGTGTGTGTGTGTGTGTGTGTGTGTGTGTGTGTGTGTGTGTGTGAGAGAGAGAGAGATTGTGTGTGTGTGAGAGAGAGTGTGTATGTGTGTGTGTGCGAGAGAGAGTGTGTGTGTGTGTGAGTGTGAGACGTTTTGGTCCTTACACTGGATACTGCTAGTGGATACTGCTGTCTTTCCTTAAGTACTCAAACAGCATCCTGCTCATCGCATGCGTGTGTGCATGCCTGTGTGTGTGTGTGTGTGTATAGATGTGGTGGACACACTAACAATCGATCCAGCTCTGCTGCTGATCGTCGTTGGCTCAGCGGTGTTCCTCATCACGTTCTTCGGCTGTTTTGGTGCGCTGCGTAACGTCACCTGCCTGCTGAAAGCGGTATGTTGTTGCTCGGCAACCTCACAAAAACAGTAGAGTGAAGAGGGTCAAAGGTCAAACTAACGTGTTCTCTCCTGCTGCAGTTTCTGGGGATCTTGGTGGTGGTCGTCCTCCTCCAGGTAGCTGCAGGAATTGTGAGCTACCTCTTCACTGACATGGTAACCTGCCATCCTGACACATGTTACATCCATATTTTGAAGTGTATTACAATATTCTACCTTGGAAACAGGTCCAATGAGTTTCTGAAGCTTGTCTGGTGACTCGAGGTCCTCACATGTCCAAAGGTTTGGACCTGAAAAAGACATCATAATAATATTCCTACAATATTTGCATGGTACCTGAACACACCGGTGCAGGAGCTGGAGCTGGACATGCTATTGGACATGTTGCTGTCTGTGGGAGGTTCAGCGTGATGAACTATTTGTTGTTGTTGTTTAGGTGATGGAGAGGACCGAAAAGCTGATGATGAAGGCTATAATTCGCTACAGGGAAGATCAGGACCTGGAGAACGCCATTGACTTCATCCAGAAGAAGGTGAGGAGGTCTACAGACGGTAACGTGTACTACTTTCAGAATAATACGATCCTTCATTACATTTCCCCCTGATGACAGTGACATCTGCTGGTCAGAGAGCAGCACTACTCCACCAACACGACAGTCACTTTTTTATTTTGTCACTCCAGTTTTGGTTTGCAACTTTGGCCTTCTGTTATTAAATCTGATATTATATTGATTAACAGGAATATAATATCTAACCATCAAAAGCATTTATGACAGGCTTTAAGGTGATATATAGATGGATGGATGAAAAGCCTGCTTATGTGTTTGTGTGCTTCCAGTTCCAGTGCTGTGGGGTTGAGGGCTATAAGGACTGGTCCCATAACATCTACTTCCAGTGTTCAGAGGACAATCCCAGCCTGGAAGCCTGCGGCGTTCCCTTCTCCTGCTGTGTCGGCTTACGCAACCAGGTGTGAAGGTGTTACAGTGAAAACCAGCAAACCAACCTGCAGAAGCTCCCGACACACTGATGAGAGGGACGGGGATGTAGGGGTGGACAATCAAAGCAGAGGTCTTCATCATGGAGGCACTGCATTTAGGATTTTGGATCCAAATTCAGCTCCAGTCTGTTTTTCAGAATTAATTTGTGTAGTTTAGGTTAGGGTTTGTGTCAGAGGGGTCTCAGACTCCTGCAGACCTCAACCACAAACACCTCTAACCTCTCGTGTGTGTGTGTGTGTGTGTTTGTGTGTGTGTGTGCAGACTGTCTTGAACACCATGTGTGGTTATGGGATGCAGGAGGCAGAGGGCACCTCTGCCGCTCTGGACGTCTTCACTGTGGGCTGCTTGGAGAAGATCGTGCGGTGGGCCAAACACAACCTGCTGCTGGTGGCCGGTCTGACCGGCGGCCTGCTGCTGCTGGAGGTAACACTTCACCAACCATGTATTATATGAGATGCTCCCTGCCACAATGTGCTCAGTAGAACAGGAAATATGTTGGTATTGTTGAAGTGTTTTTGACCTTCAAGCTCAATGTTAGAGTCCAGATCAGGTGAAGTGCAGTGAAAGTATGTCAGGTGTTTCCAGAGAAGCATTCCAGAGCTTCAGGAACATGCCAGGACAGATGTTCACCTCACTGTGCTGTGGTGTTTAGACAGAATGTCTTCATGTTGGTTTACATTATGTTCAAACAGGTTTTGGCTGTTTTTTTTAGTTTTGAGCAATGAATCATGGTGTGTGCGTGCGTGTGTGTGTGTTTGCTCTGGCAGTTGTGTATGATCTGTCTGGCTGCCGCTCAGATCGCCTGGATAAAGAAAGCGACGAAAGCAGAAACTCGAGGAGTCAGGAGCCAGCAGGGCAGGAAGGACAGCTTCTGGCTCCCTGCCTTCGCCAGCTTTGCCGATGAATAACGTGTGCTGATTGGATTAACAGACTGGATCAATAACCTGACCTCGGGATCAGTCTGTGTTGGACATCGGTACCTGAATGTGGATCAGAGTGAGACGAGTCCGTTTGCCTTGCACAAGTTTTATATTTCAGTCAAAGCAGAAGCTCAGAACGTTCACATGCAGCTTACACCTTCACCTCAAATGGCACAGAAACACCATTTAATAGTTACAGTGAAAGATTGAGATCCTTAGGTTCATTTGATCAGCTGGTAGACCTCAATCTCCATTTAAGTGAGGCTGATACATGACTAGCCTTCTATCTTCATGTAGAGGAGCTTTTAAAGGCTTTAACACGTGTTCATGGATCCATAAGTGTCCATTCAAAGACCTACAGACCTGAAGAGAAGCACAAACATCTACACAATGACACAACTTACAGAGGAACAAACACAGAGTACAGAGGTGAAGGGGATGAAGCAGATGAAGACGATGCTGTGATGTGATCTGCCGTCATCCCAGTTCTGTCTGCATGTAAACGTGGTGAGATTCAGTTTCCTCCTGGACTGTTAAGGAGTTTAACTGCTACCTCATTTTGTTTCTACATCAGTTAAACCAAACAGTCCAAGGAGATTTAAGGCATTGCTAAGGGTGACCAGCATCACAAACCCTTATTTCCTCATTCAGACACGTCGCCAGCCTCTATAATTCCTCATCTGCATGTCAGGTGGAGTACTGAGGGGGAGACGTCCTGTGTTAGTAAGGTGACCTCCTGACCCTTCTGGCTGCTCCTGGTCCTGCTTAGAGCTTTTTAGATGCTCTTTTCTAGAGACACACACACACACACACACACACACACACACACACACACACACACACACACACACACACACACACACACACACACCTTCTTCACTGCGTTCTTTATTCTAGCAGATGACAAACCGGCGTCTTCCTCCACCTCAGTCTGTGTTGTTGCCATACATTCTTAAGTTCTTTACTCTTTCTTACCTCCTACAGTATATGTAAATATTCTGATAGACTATGAAATTAGTTTTAGTATAATTGATCGACTGCTGAATGTGATTAGAAACAGAGAAACCCAAGAACCAAAGTTAACAAACAAACTGGAGCAGCTGGAGCATTGATACCCTAACGCAAAGAGCAGAGTGATGTTTGATAAAGTGCAAAGCTGCTCTCACCGTGTGTGTGCAACATCTATGAGCAAAGAACTATTTACTACATTGACCTTTACAAGAATAAAACAACCAGTCAGCTCAGATTTGCTGCTTTCGTTCTTATTTCAGTTGATGTTTCTTGTTCTTCTTTGAGTTTTGTGCATTTTGTTCTAAACCACCTGCTCCTGCTCCCGAAAGGTCACCGGGCAGCGACCCCAAGGCCTCACATGACGCTGCAGGTGGACGAGGGTTTGGCCCTCAGCACGCTCAGCACCTTCAGGTTAAACTGGGCCGGGTTGAAGTCGTGCAGGTGGGCCGTGGGGTCCTGCTGCTGGTCGGGCTTCTTCTCCCTGGAGGTCACCCTGTACTGGGCCTTCACGTTCCTCAGAGGGTTGTAGTCCGGGCTGACCTGTTCCGGACAGCGGAACGCCTCTCGGATCACAAAGCCTTGCTGGGACAAGGCCACGAAGCCGTTCCTGTAGGTCACCATCCTGACCACCGGGGAGTAGACATACTGGACAAACAGCAGCTTCCCTGTGAGGAGGAGACAGAGTGATGAGGATGAGGATGATGATGATGATGAGGAGGATGAGGATGAGGAGGGGGTGATGATGGTGATGATGATGATGATGATGATGATGACGATGATGACGATGATGATGACAGTCTTAGCCCACTACCACACACACAGCAGGCCACAAATCCTGAGTCATTACTGAGTCACCAGTACACACCAGTATACACCAGTACATACCCGTAGCAACGTCCCAGACTTTGATGGTTCTGTCCTGAGATCCTGTGAAGACGAACTGGTCGCTCTCAGAGAAGGTGGCAGTCAGGACGCCCTCGAAAAAGAAACCCTGAAGATCCACAGAAGGAACCATATAGACTCATTGTTAGTGTGTCCACCACATCTACACGCACAGCTGGTTCCTTGTGTGTAGTTCTTCTTAGGCATTATGTCATCATGAGCTCTTTGAGTTTCATCTGACTATTCAAATTCTACTTTTGTGCTACATGCAGCCTGAACTCGATTGATAATTGTTTTTTCCTTTTAAATGTGATTTTGTGATGAGATGGTTTGTAAATAAATGAGCGATGGACAAGAAGTTTAATTTGTACTAAAGGCGTGAAAACACCTGAATGTTCTTTAGCTGCTCTCAGATCAAAGTTGACCACATCATGTCTGACCCCTGACCTTGTACTCCATGACGTGGTCCAGAGCCAGCGGCTTCAGGGCCCAGAGTCTCTGCACCGCGTCCTCAGAGCCCACCAAAGCGTGGGTCCCCCAGTTGCTGGAGGTCACGGAGGTCACTCTGCTGCTGTGAGGCTCCAGACTGGAGACGCTGCCACTGCTGAAGTCGTGGAGCTTCACCTCGCCGCAGCTCGTCCCGTACAGCAGCCGGCGGTCCGTCAGCAGACCCATGGAGGACACCGGGGCGTGGAGCAGGGACAGGGGGACCGTGGCCACCGGCCCATCCACGGTAGGGAAGCTGTCCCTGGAGGTGATCTCAAACAGACACACGGAGTCCTCGTAGGCCACGGCCAAGTGCTTCTCCTGGGGGCAGAGGGCCAGGCAGCACACCCTGGACAGGCTCTCTGGAGGCGGGATGCACAGCGTCTCCTGCGGTAGGACTAAGGGGTAGATGAGGACGGTGCCGGTGGTCAGGCCGCACAGCAGCAAGCGTTTCTGCTGAGCGACCTCCAGACTGCAAACCTCAGCAGAAACTGCCAGACGGTCTGAAGGAGTACCTGAGGACAGACAGAAGAAGAATCGGTCCTCAAAATCAGCTGATACTGACTCAAAGAGAAATAGTTTTAGACCAGATGAAGTCCTGGGCTCTTCTCGTGTCTGACCTGTGCTGCAGTCCCAGCTCATGACCTCTGTGTGACTCTGCTGCTGAACGTAGAAGATTCTGTCACAGTCCTTGGCGACAGCGATGTGGGCGGAGCCTGCAGGCACGTGGGCTCTGGGCTTGTGGCGGGCGTCGTACTTCAGACTCCAGAGGTGGACGACAGGCGCCGCGATCGAGGCTGAAACCACAAAGCCGGAAAACAAAGACAGAGACGATACGGGAGCGTCTGAGCCGCAGAAGGAGTCCAGCAGCACACCGGTGGTCACGGACCAGATCTGTCAAAGCAGACAGGTAATCATGGGTAGACAGGTTTACATGGTGTATCAATCTTTACACACACACACACACACACACACACACACACACACACACACACACACACACGCTCGTGTAAGATGCAGTTGAGCTGCAGTCGTGCATTTCTGATCACATTTAGCAGACCCTAGCAGCATCCTCTCCTCTGGCGCCCTCCTCAGGAGAAACTTTACATTCTTGTCCAAACTAACGTAAATCTGGAGCCTCTCAGGCTGCACACTGATGTTTCTTACTCGTACGAGCTGGTCGGCTGCCCCGGACGCGAGCAGCCTGCAGTCTGATGAGACGCAGGCAGACAGCACGCTGTCCTCGTGCTGCAGGTCCAGGATTCTGTCCACAGAGTCTGTAGTGTCTATGTTAAAGAGGCTCAGAGTCCTCCCGCTGCCTGCAGAGAGTCAACATGCTGAAGTCATGTGTCAGCCTGAAAGCACGTGGTTCCCAACACACTCAAACACACAAACACACTAATACACGCACTCAGTTCTAATGTTCTAATGTAAACTAAGGGTCTGAACAGATACACTTCTGCCCAACCTTCAATATCTATTTGTAATTTTGTTCTTGCTTTGGCTTTAAGTTGTTGTTATAAATACTTGGCGCCTTAAGCTGCTTTGCTGTCCACAGTGGAGTGACTCCATGTAACTTTATGTCTGTTTACATTGATGTATTCTTAACATTAGAGCTGCAGTTGTGGTATCAAAGTTGATATATACAGATTGTTGTGGTGGTACCTGCTAACAGGATCTTCTCATCTTCACTGGCGCTCAGCAGAGAAGGAAGCAGAGGGAACTCGCTCACCGTCTGTTTACCAGCCCTGGAAATCTGCAGACAGCAGGAAGGAAACTGAGATAACTATGGTAACCGCCTGAAGTGTTCAGACGCATTAAACGCAGCGATGCAACCAGGAGTCATGGCTGCAGTGTGTTCATGTTACAGTATTTCAGACTACATGGTTCCAGCAAACATTAACACATTTTCACCAGTGACTTCATCAGTGATCCCAGTCTGGACAGAATTGTCCTTAAACATACTTGTCCTTCTGTTCTGTTCTGCACTTATTTATCTCCAAAGCTCTATACATTGACCTCACACTCACACACTGATGCAGGTTCATACAACCTGCACATCAGATCATAACCAGCAGTGAACATACACCTGTTTAATGGTTTGGCAACCAAAGCAGTCAGCATGATGTGTACACTGAGATCTGCTAACATGCTAACGTGCTAATATTTAGATGCACAGATATGTTTTGGTTTTATCAGTCTGACAGAGACCCCTGGTCAGACAGAGATAGACCATATAAACACATAAGAAAGGGTGCAAGCAAACTGACCTGATAGAGGAAGCCTTCCTCACAAACCACAAACACTTTCCCACGTTTGGGCAAAGTAACGAAGGTCACAGGGGTCAAACCCTGTGGGTTCTTTAGTTGAGTCTCCACTGCTTGCTGCCCGCCGGCAGGCTGGAATATCCTGAGCAGGCCGGAGTCTGACAGAGACACCACAGAGTCCTCCAACACGCACACAATCACACATCCAGCATCAGCACGGCTGAACAGCAGCTGGAGGCCATCCAACCTCCAGACCTTCACCTGCAGGGACAACCAGAGCTCCAGACATCACCACCACGCAGACACGACTGCTACTTAGAGTCAGAACAGTTATAGCCATAGTGCTGGTGAGGGCAGTGGTAAGTACTTGATTCATGGTGTGTGCGAAGATGAGCTGTCTCTGCTCAGACAGGTGAAGGTGAGTGGATGAAGGGGTGGAGTCAACAGGCACCGCCTCCAGGACACAGAACAGCTGTCTGCCAGTCTGCAGGCTCCACCCCCTCAGAGAGCCATCCGCAGCCAATGAGAAGCAGAGGGCGGAGCTCGAAATTACTGTTACACACAGAACTGCAGCTACACAGCCGGGACGCACAATGAGAAAGAGTGTACACACACACACACACACACACACACAGACACACACACACACACACACACACTGTTTAGACTCACACAGAGCAAACCTCAACTAAGGCCGCCAAGCTGCCATAACAACCAGATCCAGATCCTACTGATCCATATCTAGATCTGCTAATACACACAAACAGAAACAAAAACATGCCCTCCTTGGCGGAGAATAAGATATGATAGTGACATTTGTAATAATAAATACAAATTCAACCTGTGTGTCCCAGCAGCGTGTGTGTGAGCGTCATGTCAGCGAGACT
The DNA here is from genome assembly GCF_046128005.1 of Genypterus blacodes. Lineage (NCBI taxonomy): Eukaryota > Metazoa > Chordata > Actinopteri > Ophidiiformes > Ophidiidae > Genypterus > Genypterus blacodes. The sequence goes on from NW_027466832.1 coordinate 3,892,979, forward strand.
CCAGACTGCGATCACGCCATCATCTGAACCTGCAACCAGAAGCTCCGCCTCCGGACTGACATGCAGACAGCAAACCCCTGCAGGCACACAGCACACAGATACAACACGCTAACATGCTAACGTCTATACCGTCGAAGTGACATGCTGGAGATTTTACAAAAAGTCACAATTTTCAGGAAAAAGTTTCCAGAAAATCCCAACATTAAGTAAAATCCCCATGATGTCTTTTGCTGAATGTGATGTTATACTGTATCTGACCTCCCTGTAGTCCACTGAGTGTGTGCTGCAGCGCCCCCCCTGGCTGCTGCAGGAAACTGCATTTGGGTATGAGGATTGGCTCTGGACACGTTATCAACCACTCCTCACACTGGCTGCACACCCGGCCAATCACAGAAGGGAAGGGCGTGGCCAGGGAAAAGAGTCTGGCAAAGAGCTCAGTGTAGAAGACGGACATATCTGAAGGATAAGGACAAGGTCACGTTTTGGACTATCCCTACAAACAGCAGCTACAGAGGAACACTTTCACCCGAGCAGCTATAAACTGACCCATGATTCCATCCAGGAAATCCAGGCTGGGCTTGATCAGGACCAGCGTGTCTCGTACCAGTGCGGTCTCAGTACAGTCCATGCACTGGGAGCACTGGTCCAGGTCGTGGATCACGCTGGACACCCCACACACTCTGCTCTTACAGTACAGCCACTCGGTGCTGCCTGGAGAACACAAAACCAACACCAACGGAAACCCAAAGAGTGACCACAGAGCAGGAAGTTTGATTTGACCACTAACTTAGTATTCACGTGATACCGATCGACCAATCACAACCGCAGACTCACCAATTATAAGAAAACTCGCTGGATGAGAGTTTCTTACCGATGACTTCCTGCCGTAGTTCCTCCCACAGGCCAGCATGCAGCAGGTGATAGGGCAGCTCCTGAAGCTTCCTCACGTTAGCCAATCCCGGAGCAAACCACAGCGGCTGGGGCGGGACCTTTGAGAACCACAGGGCCAATCAGGGCACACGCATATGAACAAACCTGATCTCAGGGGGCCAAGACATTCGAGGCCCCCCCGGGCAGAGGGACGCGCTGATACAGGTGCAGGTGACTATGATGTTTGTAACATGAGGGTGTGAGCCATGTTGGTACCTTCCTGTCAGAGAGCAGCAGCGACAGGCCCGGCAGAGAGACTGGCTTCAGCTTCCCCGACCAGCGACCCAGGAAATACTCAGCCAGCAACCTCAAGCTCCGTCCTCGGCGCTCGGCGGTTAGATATCGAGATGACACAGCCTTATACATCTGTCTACACACATACAGACACACACAAGCACAATAGTCATTACTCAGACCACGGCGTATGAAAGAAGACCTCAGAGGCTGCTCACTTCTTAGTTCGTAAGGACATTACAGATGCTGTGTGATGTTCAGTTCTGGTTGTTATTGTTATTGTGGTGATTATTGGCACGCTCAGGTGGATGTTTACCTGTTATGAAGGGTGATGGTGTTGACCCCGCCTACCCAGTGTTCCTCCAGCTGATCCCGCAGGTCCCACTTGAGCCGGGCCCACAGGAGGGGGGGCAGCCGGATCAACGAGGGGGTGGGAGGGAGGGAGTGCCTGTACACCTCAGTGATGACATCATCATCCAGGGACAGGATGTCGCGCAGCTCGGACTCCAGCAGGCCTTCCCTGAGGGGTCACATGACACACTGGTGATGTCATCACTATAGAACTTATTTCATGTTCTTCAAAATAAAATACAATGTGATCCATTTGTTGGTCTTTTACTCCATTTTGATTGGTTAACAGTTTTATTTAATGTGATGCTGTCGTCTCCTCACCGCGCCAAAGCGATGTACCCCAAGGCTCCGCCCACCAGCTGCTTCCCATGTTTTGCCTCCAGAGACAGGAACAGCAGTGACATCATTTCCTGTGTGTCCACACCCAGGTGGAGCTCTGTTAATGGAGTGAAGGAAGTCCAGCGTTTAGCAACTGTTAGCATCAGTTTGAGATGACAAGGACTCCCAGTCCTCTCAAAGCTTTGCAGCACAGCACAGCTTTGCTCAGGGGTCAAAGTTCTCTGTGACGCTCGCATGTAAGAGTTCAGAATCTGTTTGCCTTCATCACTCGACAAACGCTCCACTTCAAAAAAACTCTCTGAAGTCTCCAACTTCAATCTCAGGCGAGCAAACACCTCACTGTTGGTCTCAGTGGAAACCACCAGATGAACATTTGGCGGTATGTCAACTGGCAGCCAGTGGAGTTTGTGCGCCTGGTGCTCATGAGACAGATGATCCAGATGGTCCAGGATGATCAGCATCGCGTTTCCCTGCTGGGAAACGTCGTCCAGTAGCCTCTGGAAAAACATCACCAGTTCCACGTGTGTGTTGGCGGTAAGCGGGGTGGGCAGAGTCAAACCACAAGCCAAACAGATCTGGAAGCAGATGCTACGGAGGACATGGTCGATGCTAACGCTCTGAGGATGGCAGGCGGATAGTAGCCTGATCACCTGCAGCGCCCCTGCCTCCAGGACGTTCATCATCTCCTGGGCGAGTTTACACAGCAGAGCTGTCTTTCCGATGCCGGCGGCTCCATGGACCACCAGGGGGCGGTGACGAGCGTTGGTGGACTCCCACATGGAGAGGCAGAGTTTACCCAGAAGCCCCTGCCTTCCCTGCAGCCCTCTGCACAGCTCGGCGCTCAGAGCAGTGTGTCGTCCGACTTCTTCGACGACCCAATCAGACACGTCTTCCTTCTCGTCCTCCGTGCTGCCCCACCTCCTCCTCTGTGTCTCCATCATGCTGCTGACCCTGGCCTTCATCTGGCTCACAAACTGTTGGCAGACGCTCTCCAGGTACTGTGCGTGCTCTCTGCGTGTGGGGTCGATGTTCCCCTTGCTGAGCTCCACGCTGTGGAGGTTGAGGATGTTTTGCGATGTGGCGTAGAGCCGCGACTTGAGAGCGGCGAGGAGCGTCTGAGCTTCAGGGTCCAGCAGGCCATCAGCGGTCAAGTCCATGAACTTCAGGAGGCGCTTGGGGCCGTCCCTCATCTTCTGACGGGGAATTTCTCTTACGAAGACGATGGCTGAAGACTCGCCATTGTCCTTCCACAAACCGCATTCAATCTCACATTCGGTGACTGAGGACAAAAGACAAACACAAAACATTTCATCTGGCATCACATGACAGATTGTGTGTTGAATGTTAGGAGATATTTGACCCTGACTTGACCTGATTATGGTTAATTACTTTACCCGAAGTGTAAAAACATTGTTTCTGCTCGGCTGTGATGTCGCCGTCAGTCTCAGCAGCGGTGGCGGCGCTCCGTAGAAGCTGCAACAGCTGCGTCTCCGTGAGGCGCCAGGACAGGACGTCGCTGTCGCGCTGCGGCCCCTTCTCACTCTGGAGGTCGCCGTAATGGTGGAAGTGAGCTGTGATTGGCTGAAGGACGTAGGTGGGAGGGACGGCGTTGTCGTCTCTGATGAACCAGCGGTTCAGCAGTTTGAGGCCTTCAGGGTCTTTGCACAGTTTGGACAAAAGCATTTCAAACTGTTTCTCTGGAATGAGACGAGGAAGAGCCCGGTGACCGTACCGGTTCCCCAGCAGAGCCTTTGGAGCCACAACACAAGAAAATAAAAACAACAAAAATGATAATGATGTCATTTCTAACATTACTTCTTTTGAAATCCTTCATGTTTATGCGATTGGTCAAAGAGGATCTCACTTAAATGTAGAATTCTTAATTTTTTAATTGTTATTGATGATTAAAAAAATTCTTGAATAATTATGGTGCTTTTTTTAAACCTTTGCAAAGGTTATGTTTTCATCTGTGTGTGTTAGTAAGACAATTAAAAAGGTAATTGTTATGAAATTGATTGACTGAGCAACACGTGATGTGATGCTGATGTCGTCGATGTTGAGTGTGTGTGTGTGTGTGGAGTCCACACTCACGATGAAGGCCGGACCGGCTGAAATCCTCCTGCAGGTCTCCATCTCGTGCAGGCTGAGCTCACACGCCGTGTGGTCTCCATTGGGGACGCTACGAATCCCCCAACGCAAGTCTACCACCTGCATCATGGGAACGCCCAGGGTCAGGGTTGAATGATAAAAAGTGAGCCTCGCACAGAAATCTCTGCTGCTATAAACCTTCATGAAATGTTTTAAAGGGTTCTTCATCCTTTTCTTTAGTTTCTGGTTTGATCCGACTTTTCCGTGACCTCCAGGACCTTAGAGCCTCTAAATGACCAGTGTGAGAAAGTAGAAGAAGAAACTGACCTCAAAGACCAAACCCAGGCTGCGGCAGAAAGCAAGGACTTCTGGGTAAGCTTTGTCCAGTAGGGCCTTCCTCTCACTACTCATATCTGACACACACACACACACACACGACAAACCTTTACAACAAAAATAGGTAATAACAAATAAAATCAACTTAAAGAGATACAAAAATAACATCAAGCCAATCAATAATATAGATTAATTATCAGCTTTACTTACTGCATTACACAAGAATAGATCACATTTGAATACAATAAGGAAAACAAATGAGACCAATGCATGTGGAGATAAATCAGCAAAATAAAACAATAAAATGTCTCTCAAATACAGAGATGAAGAATATGTTGATGAAAGAGTAAAAAGCTTTGAATAAAGAGCCTAAAGCTGTAAGGATGAAGTGGGATCTGCACTGGTACATGACGGATACCATGTGGCTCTCTGACCTGTGAACGTGGAGCTGATGAACACTCGGATCACATTGGACCCTCTCCTCTGTGGTCCGACTGTCTGTCCCCTCAGGATGTCCTCCATGCTGGACTCTGCTGCTGCTGCTGCTGCTGCTGGACGCTCCATTGTCGTCTTCAGCCTGAGCGCACTGGTCGTCTTCCCCCCTCACGTCTCCTCCTGCTGGTTTCTCCCTAGACGCTTCATCTCCCTCAGAGCTTCTCCTCCAAGACAACCACAAGACTCCCACAGGAGCAGCTTACCTGCTGCCCAATCACAGTACAAACCTACTGCAGGTTCAGATATACTACTACACCACAGAACAAGATATCCCACAGCATCAGTACTACACTACCTTATTTACTACAGTCCCATGGAGTCTTGAGGGTCTGAGGCTCTATGTTGGTGTCTCCTCTCTTTCTTCCTCACATCCCTCCGGTATCGTATCTTTTCTTCTCTTTACTCTCTCGACCACATTGAGACGTTGTGCGATCGTTTCATCTTGCAGCCCTGTGTGACCCGTGGCATGCTGTTGTGTGTGCTCAGCTCAGCTCACCTGTGTGTTTACGGAGCAGGGCCTATGAGAAGCGGGGCCTCTGGGGGCCAGTGGGAGGCGGAGCCTCTGGGGACCGCCGCACACAGCTGCAGCTCAGAGCTAATTACTCTGAAGCCAAAGGTAGCAATAACGAGGACAATAAGGCCTCAGAAGAGCGGCAGGTCGTCTCGTCTGAGCGTGTGCACAGAGACCACGCTACAAAAGCAAACAACTTAATGGGCCATTCTGATGTTTTTACACTATTTAGTTCCAATATAGGATTGAAATGTAACTGGTTGTGTTCTGTTGTATTCTGTGATCACCTTTGAATTCAGGCTTCACTCATATGTTGGAGATGTTTGTTAAGATTTAAGTTATTGCTTCCCAAGTTTAAAAACATATTTGTACATTAGACGGTTTGTGGTGCCAGCTTTTAAGTCGCCGCTAACTAAACCTGCTCCTCCAGCAAATGTGTGGCTTGTCCTGCGTCTACACGTTACATTTCTCAGCCTTAAACCACATCAGTCTGCACTGCGACAGCGACTCAAGCGAAGTGCTGTGCTAGTTTCGATGCTAGACAAGAAAACAAAAACACCTTCATTATTTTCGCTTCGCTGCTGCTTGTAGCTAATAAGCAGCAGATCAGTGGCGTCGCCGCTGTGTCGTTTCCTCTGCAGTGGAACCCTGCGGCTGTTTTTTGGTTTAGTTTGTTTTTTATTGATGCAGAACTGCATCCCTGAGGACGTTATATCATCGCGCACACACACACACACACACACACACACACACACACACACACACACACACACACACACACACACACACACACACACACACACACACACACACACACACACACACACACACACACACACACACACACACACACACACACACACACACACACCTCTGATTAAAGTCTACCTCTTTAGGACCACCCTTTCCAGACATCATAGGAGCAAATGAAATACATCCCTGCACTTGGAAAAAAATCTATTTTAATGCTATCGGCTCAGATTTCAGATACACTCACATTTTTTTTAAAAGTATTTTTACTGCACTTAGGCCTCAACTTTTTAGTTTTTTCTAATAACTCTGCTGCATTGGCTTTTATGAGTTCGATCAAGTACACAAAGTAAATTTTAAATATCCTGTATGTGTCAGTACTGTTATACAACTCAAAACAGCAAAAAAAAAATCAAAAACAGCTTTCTTTGTTACAAGGCAACAAGCCTGTAACTACTAATTACAAACATGCTTGTGTTCATCCCATCCTTCTGATGAGCTGTTCTGTCTTGAAAGAAGTGAAAGAACAAGATTAAAGTCAAACGTGAAATATGTTTTGTCAGACAGCATGAAGCATGATCATAGCCATGACCCATCTCCTGTCTCTCCCTCTCTGTGCTGTAGGCATGGTGGTGTTGTGGTGCTCCCTCTCCCTCTGCTGGATCCCATCTCTTCCATCAGCTCATAGCCTTCTGCAGCATGTCTACCCCTGCTCCACTCCCCCTCATCACCAAATCATTCACTCAGAGACTGTTCAGGTTCATAGGCCACCAAAGTTCTGGTCATTTTTGAGAATCTGTTGTTTCTGTGTTTTATACTTGTGCCCTGGGATCGTTACATACCTGCCTGGCTGCCTTCTTTCCAACCTGCCTGCTGTCCCTGCACCTCTCCAGCCAGCTACACTCAGCCCTCAGCCTGTCAGCCATCATCTCCTCTCTGGTAGCTTACAATGAACCTCCATAATTTCACCTCACCTCTGTGCCCTGTGTTGTGCCCATATTAGTTTGTTAAGAGAGAATGACATTTACCATAGTGTTGTTAATTGAAGATGAAGATTTAGACAATAGTTATAGATCATGTTGAACTTGTGCCATGGGACTAGTCCAGCTTCATCATACGAGCATGAACTGATGAAGCCTCTTGGATGAGAGGTGAAACGTCTTCAAAGACATAAAACCAAGTCCAGTTGTGTTCCATTCAATTTACTTGAGATAACTATGACCTGGATGAATGAGAATATTCACAGGCTTGTGCAAAAGACTAAAGCTGTTACATTTCAAACAACCACGTCTCTTCCATCCCAAAGTGTGTCTAAGTGGGAGCAAATACCAGTCAACTCAATTAAGACTGGGAAGATATGGATTTAATGAAATCAAGGATACTTCTGCCTGCCAACATAAGCCTTTAATGTTGCTTTTTAAAGAGCAATTCTTTAGGGGACAGTACAAACTCATTGTACAAAAAACATTTTTAAAACAGGGCAAAAGTGGAAAAAGTGCATTGTAAGAGCAAAACATACATTCATAAAATACAAATATCTTTCGAAACAACAAAATCTTGAAGGTGTCATGTTATGAACAAGGGCGGGCGCCTTGTCAAGAGTGGACTAGGACAGCAAAAAGTTGCCATCAGGCCAAAGATGGTGTCTGAAAAACTGATTAACCCTTGGAGAGATTCAGTCACGGTATTATAACTCTACCATTCTCTGACCATAGACACTGACATCATTCACATGTACTGCTCTCAAAATTCAAAGACAACGTTTCAAAAATGAGAAAGGATTAGTCAAGCTGTTCAAAACTGGTCCCCCCCGTGATGTCATCCAAGGAAAGAGGTAATTTATCCATAACCTAAAATGTGAACAGCACAATACAGAGCCAGGGACACTGTCTATCCACTGGCCTCCTGTCATGGTGTGGAAGATGTAGGCCTACCTTTGTAAACATGGTCCATGTCTATAACCTGTGATCTCAACGGATTCGATTGTAAACATAGAACTTGACACCTTTCCAGTCCCTGTGAGCCAGGACTTCAGGGGAAGCAGCGATGCACCTCTCACAGTCTTGTTTTCCAGGGGTCTTGCCCATACAAATGAAATCCATCAGAGACTTTTCAACTGCTTTCACCTCCTCTGTTGACCACTTCCGTATTGCCTTTTTAGCACCTTGGAAAAGAGATTGTAAAGAACACTTAATACACAGGGAATTTAATACATGTTGAAAATTGTCAGACATTAACAGGAAATGAGAAGCCAGCCTGACTTTCCTGCCCTCCCACCAACAGGTGTATGTTCTTGTTGTGTATGTAAGGGGTCGTTGACTAAAGAACATGTGTTGGATTGAGAGCCTACCTATGTTTGGCCTGGACTAGTTGCTTGTTTATAAAATTGTTCAATTCATTGTTCAGGAGCTACCTGCTTGGTAATTTCTCTCACACTGCTGTTTACTTAGCTAGCAGGGCATTGTTTTGGCGAATGTATATTAATGTGCAAGCAGTGCTGGAATATAGACCTTGTCATATAAGAACAATCAAGAGGATATTTTCACTTCACACCATTTGTGAGGCAAAGACATTGTGATGACAAAGGAAATATCCCAGCCAAGCAGAAGGGACTGGACAGACTAGCTGGTGTCTGACATGAACTACATACTCCAAGATATATGTGGAAATATAGGACACGTAATGACGACGCCCAATTCTTACCTCCTGAGCCTCGCTTCTGTCCAAGCTGCTGCTTTGAAGTGCCTTTCTTACCCCGAGCCACAGGTTCCTCTCCTGGAAAACATTCATAGGAAACTAAATTATGTACGTGGCATGACTCGCCATCTATACAGTCTGACTGATGATGTCCAGTATCACTATGTATAGATTGAGGACGTTAGCATTAATACAAAAAAGGGAAATGTTATTGTGATCTATCACACCAATCAGAAGCATAGACATACCTGCTGGAGCAGCTGGATGATCTTCATCTTCAGATGACTCCCCTGAGCTTTCTTCCATAACTTCAGATTGGTCTTCACGATGGCAAACAAAGGCAAATTGTATCAAATGAAATATGCGTGAATTAAAATGATACAGGTGCACAGTCAACTTTGACCTTACAATTAATAATTTCTTACCATTGGGGCTGATCGAGATTTGGTCCAGACTTTTCCCCTTGAATTCTGCCAGTCTGCCCTGTTCACAGGCCATCAACACCTTACTGATCTTAGCTAACAGAGTCCCTTCGGGAAGGCGATAGGACATCCTGTGTCCCAGAAAGTCTGCCAAAAGATCTTGTTCGGCGTCAATTAACCTCAGTACTCCTGACAGAGTGGCTACTTGTCTTCTGAGTTTTGTCGATGACAGAGCTTCAGGTTTTTCGGCCCCACAGTTTTCAGCCAACTCACGGATGCAGTCAGACCCCCTAAGCCTTGTTTCGAAACCTGGTCTTGCAAATAAGTAGATGTTTTCACCTATTCCACATGAGCTTCTCTCCTCCACAAGTAGCTCCAGAGATTGCACCATTGTTGGAGTAAGGATGAGAGGCACCTTGCCGCCACGCTTCCCTCGAATTTCCACACGTTGGAAATGCTGGCAGAGCTTTTTCTCCAATACCGTCAGCGCTTCACCAATATCTTCATTAAATGGGGAGTTGTCCCTGGTGATAAAAGCATCCAAACGCATCTTTGAGACCTCGCTTTCCCGCCTTCTGTTGAAAAGGATTATCTGTGCCAATATTACTTTAGCAAGATTGCTCCAATTCCTTGAGATTTTCTTATCCAACAACTGCCTGTAATATTGTTTCTGCTTGTCAGTCATGTACATATGCATTTTCTTCACATCCTCTGCCAACGGAATGAGCTTGGGTTTGTTCCATTTCTTCTCCTCAAGTGTACAGTAAGCAGCAGAAGAGATCATCTCATTCCAGGTAAGACTGTACATGCGTCTAAACTCTTGGACAACCTGATTCTTTTCCTTGTTCAGGGATGAAAGAGCCTCAGCCTCCATGATGTCTGCAACTCTCTGGATGCTTTGCCCTAGCTCTGTGGCTAGGGTGGGTTTCTCGAACTTGTTCTTCTTTTCATCAAAGCCAGCTACTTCTTTGACAGCTCGAATCACATGGTGAAAGAGTTGTGGATTAATATAATCCTCCATTGTTTTCAGAGGGGTCACCGTCCTCCCTCGGATCAGGAGTCTCCCCAGTCCTCGCATCATTTGACAAACATTGTCATGTTGAGAGGCAGTTTCAAGTTGCCGGTTGTACATCTTCTCTCCAACCTTCATGATATATATGTCTTCTTTTACTGCATGGGTAATTTCGTCCTGAGTCATGCCATTCACAAGAGCCCATACCTTCACGTTCACATCTTTAGGTACAGGTTGAGCAGAAGCACAGAGGGCTTGTATTCTTGTTTTTCCAGGTAATGTTCTGTAAACACTTTGAGCAAGTGAGCACCGTTTTGCGTGCTTCAACAGAAACTTGCGCTTGAAGTACCCAAAGCATGCAAAACAATGCTGGTAGTCCTTTGAACTGCTCTTGCCATCGCTTAGTTGTTTGCAAGGTACCAGTGTCCCTTCTCCTTTTGTGAGTGTGTCAATGTTGTGTGCCCGATTTCCTTGCTTGCGAAGGAGATCCAGCCGATTTCTCCTTTCTTTAGACTTCTTTGCATACATCATTGCACTGGCAACTTCACTTTTATCCCTATGTTTACGTTCCAGGTGGCGTGCAATTTTTGTTTGGGGTTTCCTGCAGTAAAGACAGTAGTTTCTCTTTTGGTGGTATTTCTTGCACCCATCTACTTTTGGAACATCAGCTATCACCAGAGAATCACTCGTCTTAACTGAGATAGAGGCAGTAGTTTTTTCATGTCTTGAGTAAGTCTTTCTACTTTTCTTTCTTTTGATTGATGCAGAATCATCTGGTTCACCTTCTACTGGAGAAATTGTGCCTCTCTTTTCACTGTTTTTGTATCTTCTCTTTGTTTTTAGAATTGACTCACCCGAACCCTCTTCTTCACTCAAACGTGAGCCTCTCTTGTCACTTCTGTTGTATCGTTTCTTTGTTTCGAGTCTGGATTCATCTGAATCCTCTTCTCTGGAATGCACACTTGCTCCCCTGCCTCGCTTCTTTTTCTTCGCTCCTGATAACCCAGCTGAGCCACCTTTGGATTCTGATGAAGTCTTTGGTCTGCGTTTCTGACTACTTTGTTCTGACGATTCATCTGAACTGGCCTCTGATGATGCTGGGACATACTCATCTTCACTGCTGGCGATAGTGGAAAGTGACAAATCGGACTTGTACCCAAGCATTTCTTTGGTCAGCTACAACAGAACAGAGACATTTATTTTACATGAGGATCAAAAGGGATGCGACTTCATAACACAATTATCTTCTCTAAAAATGTACATGACAACAGATTAATCTGTTTAGCCGATTATTCAGGGCCAATGCAGATAACATTTGACTATTGTGCTTGCCACTTAAGCATGTACAACACCAGCTTTACTTACACATACGCTGTCTGTTCTTGTTAAGGGTGGAATCTCTATTTCATCTTCCATCTGCAAAAACGGTAAAGGGAAATTAGTCAAATTTAAATATAAGCATTTAGAAAATATAGGCAAATCGAGATTAATTAGAGGTTTTTATTAATTATGTAAATGATGCAAAAACCTTAAGTCTGCAGGCTAACTGGTGGAACAGCAGATCAACTTAATCAATTGTATAGCTCTACAACATCTGAGCCTCACTATGACTAACTGATGAAATACCAAATCAAGCTGTTACAACTTATGCTCACAATCAGTTTAATCAGATTGTTTATGCAAGTTAGCGACAGAAAGAGGCTAGCTGGAAGTCAAGGCATACAAGTGTCTCTCCCAGCGCAGCTCAGGAAATCAAAAGTTAGTTTCCCGTGTTGAAACTAGACGCAAGAATGAGGTGGAAAACTGATTGGGAGCTGAAGGCAAAGACCCCATGTCCTGTGATTTATACCATTTGACAAATATTAGCATCCAATATACATTATATAAACAACAACTTTCCCTTACACAGCTCCCTGAACTCTAAAAGAGGAGAAGTCCACCTGAATGTGGCGCTGCACTGAGTTTGACAGACCAGTGATAAGAAACCATTAAATGACAGTTTACTTAAAAGGTGAAATATATGAGATTTAGAACAATAATATAACAGAAAACAACTGTTGCTGTGTAAATATAGTGGAGTCATGGAACCCTGGGCAGAGAAAGAAGTCACACTTCCTGTTTTGGTCTGGCTGTGGATGCAGGTTAGTCCCTCTTCTCATATTAAAGCTCAACAGTACACTAAATATGTTTCTGAAAACATTGTAAGCAAGAAACAGGATGCAGTAACAAGATCTCGAGTCGTATTTGATCGAAACTACTTAATTTGCAAGTTTGATCAGAGTTTAATGAGCAGTACGAGTTCAGATGTGCCCCCCCCCCCCCATGACTTTTCCAACAAAGTTCTATAAATGCAGTTTTTCCAAAGTCAGAGTAGTCGTGTTAAATAATCGAGATTGTGGTTTTTGCCATAATTGAGCAACCCTACAAGGTCATAAAAATTAAACCAAATAAAACCATCTCTCTTCCACAATAGAAAACTAAAGAATGGCAAATAAGACATTTTCATGTCTTTAATAGTTTCTCACTGTACATCGTAATGTAGTTTAATATTCACCTGCAGTGCCCATAGTGGGTATAAATGCCTTTACCATATACTATACTGAGTGCAGCGGCCTGAGTTTGATTCCTCTGCTGCGTGTCATAACTGGTCAGCATTTTGAAAACACATCACTGATTCCTGTCCTTCAGCTCAGACTGCTGCAGTGTTTTGACTCTTTGCAATGTTTGCAAAGATGCCACAAAGGTGACTTTCAAAGAAGTGTTTTCAAAAGTCAGTGTTTAAAATAAAAACACAAGGACATGAAAACAAAGTTTTCGATTTTTGTGTTGTTATTGTGATATTTGGATGAATTCAGGGGAATACTTGGAGAATGTGGAGGTGCAGATGCCTTTACTTACAGCCTACATGCAGAGCAGGAAAGCCTGACCAGAGATCTGCCTGCAGACCGCCTGCTGCCCATGAGCACTCACACCAGGAGACGAGTCGCTTAGACCGGGCAGGAGTCGGCACTGCTGCCGAGGAGCCCCCGCTCAGAGGTGGAGTTGAGTTGTGGAGAGCAGCAGCGCGGAGCCGCTGAGACAAGAGGCCACCTCTCTGCTGACTCTGGAGCCAGAGGACGGACTGGTGTTGTCCATCTCTGAGCGGGGGCAGCAGGCGGTCTTCAGGCAGATCTCCAGGCTTTCCTGCTCTGCATGTGACTGTAAGTAAAGCATCTGCACCTCCACAAGATCCAAGTATTCCCCTGAATTTATCCAAATATCACAATAACAACACAAAAATCGAAAACTTCATTTTCACATTCTTCTGTTCTTATTTTGTTCAACGTCCGGTTCAGAGGTCACACTGCTGACAGAAACACAAAGTTGTTTCTCTGATTTGGTTTTGAAATGGAAGAACAAAAGAACAAAGGGTTTCGCGGACTCTGGGGAACTGTGAGAATAATTAGCTATCTAATTAAAGACAATGGTGAAGCATGTGGGGAGGCCTCAGTGATATACTGTCATATTATTGTTTTGATTTCCACTATCGATTTTAAGAACACAAAGAAGACAACATATCCTACCCCTGTCTTCTCTTCAACATGAAACACATCCGTCACATCAGCAACTGCAAATAAATCAAAGAGAAAAATGTTAATCAGGTTCAACATGAGCCAACGACACCTGTATGAGAATGTAAGTCATGTTGTATATGTTACATTCTCATGACATTACTGGTAGTGGACAGAACTAAACCTGAGCAGTGTGCTGCTGACAGTGACAGCAGTGTGACCTGATGCTGAACACTGCACTGATCAATACATCTGTATCCAGTAACTGTTGTTACTGTGTCACTGCCGACATATTCAAGTTTGTTCAAGTTGTGATTGAAGAGTCATCTCATTAGCCTGTAACATCAACAGAAAAGTTCATTTTTGGTTGATGCCAATATTTAATTTTAGAGCCTTTATCTGCTGACATGATGCTGCACAGAGATCATGGAGCATCCCTAAACACACTAAAGGTTCATGAAATATGCATTTTGACTAAAGGCAGAAGCTATAGAGTCACCATCTTTAGCTTTAAGAGTTATTGTTCAGTGACACAAACTACTTACTATAAACATCATTATAACAACAGCCCACTATGCTCCCCCTCTCACCTGTGCAGTCATAAGTGTCCCCAGAGGAAGACACACCTGGGCCTTCCTCCTCCTCCTGTAAACACAGAGACACATCAGTCAGACTTCAGCCCATCACATAACTCTGTATTTCAGTTAGTTTATGGATGTAATTAACATTGTGACATGAATCCAGACATCGTGTCGATGTTGTCTGGGAGGCTGCATATCACAGGATTTTGAGTGAAACTAAATCAAACTTACTGGTTTATAACAATAATGTTTAAATATTTCCTGGTGTGTGAACGACTTCAGAAGCTTCATCATAACGTGTTAGAACAACAGATTCAGGTCCATTAGCATTATAGGTTCACGTAAACAACAATGGTTACACCACAGGAACCGGTCACTTTTTATACAGTGACAGCCTACTTTGCTGACATCCAAGTCTGACACATTTAAAATCTATTTTTTTTCTCATGCGAATGACACATTTACGTTTGTTTGTGTGGAAAGCCCGCTTTTATTAACCTCTTGCCAGTCGTCCCGAATACGGGACAGTGGTGCCTCCCACAACCCACACTCAACACTACAAATGCATTTTTGGGCACCTTATCGTGAACTATCATAGTAATGCTATATATCATTTGAAAGCTGAGAGTCTCAAAAATCGATACATGTAAAGCTTTTCATGAATAAACATATATTTCGTTTGTAAAATACGTACATACAGGCCGCTAATTTGCCGCTAACTGTTAGCGAAGTAACATTAGCCATTAGCTAGTCATCACCGTGGTGAAGTTTGAGCACATTGACAAACAGTTAGCTGTTTTAACGTTACTTTAACTTACATGTGAAAACCGTATGATAGTAAAATGAACAGCGCATTATTATACTGAAGCAGAAATAAGTCAACACTCACCATGTCCCCGCAGCAGAGCGTGTCTGTGGAGCATCAGCGGTCTGTCTGCAGCAGAGATGTGCGGACCAGAGGAAGCGCTTGTTTTACGACACAGCGCACACCAGAGTAACTCCGCACGTGGTTATAAAGAGCAAAAGAGACGCTGACGGGCCAAAATGTTTACAAATCAATACATAAAAATGGTAACCACAAAAACATAAACAAATACAGCTGTTTGCAAGCCGTAGTGATGAACAGATCAGTTTTTACCATTATTTTTTACCTGAAATGACTACATAGACACCTGATCAGTTTTTTTAGATGGTCTTCGTTAGGACCGCTGTGTTTCACACACACTTCATGCTCAGCCTGGCCGTAAGCGGAGTAGGTGGAGGAGGGAGTGGTTCTTGTTAGGACCGCTGTACCGATGCCGTTCACACACGTCTCCCAGAATGCATTTCGCGGCAACCGAGAGCGGAAGCAGTAAAGCAGCGAAAAGCTTGTCAGACGCTCCTCTGGCTCTGATTAACTTATCGGCAGGTTTGTAGAGGTTTACCGCCGGCTGGTTAAATTCTTTTAGGAGATAAATGTTGGTCTCATTGATGAAATCTATCAACTGTGGCAGCCACATTAGTTTGTTTGAAGGAAAAGTGACTGTACAGAAATCACCACATTTACTAATAATAAATAAACGTTTTACAATGAACCTATCAGTCTACATTAAATTTTATTTTATTGTATTAAGTTATATAACATGGTTCAGTTCAAGTGGGGGGTATCAGCATTGGGTGGAGGCAAAGAGGGTGTGGTAGTTCTGTTGGCCTCAAACCTGGCAAAGAAGCAGTTGAAAGAAGTTGGCCTCCTTTTCTTCCTTGATGCCCCTCTTTAGTTCAGCTCTAGCAGAGCTGTACTGATTTGTCTCCTGATCTCAAGGTGGTGTTGTGGCTTTTGTGAAGCTTCTGGACCTCGCTCGTCAACCAGACTTTCTGGTTGGAAAATCTACAGACGCACTTGTGGACTGCGACATTATCTGCACACACTTTGTATATTCCTCCATTCAGTGTTACTGAAACGTATTGTAGCTAAGTTGTAATGTAGTTGTTGTGGTGGGATTTGTTGTTGTTCTGTGGGGAGTCTGACTAGCCCAGGTGGGCAAGAGAAACAGTACTGTATGCTGGATGTTGGATATACACTGTCCGGGATATATTGTTGCACAGTTCACACGCTGGTAAAAACTGGGGAGAACAGTTTTAGACATATTTGATTAAAGTCTCCTGCTATGATGTGTGCACTGTCAGGGTGTGTTCTCTGCTGTTAGTTTAAAATGGCTAGCAAGCATTACATTGCTAACATTAGCATTGGGGGATGTAAACAACAGTGACAGTTCCAACACTCAACTCTCTGGGAAAAAAGAAAGGCCTACATGACACAGAGAGGGCGTGAAGATGAGTAGAGCAGTGTTGGGCAACAATCCTGCTGTTCCCGAGTCTCTGCTCCTTTCCTGCCAGTAGCTAGGGCAGCCTGCTAGCTGTACTGCGGCATCTGGAAAGAGCAGATGTAGCCAGGTTTCCATTATAATCATCACACCGCAGGTCTGAATGAAACAGTTAGAAGTCATCAGTAGCTGTAGTTTATCCATTTCATTGGTGATGGATCTGGCAATTACCAACAAAAACAACATCTTGCTGGACATCACAAGACTGCAGGTGTCGCAGTGGATTGTTAACTGGCCCAGCAGGCGATGGAGGCAGAGAAGAGAGCAGAGACAGAAGCAAGGTTGCCAGGCAGGCCTCCAGACTAGGCTAAGAAATCGACAATTCAAACCCTTGCTCCCAAGTATCTGGTGGGAGTGTGATGGATGTGTTGAGGAGTCTCACAATGAAAAAACAATGATGGAGTTTGGTGGTGGTGGGACTGGCTCACAGAACGTCCATGTGGTGTGCACATTAAAACACCGGATCCAGAGATCAGTTCAGTTATTTATTTGGTAGCTGAACAATGGTAGAAATCTATAGGTGGACAAAAGGTGGTGGATGATTTCTTATAACTAATGCATCCACAATTAAATGTTGCAAGGTAAGAGGATACGTTGGTGGGTTCCTTTGTCTGGTGTGGAGGGAAAAGAGAGAGGGCTGAGGTTTGAGGGCGGGCCGTTAAAACCTCAGGAGGCGTGGTGTGGTCCAGACAGCGGTCCAAAGCGGTTTAAAGCGGTCACCTAGATTTCACCACCAGGCTTGCTAATGAGCCATTCTCTATCAGATGCAATTTGTTTTCCCTATTAGGACCACTATTTTGGTCCTAACTTGTCCATCGGTCCCAATATGGAAGGTACTTTTCCTGGTCGATGTCCCAAGAAAACACACACACACACACACACACACACACACACACACACACACACACACACACACACACACACACACACACACACACACACACACACACACACACACACACACACACACACACACACACACACACACACACACACACACACACACACACACACACACACACACACAGGGTCAGAGGTCAAATCAAATCCTTTTATTGAACTCAGTATTTTTCCACGTCTGTTTCTTTTAGTGTTTAGATTTTTCTATAAAACACTCCTCCAAGTCCTTTGTTCTGGTTACTTGTGGGCCGGTGGAGGGACGCCGCGCCAGTTAGCACGGGCACGGTGTGCCTGCGTCCAGCTCCACCGTCAGTCCTTTACTCAGAAGGAATGCTTCCTGTTTGGGTTCACGCCCTAGGAACTTCCTCAGCATCTCAGAGGCGTCCTCGGAGCCGCCGGGCTGCAGGATGAACTTCCTGTAGTCCAGCCCCACCTGCAGGAAGACAACCAGTCACAATGCGTCTCTCACCTGGACATTTGATACGCCGACTACACAGTTTGAACTGAGTGTTAGACGTTTTACTGATGTAAATCCTGAGCGACAGCAGCTCTCTCGACTAAACCCGCGCCTCATTCACACGCCATGAGGTCGTTTAGACTCATCTCATCCCTTATCATGCAGCGTTGTGTTACCAAATCTGTTGGCTGATTTTTCCTCAAGTCTAAAAACACAAAGAATATTAAGTATTTACTGATCAAATATTCTTTGTTCTGGTTCTTGGTTGTGTTTGTATATGTGGAGCTGCTGCACACTGAACCTTGCCCTCCTCTCTGACCTTTGGGTTCATAATGCCCTCCTGTTTGAAGCGGGCGTAGAACATGTCCATGGAGAACACCTCGCTCCACAGGTAGCCGTAGTACTGAGCGTCGTAGCCACCGGCCAAGTGGCCGAAGGTCGCCGGCATGTTGGTTCCTGCGTGGTGGAAAGGTCAGAGGATGAAGCTGCAGCAACACTTTTAGAGTTGCTGTTATTTGTTATTATCAGTGGGAGATTAATTTGATAAAAGTCGTACTGGAGTGAAAGTAGAGATCTCATATAAATGAGAAATGAATGTATGACTTTGTTTCATGAAGAAATTTAGCTGTTCATTGATAAAAACCTGTTTTCATGACTTAATACTCCTAAAGTGCATGTGTGAGACCTTGTGAAGCAGGGATGCCCAGGATGTCCTGGCAGAGGCGCCCGTACTCCTCAGCAGGGTCCAGGCCGTTCCTGGTGTGCAGCGCCTGGTCCACCTTGGCCAAGACGATCTGCCTCAGGTTAAACAGACCTGCAGCAGATTCACACCATCACACAACCGCTCCGGCTGCACCATCACCATCATCACCACCACATCTACCCACCCGTGTTGGCCAGACGGGACTTCATGAGTTTGTCGAGCAGCTCCTCCGGGATGGGTTCGCCCGTCTTGTAGTGTTTGGACATCCTCTGCAGAGGCTCCTTCTCCCACACCCAGTTCTCCAGCATCTGAGATGGAGCCTCCACAAAGTCTCGCTCCACGTGAGTCCCACTGAACATGGCGTGGTCCGCCTGGAACATAGAAACGTGTTTAAGGTGGGGGGCTGTGAGGGGGAGTGGGGAGGAGAGAGACAGAGACAGAGACAGAGACAGAGACAGAGACAGAGACAGACCCGAGAGAGAGGGAGAGAGACATCATGAAGGACCTCCTTTTGTCTCTGTGTCAATAATCTAACCTGGGCACACAGCTGGTGCATGACGTGGCCAAACTCGTGGAAGTAGGTCTCCACCTCGTCGTGCTGGAGCAGAGACGGGGCGTCGGCAGTCGGCTTGCTGAAGTTTGCCACCATAGCTGCAACGGACATCTGCCGCCGGCCGTCAGCCAGCAGACAGCCGGGCTGCAGGCCGAAACAAGCAGCGTGGCCGTACTTCCCCTCTCTGCACAGGAAACAGCTTTCTTCAACATACACACATTCACAAGCAGCAACAATGGACAGCTGGAGAACATCTAGGAAAGACAAGATGATCTTCTTCTAAGGAAAGTTCATCCTATGTAACTGGACTTGAAGGCTTCAAGACGTTTGACCTTCTGTCGTTCAGATTAAAACCAATGACCTGATGACTCAGAACCTTCACAGATGATCTCTCTGTTTGTGTGAAATTACTTTGTAGGACATGAGGTCTTGTGTACCAACTAAAAGAAGAGGCAATGTAGAGGACATATTGGGTCCAAGGCCTACAGTTGCTATGGCAACTCTAGTTCCTTCACTCAGCTCAGTTATCAATAGCTGAGCTCATGTTGAGCTATTTCATGAT
Organism: Genypterus blacodes; assembly: GCF_046128005.1. Lineage (NCBI taxonomy): Eukaryota > Metazoa > Chordata > Actinopteri > Ophidiiformes > Ophidiidae > Genypterus > Genypterus blacodes. Next base: position 3,912,814 of record NW_027466832.1, read on the forward strand.
TGTCTGAATGCTCTTAGTAGAACATGATGTCAGTAGAAACCTGCACAGGCTCATTTCTCTATTAGAGATCAAACATCAGACACATGGAAGAGATGGAAGAGAGCTGCTCCATGCTTACTGCTCATCTTCATCACTAAACGTACTCGCATTATTCCACATTTTCATGGGACGACTCCCTGATCAACGTTGTCCACTTTGTAAAAACTCCAGGATGTATAAATTGAGAACATCAGAAACTCCTCCTCACCTGGGATGAAGGTCCAGGTAGAACTGACCGATCACCTGGCCGCTCGACCGGTCCTTCACACAGTACAGCGTGACATCAGGGTGCCAGACAGCAGCACTTTCCACCTGCTCAAAGGTCAAATCCAACAGCTCCTGGTAGATGTCCAGCAGGCCATGAGTCACAACCTCCATGGGGAAGTACTCCTTCAACTGGTTCTGATCCACAGCGTACTGAGTCTCCTCCACCTGAGAGGAGGAGGAGCGGGAGGGAAAGGAGAGGAGGGGAGGGGAGAGAGGAGGACAGTATGAGGTCAGTCTGAGGTGCTGGAGGTGCTGGAGATGATGGAGGTGTGAATCAGTGTGAAGCTCTCACCTGGGTCATGAAGTAGCGTGTGTCCCAGGCGTGCAGCTCTCCGGTGAAAGGCAGAGATCTCTTCTGACACTCCTTCTCCTTCAGCTTCAGGATGACCGCTCGCTCTTCCACACCCAGAGGCTTCAGCTTGCGCGCCAGCTCCTCTGGACCATTCAGAGAGACACAGAAGGATTAATGTCTCTCATCTCTGTTCATTCCTCTACTCATCTGCAGCATCATTCCTCTGTGTGACTATTTCTGGTGACTATGTTTGGCTTGGACTTGGAGCACTCACCCAGGAAGCCGGCCACTTTCTTGCCAGACTTGGCCATGTTCATCTCCAGGACAAAGTCTGCGTGCGTACTGAAGCCGAGCACCGAGCTTTTCTGGGCCCGCAGCTGCACCAGCTCCTTCAGGATGCTGGCGTTCTCCTTAGAACACAAACACACACACACACACAGTTACAGGGAGCACCAGACTCACATGACGGCTCCTACACACCGCCTCTGTCCCCTCTTACCTCTTTGCAGCGGGAGTTGAAGGCCTCCTCCAGCTTCTTGCGGGTCTCGGGGACAAAGCATTTCTTCATCGTGGGAAAGTAGTGAGGATACTTCAGAGTGACCTTTAGCTTCTCTCCGTCAGTCTCCAGGGAATTCAGGAAGTCCTCCGGGAGGCCGCCTGAAATCCAGCAGTTTGGCACGTGAGTGGACTTTCCTGCAAAGCCTAAAGGTGGCGCAAGCAAGCTAGAGGAGCGAGCAGACTCACCCAGCTCGTCCCTGCTGAAAGACAGACTTGTAGTGTCTTCATTCAGGTTCTTGTTGAAGTCAATGCTCAGGTTGCTCAGCCTCTTCTTGATCACCATGATCTCCTACACGGCAACGTGAAATGAGACAGAATGAGACAATTTAAAGCCTGAATCCTCATTAGACTGGGAACATACGTGATGATATAACAGAAGAAGGTGCAGACATCAGGTCAAAAACAACAAAGAGGAGAAACACAGCTGGACCTCATGTTTACGTCACACAGGAGCACAAATCTGTCTCACTGATAGGACACACTATGTAGAGATGTATGTGACGATGATCACCTCTTGCGTTTCTTTGCCCAGGTGAAGGCCGTTTCTCTTTCCCAGTTTGATCAGTCGCTCCATGTAGCGCTTGCACTCTGCAGTGAGGCTGTTGGCGTCGATCTTCTTCTGCAGAGATAAAGAGACAAAGAACAACCTTACACCGTTGATCTCAGTATCCACTTACTGTAGGTTATCTGGACAATGACATCTTTTTATAATTCTGCTGATTTATTCCTCTTAAAATGCTTTGATTGAACTGAATGACTTTCATGTGTAAAATGTGAGAGTGAACAGGTTTGCAGAGGCCAAAGAAAGGCAGGAACAGCAGGATGGACAGGGACACAGAAGGGTCTCCTGGTGGGGTTCAAACCCTCAGGTCCGCTCCAGCTTCCGCTCAACTGACCTCCAGAGCCACGATCCTCTGGTAGACGTCCTCCCTCATGCTCATCTCCACGTCGAACTCCGACAGTCTCTTGTCGGCCTCTGTGCTGGCTGCTCGGACCTCCTTACAGGGGGACACGTGCTGAGGGAAGTCCAGCATGTTCCTCTGGACTGAGAGGACAAATGGGAGACTGGATCACTTTCTCACTCAGTACGTTGACTCTCACTACCAAACTTTGATCATCATCTAAACCCCTTAAAACCCCTGAAATCAGCACAAATGGAGCGAGGTTATAGGACTGTAAATGGACTTATAAAGGCATGTTAAGGCCTTAGTCAGAGTCAGACGCCTCCACCTGCGTTTCCTCAATGCTTGGCTCATACTGCCATTACACAACACGGCAGGTTGAATCTTGATCTGTTTGTCTTTGAATGCAGTAAGAACAAACGTTATGTGTGTGTGGATGTTTGTTTTGGCCTGATGTTTGCCTCCTTCTGGTCTCTATTGTATCGAGCTGCTTTCTGTACAAACTGCTGACCTCCACCATTACATTCTGCCAACTCAGAGCTTTAAGTCACAATGGAGGCCGGGCAGCGCTGAGCCCACCTGACTGAATGAGGCACTCAGTCTGACCTCTGCACACACACAGGTTCATGTTATTTACAAATGCAAACAATGCAGGATAACATCGATAAACTTTCTCTCTCTATCTCTTCAGGGGTGCTTCATGACTGACAGACCCAGAGACAGACAGACACACACACACACACTGCTGCTACGGTGCGGCAGCGGCCAGGATCTAAAGAGAGGACAGACAGAGAAGGAACTCTGCACACGGCCATGACAAAGGCCTGGACACAAAAAACTACAGAAGAACTTTCCGGAAGGTTTTTTTAAACTCAAAGCTCAGCTCAACTCAAACATTGACCAAAAAAATTATGTTTACATTCATCAAACTATAGAGTTTTCAGATTTTTATGTATTTTATAGGCCTAAAATTAAAAATTAATTTTGTTGACCTTGGTGTCTTTTTGGACCATAGACAACCAGTCAGAGCACCGGGTCACCACTAGGTGGTAGCAGAGACTGAGGACAGTACAGAGGCCTTCAGACCAAAACACTCACTACTACTAGATAAGGATCAAGATGCGGATCAGGATCTGGATGTTGCTACAATCATTAAGAGAGGGAGCTGTAACAGTAATGAATGAATGGATCATCAGCAGCTACAGAGCTCCATCCAGAACTCCATCCAGAACTCTATCCAGAACAGATCACACAACAGTATTGATTATTGATTTACATTCAGATCTCCTACACTAACAAAGAGAAGGATCATTCTGGTTACCAAGGGGATGTTTTTCTAGATTTAAAAAAAAGATCAACTGGAAACAGAGACGCAGGTTTTTGGTTGCCATGGTGACATGGCAAGAAACATTTACTAGAAATCAAGAGAAACTACATCACATTTTAACTGGACATTTCCTACATTGCAGGTTGTGGTTGTGTAGAGATGCTGGTGAAACAAACATCAAAGTGTGTTTAAAGTGACACTTGGTGCCTACTGACCCGTGTACTCCACCTCCACGTCAGCTAGCTCCTTCAGCGTGTTCTCAAAGGTGACGCTCTGCAGGTTCAGGGCGCCCACGCGGTCATACACCTTCTTGGTGTTTGCGATGAGCTCGTCAGAGAGCGTCTGGATCTGCTCTGGGTTCAGGTCCCAGCGGAGCCTGTTCTCAGAGCAGACCAGCTGCGGACTGCCAAACACCACCTCACCTAGAACACAGAGACAACAGGGTTCTGATCCAATATGACAGGCAATGATGTCACATGTGTCCTCATAACATCTCCTCGAGTTACACATTTACAGATGCTGTAATCATTTGTCAGTCACATTTTCAGCCTGATGCCCGCAGGCTCACGGGCTCAGAGGATGAAAGTGACCGGTGCGCCGTTTTGGGGCTCAGATCTTAACGGGCTTGAGAGTGTGGAGACGTGCGTGTGTTTGGCACTGATCCAGCGTAAAGGCGTCTTTATGAGAAACTGATTTTCCAGCGCGCTAAGGGAGGCAAGCGGTTAATCCGACAGTAAGCCATCCTGGGAAAATCATCGGCCACTGTTAGCTCGATTAATGGGCACACAGAGCTAACATGCTAAGACAACAGCACGCAGACGGACGAGTCAGCTTGGACACCACTGAATGATGCAGAACTTCTGACAAAATATCAGAGCTTGATTTTATCCACTAAACCGGCAGCTGTTTTTTTTCAAACAACATCATCGTGGATGTGTGCATACGGAGCAGCTGTTAGCCAGCAGCTAAGCTACGTGATTTAGAAGACAGATTGTTTATTAGAGCAGGGAGACTCGCCCGGGGTAAGGACTTTAGCCTCTTAATTCCGATTTTTAACTCAAACACAACATATTCACAGAAACAGCATTAAAGTCACCATAAACTCACCTGTCGGTCCCATAATGACTCAGAATAAATCACCGCACCGCCGCTTCTGTGTGTTCTACTCGCTGTCAACGAGAGCTACTGACCAGCGTCATGCTACCTACAACAAAAACAAACACTTCTGGTTGTGGATTTCAAAATAATTGTGAATGAGAAACAAAATAAAATGAATGAATCAGGCAACAGACGTGCCATCCTTCGCTTTAAATGAGAGGTCATCTTAATTACATGTTTAATTCCTTGAATAGGGACAATAGTAACAGATAAGCAGGTTTAGAGATACCAGGACCATAAAGAAATGTTAATAATTTAAGAAAATTACACATTTGCATTTAGTCAATGAAATAAAACGTGGTGTATAAAGACTGCAACTTAGCTTTCCTTTACATCTTTTTGATTTTCTGATTTGCGTATTTACCATTTTTATTGTAGATGATTTCTTTGCTCAGTATTCTATTTTTTTATGTGTGTTTCTCTTTATTGTAGATGATTTCTTTGCTCAGTATTCTATTTTTTTTTGTGTGTTTCTGTGCTTTATGTGATCACTACGACTACATACAATGACATCTGTGTTGTACTGTGAATGTCAAATGTCTGATTTTGAAATATTCGAAACTGGAAATTTAAGTAGTTAAACGGTAATAATCCAATTGCTGTCCAGTTATAATTTAGTTGTATTTTATTTTCAACAAATTTGCCGTATTTCCGGTGAAGTGTTTACAGGAAGCTTGACATGGCACAAGGAGACCGGCAGCATGTGCGCCTGGCGACATCTCGTGACGACATAACTGAGTGACGGGCGAACTAGCTAGTAGCTGTGGTAAAGGAGCAGACTGAGGAGCGGAGCTATCCCTAAGTAAAGTTACCACCGGTTACCAGGTGAACTCAGACACAGCTGGTAAGGAAACCTCTTGGCTTTGTTATCATGTTTCCCTCGTGACATTTCCTTGTACAGCTACAACAGAACTGCTCCTGGGCTGCGGAGCACCAAATGAGATCATCAAGCTAGCTGTTAGCATCGTGCGGCTGCCGTACGGAAAACACGTCACGCCAGATTCCTTTCAAAACTCAGGGGAATAGAATCATAATAGTCCTATTTCTGGAAAAGTCTTCATTTGCGAGCGCAAAAAATAAACTTCGGTGAATTATCAAGATAAGCTCTTCAATTCGGTATTCATAATATGCAACAATCAATACTTATTTCACTAAAAGATCGTATTTGTATACGGTGTGTGTGCTCTCTAAGTGCTCTTGTGTGTGTGTGAGGGAGACAGCGATCCGAAAGCGCCGAGTTACGAAGTGAAAGGATGCCACAGTAACATTTCAAACTAGTAGAATCTTACTATGGAGAAAAGATCTCTAATGTCTCAAAGCTCTAAATGCAGAATCCGAGCTGAAGGTTTGAGTTGGAGCTGCGCGTCTAAACACCCGGAGGCGTCTGAGGTTTATGACCGGCTTCACTCCTAAACAGACTAAAGCACTTTATTCTAAATGATGTTATCTATGGCGCGTTAGACCTCTTGGTGAAAGACATCATCATCATCATCGTCATCATCATCAGGGCGAGAATCATACAAAGACTCGGTATTGAAGGAGAGATCTATTATCATGTTGCCAAAAATCAAACTTACGTGTATAAAGAAGTAAATATAACGGTGAATATGAATTATCACAATCAATGCTAGATATTATTATTCTTTTTATTGAAATGTAAAATCAAAACTAACTAGGCGCACCCTTCCATAAAAACAGTGCTATGTGTCATAAGGTAAATAAGTAAAGCTATCTCCAGCCTGTCTGTCAGCTCTGTACCAAATGTCTCAGCATTGATCGCAGTCTCTCCTTCCCGCTGTGGTTTGGTTCTGACTCCGTCGTCCCTTGTCTGGTAAAAGTGTAAAGTGTGAGCGTTTTAACGGGAGGTTGGTTTGAGCTCCTTCGTGCTGCGGCTAGCGGGGCGAGAGGCGAGCAAACCCCGCGGACTGACGCCTGCTGTCGGCTCGGGCACTGTTGCATGCTAAGCTAAGCTAAGCTAAACTGCTAACACCGCTAAAGGAACTTTCAAGTTCAGACGGAGCTCCTGGCCGAGGTCAGTCAGGGTCACCTGTCAGCGCGGGTCTGCGAGCCGAAACTGAACGATGAAGCAGCCGCCTGCGTGTTTGTTGATAATTAATAACACGCATACACACACTCATACACGCCGTAGCTAGCGTTAGCCTCATCTGGAGGCGTCAGCAGAGCTGCTGGAAGCTTCTCCGGCTGCTGAGATGAAGGGTCAGACTGGACTGTGATGGTGCTGCTTATACATATTTAAAGGACTTTATTCAACTAGATCCAAAATGGCAAGTGACACAGTCTGAGGTTTCAAGAAAAATAAATCAAAAACATGACCTTTAAATAATAAATCAAGTAAGGATTCTACATTGTGCATCAAATATCAACAAAGATTCAGGCTGTGAACAGACTGATTATTTAATAGGCTGAAATAGAAAAAGAATGATTGTCCATCAGAAATGGGAACAAACAAAGAATTCTGTCATTTAAGAGAGTCAATGCTTTAAAATCAATTACTGGTGATGTATGATTTAAGTTAAATAAAGTGGAGCTTTTAATGAAACTATGCTTCTTGTTGTTTTAATACTGGAACACTACCTTTGGTTTTTCATGCACAAGAATTTCTGTAGCAATCTTCTGAAAACCACTTAACTCCACGTAGATAAATTAAACAGTAAACGGTACATTTAGATTGTAATATTCCCATGATTGTAATTTTCTGGACCCTTTTATCCTCTAAATTATCCAACCAATTGCTGTTGCAGTGTAAGCCGGTTCACCTGTTGTTGTGTCTGTGCAGGGTCTCTGTCCGCATCGAGCACAGAGAGGTCTGAGCCTCCATGACCATGACAGACTCCAAGCGTCTCGCCTTCTCCATCATCCAGTTCCTCCACGATCAGCTCCGCACAGGGGATCTGTCCTCGGACGCCCAGGAGAGTCTGGAAGGTGAAGTACCATGGGTAGAGGAGAGCATGCAGGATGGCAGAGAGGTCATCTAGGCACCAGAAAGTACCTAGTTCCATTCCGTTGTTGTTGAGCAAGACACTGAACCCCTCACTGCTCCTGGTGTGCAGTTTGGCTCCTTGCATGATATGAACCTGCCATCAGTGAGAGGCTCAATGTAATGCGCTTTGGAGTAAAGTGTTGTAGAAGTAGAGAACATTTACAAGGACAACCACGACTCGCCCTCCTCCTGCTCTTAAATGTTGAGTTCCATTGCTGCTGTTAGCTGAGGCTGCAGCCCTCACTTCCTGTTACACTATGGGGTTAAATGAATTTCTTCTTCTGTAGTTGCTGTCCAGTGTTTGGAGACGGCCTTTGAAGTTTCCACTGATGATCAGACTCTGGCTGTCCCACAGACGTTGCCGGAGATCTTTGCAGCAGCCACAGCAAAGGTAAAGAATGTTCAGACATCCAGCCGCCCAACCAACTGCTCGCCAGGCACAGAGGAGATGAAAACACCATGATGGAGGTGTAAATGTTTGTTTGTTTGTGTGTCAGTATCCAGCTCAGCCACAGGTCCACGTCAACTCAAGTCGAAACGGCGTGAGTGAGGAACATAGAGCCGAAGCAGAGAGACTGAAGACTGACGGTACGACCCTCACACAGCAGCAGCACCTGGCACTCGTGGGGCTTTAGTCTCTAGTGTAAGTTTGTAGGAGGTGTCAGAACTCACAGGGTGAGGAGCTCCTTCACATTGAAAGGAAGCAGTTGGGAAGCTCAGTATCTAATCATGATGCCTCATGGAGAGTTATTCCAGGCATGTTTCACTGGGAGGACATGGTGGCTTGGAACCAAAATACACTGGAGGGCTTAAATGTCCTATCTGGCACGTGGGCGTCCTGGGATCCCCCAGCGAGAACTAGAGTACTCCAATAAGACAAACTCGCAGGCCCTGACCTTCGCGTTTGATGACTGACGCAGCAGGAATGAGCCTGTATCTGTGGTCGTCTCCAGCTCCAGCATGACTCAGCTGACAGAGGGGAACAGAGTGTTCAGGAAGCAGCTGGACACACTGGCCGTGGGGTGGGGGACACACACACTGTTACTCCCTTTATAGCCCACTTATAAAACACTGAAGACCAAGAACACACAACACACACAAGAGTTATATCTCAGTGTTTGTTCTGTATGAGTGTCATGAGTATTGTTGTGTGTAATGCAGGTAATGACCAGATGAAAGTGGACAACTTTGCAGCTGCCGTTGAGTTTTATTCCAAAGCCATCGCCATCAACCCTCAGAATGCCGTTTACTACTGTAACAGGTGAGTTGAGCCTTAGAGCACTGAGCTGCTGTGTGTGGGGGACCTACGGTCTCTAATGGAGATGACGATGGAGACCACAGGCAGGGGTCTGTGGTCTCCATGGTGATCAAGGTGCAGATGGATGTTGTACTCAGCTGTAGTAAATCGCAGGCTTACCCTGCTCAGATTGGGTGTCAGTCTAACAAAGTGCAGCTATTGACTGTTCAGCCTGTGATGTTGGTGTGTGTGTGTTGATCAGGGCTGCAGCATACAGTAAGTTGGGAAACTACGCCGGGGCGGTGCAGGACTGTGAACAGGCCATCAGCATCGACCCAAACTACAGCAAAGCCTATGGAAGGATGGGGTGAGATAAGAACACTATCTGACACTAACACACACCTACAGAGCAACGGCTTGGTTGAAGGTGAACTGAGATCTTTACCCACATCCAAGCTTTCCTCTAACACTGCACGCTGCTGCTCCATCAGCAGCTGTGCACCACCACGACCTTGCCCACTGTAAATCATTTTCAGTTTGTAACTTAAAGTTGTGCCTGTTTGTGTTGTTGCCGTGTTGCAGTCTGGCTCTGGCCAGCCTCAACAAGCACACAGAAGCCGTGAGCTACTATCACAAAGCTCTGGAGCTCGACCCCGACAACGACACCTACAAATCCAACCTGAAGATCGCAGAGGAGAAGATGGAAACCTCCAGCCCAGTAAGAGCAGGAGCCAGAAGTCATAACCTCCAGCAGCAGCAACAGCAGGAGTGTGTGTCAGTGTGTTGATGTGTGTTTCTCTCTCTCTCTCTCTCTCTCAGACAGCAGGCATGGGGGGGGTGGATCTGGCTGGTCTGCTCAGTAATCCAGGCTTCATGAACATGGTGAGATGCTGAAGAAGTTTAGCCTGGAGCTTTGTTTGCTTCTGTCTGACACCCCATGATGGTGAGGTGATAATGATGCTTCCCCCCCCCCCCCCCCCCCCCCCCACCTACCTTCTCTCTCTCTCTCCAGGCGTCCTCTCTGATGAATAACCCTCAGGTCCAGCAGCTGTGAGTTGGTTTTTGTTTTTGTCGTCCTCATCTTAATCACGTTTACAGGTTTTTTGAGTTGTGTTTTGTGTCTCATAGGATGTCTGGGATGATGTCAGGCGCATACGGTGGGATTGGAGGAGGCATGGGAGGAGGCATGGGCCCTGGAGCTGCAGCTGCTGCTGCTGCCGCCGCCGCCGCTGCCGCCGGAGCCCCTGGAGTGCCCGGAGCCCCTGGAGCGCCTGGAGCCACTGAGGCAACCGGAGCCAGCGGGGCTACCGGGGCCCCTGGACCAGCCGGACCCGCTGCGGCCGCGGGAGCAGCCGGGGCCGGAGACTTATCGGGACTGATCCAAGCGTAGGTACCCGAACAGTCGTCGTGGAGGTCAGCAGGTCATTGAGCTGGTGTTTACAGACATGTCACTTGTGGTTGTTCACAGAGGTCAGCAGTTCGCTCAGCAGATGCAACAGCAGAACCCTGAGCTCATCGAGCAGCTGAGGAGTCAAATCCGAAACCGGACGCCCAGCGCCGGCAATGAGGAGCAACCGTGACATCACACCTGGTCAGTCCACATCTGTACTGCATGCTGCTGACCTGTCTCACTCTGCTGCTCTGCAACATGTCATGTAAACTACAGACCTGTTGAGTCAGTGCAGTGTGTGTGCAATCACTGAATGGGACTGAAGTTATTACACTGTCACTCATGAAACTATAGTTTGTGGTGGGTGAATGAACATGTAATTGTGTTGTTCTGGTGAGTTGCAGCGGTAGGTTCATGTTGGGTTCTGTTCTGTATCTCAGGCCTGACATGGAGGAGAACCACAGACTTGAAGGGAGTTTTCCATGGCTGATGAATTCCTGCATGAGAGGCGTCCTGCTTCATCCAGGAACCAAGACCAACAACACAACCACTTCCTGCTGCTCTGTGTGCTTCAGGAAGAACATTTTGACATAACACTTTGATATCAAACCCAAATTATTAATCAATAAAACATCTTCTAATAGGAAACTGGACCCCAGAAGCTAAAACAGTGGAGCTGTCGGTGTAAATGAATGTTTTTCTCTTCTGAAAACTACAGTGTAAAGTTAAATGCAAAGTTACAGTATGTCCAGTAAACTATGTGTGTGTAAGAGAGGCACTGCACACCTGAGTGTGTGTGAATGCATGAAGGCAATTGAATCTGTGCGTGAGAGAGAGGAGAGTATGTGTGTGCTTGTGTGCGTGTGTTTCAGGGTTGTTTGTGCCTACAGGCCATGTGTGTCAGTTTAATTTCAGCCGTATCTGCAGTGTGGACGTCTCTCACAGAGCCACAGGGGGGCAGTGTGCTGTCGCACAGGGAATTAAAGAAAAGCAACATTTTACTCACTGTTTGGTTTCTGACTTGAGGAAAGCACATTTAACAGCAACAAACAGGAGTACAACATGATGTGTAAAGGATAACTCTTCAACTCCACAAACCTCTGGCAGCAACAGTGGGTCTGATCACAGCTCATCTGAGACCAGACACACGTCTGAACACCGTATCAGCTCAGAGCCACAGTCATGTCCTCAGGTCCATAGTTTGCCGTTCTGGGTCTCACTGAGCTCAAACAGAGCAGCTCATGTGCCTAGAACATCATCACTTCTATATCTCACAGTCTCACAACTGATCATTCAACTCTTAAATCCTCTGACGCTTCCGTCCAACGTTTCTCTTCCTCTGTAAAATCAGTCAAAATCAATGTTTTTTTGTTTGTTTATTTATGACTTTTTCTGTGTTGAAAGATCATTAAAATGTAATGAAGCACTAATCAGTGACCCTGAGCCCTGCAGTGCCTATAAACTTGTCTGCTAAACTCTGACCCACTGAGCAATCATCACTAGAGAAAGGAAGTATTACATGCTGTACTGACTTTAAATGCTTTACGGGTTCATCACCGGGTCCAGCCCCGTGACCACACACGCACACACCTACGCACACACGCACTCACAACCTGACAGCGGCACTTTGCCTCCAGCTTTAGTGTTTGGTGTACATTTGCAGAAATGCTAGTACGCGGTAAATAGCCAATCAGCGCCCGGCCTGCTTGTGACGTAGAGCGGAAGCGTTTTCCTGCACCTTGCGCGAGCGGCAGACGGATGTATTCACAGGTAAATACGGTCGCCATAACGTAACATTGACATTTAAGTCCGTGTGTCCTCTTTTTAATTAGTTTCCGTCACAGGACAGCATGAAGCTAAATGGTATTTTGTGTCGTGATCAGTTTAGCTGTGAGTTTGACGCTTTGGTTTCCGGGATGAGCAGCTAACAGCTAGCTAAACATTAGCTATCAAGTTAGCAAAAGGGACTAGCGATGGGAGCGGATATGTGGCGAATTGTGCTCCAAATAAAATTAGGAACATTTTCCAGAAAGTCCGCCGTAGGAACTAAACGTGTGTTTAAACTTTTCCAAATATAGTAGACGTTTATGGGCAAGTATAAAAGAGGAGATATCTAACGCACAAGTCATTATGTTTACAATTTGTCATAATGAAGCTGTTATTTTGGAGGTTCATCAGGAAGTCCGTTGTGTCGGGTGTGAATTAATCAGCAGCATCAACAAACAACATTAACATAACGACAAAATACTGACTCATGACGCTAATAACCGTGTAATAATATTAATATATTTGTCTTAGGGTAATATTTCTCTTATTGAAGTATTATTAACACATTTGTTTCCATACTGATTTAAGCATGTAATAGTGTTAACTTCATTGATTCGAACACTTTATCTAATAATCAAACTGAGCGGATGTGCAGTATCTTTACGTTTCCTCCGAGAGATGAGTAGGATGACATCATCAACTTCATTACTCCTCCTCCTCTGGCCAGCACTAAACAGCTGCCGCAAATAATCCTTTTAAACAAATGATATTACACGTTCTCTCTGATACATTTGTCATTTGATTCAGTAAACCTTAGTTTTCCTTATTAATTGAAATTTTTTTTTTTTTTTTACAGTGTAGAATAAAAAAAACATAAATATCAGTGTCAACAACAACAGATCTTTAATCTGGTGTATTTGAGCAAAATCAGTTGAATTATGTGTGTGTTTCAGGTGAGTCAGCTCAGGTGACGAGCAGCAGTGGAGTCCAGAGGAAGCAGCAGAGCGGAGGTGTGAGTGTGTGATGTGTTAGCTGTAGCTGCTGCTGAGAGTTTCCCGGGTGGATCTTCGAGATGCAGATCCTGCTGGCGAAGCTGCTCGGCCTGCTGGGATTGTTCGGCCTCATGCTGGCCGGCGTGCTGATCCCAGTGCGGCTCCTGCTGGTCGACTATGACAAGGCGCACAGGCACAGGAAGGCTCTGGCTCTCTGCAACTCCTTCGGCGGAGGCGTGTTCCTGGCAACGTGCTTCAATGCCCTGCTGCCCACCGTCAGAGACAAGGTGACCGCACACACACGCACACACACACACACACACACACACACACACACACACACACACATAGAGAGAGCTGTTAGTCAGAGCACAAGCAGCACATGATCATGCTTCAGTCGGGATGCACTGATGAAATTAGAGATGGAGGTTCAGGTTGCTGATGTTGCCGTGTGTGCGTGTGTGTGTGTGTGTGTCCTCAGGTGGCGGATGTGTTCACACAGCTGAAGATAAGTAGCGATTATCCTCTGGCTGAGACCATGATGATGCTGGGCTTCTTCTTCACCGTCTTCGTGGAGCAGGCCGTCCTCACCTTCAAGAAGGAGAAGCCGTCCTTCATCGACCTGGAGACGTTCAACGCTTGTGCCTCGGAGGCCGGCAGCGACTCGGAGTACGATACGCCCTTCATCTCCACAGCGGGGCGTGGCTCCGAGGCCACGCACGCCGCCCGTCGCTCCCGCGGTCACCAGCACAGCCACTTCAGCCCAGCAGAACTGGCGGGGGCGGGGCCTCTGCGGCTGGCCGGTCTGGTTCTGGCGCTGTCGGCCCACTCGGTGTTTGAGGGCCTGGCGCTAGGCCTGCAGGAGGACGGGGCCAAGCTGGGCAGCCTCCTCCTGGGCGTGGCCATCCATGAGACGTTGGCCGCCGTGGCGCTGGGTGTGAGCGTGGCCAAGGCGGGGTTGGCCATGAAGGACGCCGCCAAACTGGCCGTCACCGTCAGCCTGATGATCCCACTGGGAATAGTGGTCGGAATGGGCATCGAGTCGGCCCAGACGGTGGCGGGCAGCGTGGTGTCCGTGGTGCTGCAGGGCCTCGCAGCCGGAACCTTCCTCTTCATCACCTTCTTTGAGATTCTGGCCCATGAGCTGGAGGACAAACGGGACCGTCTCCTCAAAGTGCTCTTCCTAATCCTGGGTTACGCCGTGCTCGCCACTCTCGTCTTCATCAAGTGGTGACAGAACGTCAACAGTCTAAAGTCCAAACTGTCGTGACTTTCAGCTAAATGAAGGTAGTCTCACTGTGTAGATGTTTGTGCTTCTCTTCAGGTCTGTAGGTCTTTCAATGGATCCATGAACACGAGTTAACGCCTCTGTAAGCTCCTCTACAGGAATCTAGAAGTTAAGTTTACGTATTAATATGTTGACCTCTGACCTTTAGCCTCATTATAGCATAACACCGTTCTACTAGGGATTCCAAGAGATCCGTTGAGCTTTTATGTTGGTGGGCAGAACTTAGAAGAAACACCAACATGGATCCATAAGGGTCCATTCAAAGACCTACACACCTGAAGAGAAGCACACACACCTACACAATGACACAACTTACCGAGGTACTACATTGATATAAAGAATCGTTCAGTTTTGTATAATGTACTGTAATAATGTTTAGACACTTTGAGACTGAGACTGAAACACCAAAGCCAATCCGCGTCTCAGGCTGTAAACCTGCTGCTTCATCCTGCTGTTTCCTGTTTCCTGTCTGCTGTTCAAACACACTGGAGCCCTTTAAACACAGCCTGTGTCCACTTCTCCTTCACTCTTGTACTCTTGTTTCTGTGAAGGATGTGATTTATGCTCGTGCTCATTTTGTGATTTGGATCAGTTTTGTATTTTTGATAGTTTGTCATCGCAACGTGTGTGTGTTAGTTCTTCCTCCTACAAAGCTTTAAATACATCTTTAATCTGAAATGGCGTCTTTTTGGGGGTGTTTGGGGGATTTCTGCTCTCCATGATCGTGGCTTTGACCTGGTTTGACCCCTCAGATGTTATGAATCGACCTCCTCTGATGATGATGACGTCATATCCCTGCAGTGTGGGTGCAGATGTGTGTTGAGTTGGATGGTGACCGTTGTAGAACATCACTCGCCGTCACCACAGCACCTGAATGCCACTTAAAGCCTTCATGTCTTTGCTCCACAGTGTCCTCTGCTGCCACCAAAGCCTCACTGCAGCTGTGTGTGTGTGTGTGTGTGTGTGTGGTCACCAGGCTGGAGGTCTGATCTAACTCCTGGGTTGCCCGTTTGAGTTGAGTTGTATTTCCCTTAAAGGTAAAAAGATGCTGAAGACCACATGTCAGTATCACAGCAGGTTCCTTCCTTGGAGAGTCCTTCTGTAGCTCCAGGACCTGCTGAGCCTGACGCCACCCACAGCCATGGCGTGTGAGCCTTTATTGTAGGTCTGTAAGCCTCTTAGTCTTTGTAAGTCTGCCTGGCGGGAGGAAGACCTCGGGCTCTGCAGGCTCCCGTGAAGCTATGATGATTTAATCCTTTGTTGGTGAACGTGAGCTCCTGTTTGGCTCTCACACTGTCTCGCACACGCACACGGACACGGACACCCTGGAACCATGGAGGAGCTGCTCTTACCCGGCGGCGAGGAGGAGGCGCGCTCCGAGCACAGTTCCTACATTCCAGGAGTCGCGAGGAAAACCATGGGGGAGCGCCTGCAGAACTTCCTGGTGGGGGCGGTGAGCAAAGAGGTCTGGAGCAACGTGAAGAATTTTGCCCGGAGAAATGGGCTGCTGACCCTCTCTGTCATCGCCGTGCTGACCGGCTGCACGCTGGGCTTCATGCTCAGAGGGACCCACCTCTCCACGCAGGTAACGGGTCCAACCCCGGGGTCAGGGGTCACGGGGGGCCTCTTTAAGGCTGAATCAGTAGATATGGCAGAGTGACTGATCAGACACTTGCACCTGCTGTTGCTGTAGAAATGTGTCGGAGTGAATTAGTAACAAGTATTAATCCCTCCATTCAACAAGAGGCTGGAGATGCCGCCTCACTTCCTGTCCCCACTAAGGTCTCACGCTGGGGAGATGGAGCTGAAGCAAGAGTCCAATTATTGATTTTAACTGAGCTGAAATGACATCATGAGGTCTATACATCATGTAGCTACGTAGTTCACCCTCTGTACTCCATGTGACCTTTTGAGGTTCTTGTTGGAGGCAACTTTCCCAAAGTAAATGGAGAACAGGATATGCAATTCTTTGAGATTTGCTCATCGTTGTGATTGTAGGTGTTTTTGTTTGTGTTATTGACGTGTCAGCTCGTGCTCGTGGCGGTGACTCGTGGTGCTTCCTGTCCACCGTGATGCCGTGTTGTTCTTTCCCTTATAACCTGCTGTGTGTGTGCAGCTCAGTGATGGTTTTGCCATCTTAATTAAATAGTTTCTTGCTTTCTGAACGTTTATTGATGAAACTGATTAACCTCAGAAATCCTGCAGTTCCGGCTTGACAGCAGGTCCGGGGGTGTTTCCAGGATTAGTGAACCGCAGGGGGTGCAGTCCTGACTAGGGGGGCGTGGCTTATCACCTTAATGTTTTTTCATTCACCACGTTTCTATTATTTCGTCTGTACTGTAATTAAAGCAAAAATTGCAACTCTGCTTTATATACATGTACAGTGTAGATGGACAAACTTGGACTTTCAATCTAATGTATTTGAAGTCACAATTCTGCAGTAAATCTCAGATGAGCAACTCAAATATTGTACAAAATAGAAACAGTTGGGCATAATAAGCCCATATATTTTGTCCAGTGCATTGATTTTTAGCGCTAAGAGTTTCATGTCTGTGTTTTGAGTTTCCTTTGCCAGGTTTTGTGTAAATAAAGCCGTTCCTCCTAAAGTTAAGGCAATTTTTTGCATTCATGATCATCAATGTTGTACATCTGGCATGCAAGAGTTAGCGTCTCTTTAAATATCCTGGCCCATGCTCCTAGCCCCGCCTTATATGGGCAGACACCCTAAATATACATCAAGGGGATCCTGCAGGTACGATGACGCTGTTTAACAAACAAGGTGAGGCGGAGCTTCATATTTCAGCCACACCAAGGTCCGGACCAGGCTAGCTGAGGAGCATAAGTTACTGTGGCGATCAGAAGTGAGGCAGCCTCATGACATGGAAGCATCAGAATTGAGTCTGAACCTGGCGAGGTGACCCCTTAATCTGGCTCCATAGTTCAGGACCAGGTCCATTAATCTGCAGCTGGAGCAGAATGTGATGAATCTTATTGCTTTTCTTCACAGGCCAAAATCTATTTCTCCTTTCCTGGTGAGCTGCTGATGAGGATGCTGAAGATGCTCATCCTTCCTCTCATCACATCCAGGTACTTAAGCCACAATGCAGAGAAACAGAAAGCTGTTTTGATGATGTTTTTTAAGGTCAACAACAACTGATTCAAAAAGGTTTAATGTTTTCAAATGTATTCATGCATGAAGTATAAATGTTGTTTATTTTCATTGCTGCTGGTCATACTCCCAATTAGTTCAAGTTTGTCTCAGTTAAACACAGATTTGGTCTGAGTCTGTGTTAGCTTGAGATTAGCCTAAGTAAGCAGTTTGCCTCTTCTCATCTGATTCTGAGAAGGATGCAGAACAGGGTGGAGGTCAAAGTGGGGCTGATCCTCTAACAGAAGTGTGTTCTGTGTGCAGTTTGATGTCCGGCCTGTCCTCCATGGAATCCAAAGCCTGCTGTCGGATGGGCGTCCTGACCGTCACCTACTACCTGTGGACCACCTTCATCGCCGTGGTGGTCGGCATCATGCTTGTGCTCATCATCAAACCCGGCGTCGGCACAGAGGTGGAGAGTAACCGGTTGGGGGGCGGCCCTGTAATGACCTCAGCTGACGCCCTGCTTGACCTCATTCGGTGAGCTCCTCCTCCTCCACAGGGAGCTGGAATGAATTTGTTGTGCTGAAACGTACAGTCGATGCTTTAGGGTCCTGAATGGGTCGGAGCCTCGGACCCTCTGCTTACCCGTGTCTCATCTTATCTGATTGATTCTAGAACAATGTAGGCTGAGATGGTCTTAACTACTTTTGTCCAAATTAAAATTTCATTTGACTCCAGTTTGATCTCAAATTGTTCTAAACCCGGTTTGGCTTCATTGGATTCCAATGACATTTTACATTTGCACTTTCAGTCTTGTACTGGCTTTAGTTCGTTCTCAGTTGAACTCTGATGGGACTCCGGTGGTCACTTCCCCCTCTGGTCTGGTGTTTGTTTTTTTTTTATCTCAGCCTGGCCTCAGTTTGGCTACAGTTTAGTCTCAGGTTGGTTTCATTCTTGTCCATGTTTGTGTCAGTTCTGGCCCAGTGCTCTTTGTCATTGGTCCCCATATCATCTCAGTTTGACTCCAGGGATTCAATTGTGCGTCTTCACCTCACCACAGCCCAAAAGGTTTTTGTGCATTTTCGTTTGAGTGTAAATAAGCAACAATCCACCACTAGTCACCTGAAATCAACAACACACTGAATACACACCCACACACACTCCAAAATCCCATTAGGTTATAGGCTGATCAGTGTATTTTGGGTAATCCTGGGGGGATAACTCACAGATTAACTGAGTCAGTGTTGCTGGGATGCAATGATCTCTGCTGCGGCACGTTGGCAGACTGCAGTCTCGTGCCTGACCTAAAGGCCCCGCCCCGTCACGAGCCGAGTCAACCTTATCATGCTCTTGACCTCTGGTCAGGTGATTACAGCTTCTTTAGGACAGACTGGAGCCAGACGGCCTGTGTGTGACAGTTAAGACAGAAACAGACTGCCGTGGAGGTTTTTGGATAAATCGCAAATGCTGTCCCTTTACTTCTTCAATTATTGTGGCACTGATTAAGCAACATTTTGGAGTTTGCATAAGTATACAACCCGTGAAAGTTGGTGATCATGCCGTTGATCAGAGAAATAATGTGATGTTTCTTCTTGGCCCACAGAAACATGGTTCCCTCGAACCTGATCGAGGCCACGTTTCAGCAGGTAAACCCCTCAGCTTCAGACTGAACCTTCACCTCTTCATCCTTCCATGTTCTCTCCATACTTACCTGCTCTTTGCCTCTGTTCTTCAGTATAAAACAGACCTGGTCCCCATCCTCAAAGTCCCCACCAAGACCATTCAGCCCAATTTCGTCTATGTGATCCCTGACGAAAGCCACCCCAATGGTCGCACCGTGTACCTGGAGCTGACCCCGCCCCCTGAGATCACCTATAAGACTATTCCAGGCAGCAGCCAGCAGATGAACGTCCTCGGCATCGTGATTTTCTCTGCCACCATGGGTGAGCAAGGCAAACTAATCCACCAAATACTGTTTCAAAATCAGCTTCATGTGATTGAATGAAACAAGCCAAACACGTTCTAACCTCAAAAGGTGGTGTTAAAAAACGGTTGAGCCTCATTTCAGTCATAGAAAACACACTGAACATCCTCTTTCATCGGTGGTGCGTTCAGGTACCACTCTGCTAGTACGTGAACCTCACATGGTGGCATTGATGGGGGTGTGGTCTGTGTTGGCGCAGGTCTGCTGCTGGGCAGGATGGGAGAGAGAGGAGCTCCACTGGTCAACGTCTGTCAGTGCATCAACGAGTGCGTCATGAAGATCATCAACGCTGCAGTCTGGTGAGCTGAAATCATCTGACATCTGCTGGCTGCTATAGAACGGAACAGGAAGTTACTATAGGACAAAGATCTATGATACATACAGAGGGTTCAGGGTCAGAGGTCAACATGTAAGTATGTAACTAAACTTCTATCTTCATGTAGAGTCCATTCAAAGACCTACAGACCTGAAGAGAAGCACAAAGATCTACACAATGAGACAGAGAAACAAACAGAGTTCAGAGGTGAAGGAGATGAAGATGATGAACTTGTAACAACAATCTTAGTTTGGTTTCTACCTTATTTCTTCTTCTATGGTCATCTTTATACACAGTATAGTATGTATGTGCTACCTGCAGTAATCCCTCCTGTCAGACAGAGCAGGTCTTTGTGGATCTGACCTGATGACCTGTGACGGTTGGTCATGCGGGTTGAGTGTGCCGAGCTGTGACATCATCATCACCATGTGCTCTGGCTGTAGGACTCCGCCCCAAAACAGATTACCAACAGTTGACACCTGCAGAGCTCAAACATAAACAGCCTCTTAATACAGAAACGCTTTACACCTGGAGGCCAAAACTCCACCTAACCTGACCCCTGACCTCTGACCCCTGACCCCACACACGTTACAAGAACACAGAACAGAACTTGAGATAAATATGAAGCTATCAGAAAATGTAACCTATCGTGGTTATAGTCTGTCTCTCTCTCTCTCTTTCTCTCTCTCTCTCTCTCTTTCTCTCTCTTTCTCTCTTTCTCTCTCTTCCTCTCTTTCTCTCTCAGGTACTTTCCATTTGGGATCATCTTCCTGGTGGCAGGGAAGATCCTGGACATGCAGGACCCGAGCACTCTGGGAAAGAAGTTAGGCTGGTACGGCATCACCGTGCTCGCCGGGCTCTTCGTCCACGGACTCGTCCTCCTCCCTTTTTTCTACTTCTTACTCACCGGGAAAAACCCCTTCACCTTCATCCGAGGCCTCCTGCAGGCGCTGGTCATCGCCCTGGCAACCTCCTCCAGGTCAGACGCGGGCTAGCGGAGCATGCTGGGAGATTTACACACACACACACACCCGTGAGTCCTGATTGGTTTGTTCTGTCTGCAGCTCTGCCACTCTGCCCATCACCATGAAGTGTTTGTTGGAGAACTGCAACGTTGACCGTCAGATCGCTCGCTTCGTGCTCCC
The DNA here is from genome assembly GCF_046128005.1 of Genypterus blacodes. Classification (NCBI taxonomy): domain Eukaryota; kingdom Metazoa; phylum Chordata; class Actinopteri; order Ophidiiformes; family Ophidiidae; genus Genypterus; species Genypterus blacodes. The sequence continues at coordinate 3,933,568 of NW_027466832.1, forward strand.
CGTGGGCGCCACCATCAACATGGACGGCACGGCGCTGTACGAGGCGGTGGCAGCCATCTTCATCGCTCAGGTCAACGACTATGAGCTGGATTTGGGCCAGTTGGTCACTATCAGGTTAGTCAAGAAGCTATCCATGTTGAAATGAATGAGGGAAGACGGAGAAACACCAGAGACAAAAGTGGAGAAATCTGAGGGTCAGAAAAGTCAGCGACCCAGCAGTGACACATTTTCACAAAAATCAGTAACTCAAGTAAAATCACCAAGAATGTTGCTTTAAGAACTCAGATAGCGTTGGGTTCAAAGGTCACAGGACACGCAAACAATGAACTCTGATGGTGTCTTTGACCAGGAATCAGTTTGTTTCTCTCTCTTTCTCTCTCTCTCTCTCATTGTAGCATCACAGCTACAGCTGCTAGCATCGGTGCAGCTGGGATTCCCCAAGCTGGTCTGGTTACCATGGTGATCGTACTGACATCAGTGGGCCTGCCACCTGATGACATCACGCTCATTGTGGCGATCGATTGGATTCTGTAAGTGCTCACATAATCCTGTGGATAAATTGTAGCAATAACAATCTAGAGCCTGGGAGCCTGCGAGTGTTCCTGACCTCCAGAGAGTCCTGAATGCTCTGTGATTAAACATTAACCATGTGCTGTCACTCTGTCTGCTCCGCAGCGACAGGTTTCGGACGATGATCAATGTTCTTGGCGATGCCCTGGCAGCAGGAATTATCGCTCACCTCTGCCGGAAAGACTTCCCCCTCGGCAGCACGGGAAAGGTAAAGAGCGACATGGAGCCCCAGAAAGAGTTTAGAATTTGAACACCAACGTTTCCCAAAGTTCTGTTGGACACAAACAGAAAGACAGTGTGGGACAGCCAATCAGAATGAATATTCACCTGATATCCAATCAGTCGCCTCCATTGTGATCAAATGTCACTTACGGCTTCTTCAGGCTAACGTGTCTGTGTCTGTGTCTGTTTCCTCTCCAGTGTGTTCCATCCTACGGCAGTAACGGCAAGAGCACCAGCGTCAACGTACCAATGACAGAGATCCACACGCACAAAGACTGCATGTTTGAATCAGGCGGCGAGAGGCACGAGCACACCGTCTACTACAACATCTGCCAGGTGTGACACAGGAAACGTTAATACAAACCAATCAGGAGCTCAGGCAGACGACTTCCTGAGGACGCAGCGCAGACGGGAGGAGCTGCAGGTGCTTCAGACACAAAAATGCCACGCCTTCACGCTCTCTCAGGTCTCTGATTGGCTCGGCTCTCTGCAGGCTGCGCTCTCATTGGTCGAAGCGGAATCCTGTTCAGACTCTTGGCTCCATGAATCCAAGTGCTCTTCATCTCCTCACGCAGACTGAACCTCCTCCGTGGCGTCTTGGACCTGACAGCATGCTGGCATGTGTTCTCATTGGCTTCGTTTGAAGTCACAGCCTATGTGCATTATTTAGATTTTGTTGTTTGAACTTGAACATTGCTCACTAACAAAGTGCTGTGGAACTTGTGGAGCCAATGTGATCAGAAGATATTTGGGGTTTCAGTTCATCTCATTCCAGCTGCAAACTGCTTCCACCCATGTGATGTTCCTCTCAGTCAGGGGTCAGTAGTTTAAGTCCTCCAGGTGGTGGCGCTGTGGAGCCCTGAACACATCCTCAGCTTCAGCCACATCAACCAGACTTTTTAACCAGGAAGTGCTGCTCCTGCTGCTCTCGTTTGACTAAACTTCAGAGGGATTTGATCCTCAGACTTGTGGACATCGCGGCATTAACCAGCGCCAACCACAGCGCCGACCAAAGGCCACCAAAGGCTTTATGGCGCTACCTCAGATAGAACTTTCTCTGGGTAAGGACAGTGACTGAGTGGACAGACTGGTGAAGGTGGTTCCTCTTCCTTGCAGGCTTCACTGCCCCTTTAATGTCACTGGTGTCGTCTAACATGTTGTAGCTGTTTGCTGTGTGTGTTTCTGTGGAGATAAGCATGAAACATTAATTTGCCTTAAACTGATGGTTGATCTTCTGTTATTTTTAATCCACAAACCTCCATGTTCATCTGCCAACAAATCACAACTTATCTGAATCTTACTGTGTTTTTATATCCAGCTTCTGTATCAGTCATGTGTTTGTATTTATCATTAAATACATATTCAGATGTATAAGCGTGTTCCTCCTTTACAGTCTGTTCCAAGGCGATACTGGCCTGACTGTAAATGCACACTGAAGGCTTTTATGGGTGTGTACGTATGTCTCTAATGTAAACATCTTTGCTCAGTCTGGACAGGAGGACACTGAGCTTCTTCTCACGTGCTGTCACTCTCCTCAGTGAACATTTACAGTCACGTCCTTGAGGAGTGAATCTCCCAGCATGCAAAGCCTGTGGACCCTCAGTTAACTGTCTTTAATCTCTGTTGTTTCCTCATCAAACTTCATTGTGGCTTTAATCTGAGCTGCAGGATTAACAGGTAGCACCTGCAGCTGCCTGACGTTGTCACGCTTCACTGCCGTGCAGCCTAAGAACACTTCATTGGATTAGAGCAGAGCTGTGTATGTATGTCAAAAGGTGGAGGCAGAGCGTCGTCATGACAACATGTTTCTCTGTGGATTGGCACAGCACAACTTTACACCTTATTGCTTTCGGGATGAATTAAAGGAACAATTCCTCTTCTTCCATAGTCAACCAAAAAACGTCTGTATGAAGGATCTCTGACTCTTTTAATGCAGCTTGGGGCTGTTTGAACTCTCTGGCCTTGGTGGAGGTTTGCGCTCTTATGCTGTCTTGTTTACTCTTGAAGTAATTGGACTGTGACTGCATGAGTACAGAAGGCTGCAGGACCACAGTGCCTCCCACTGGAAGTCAACAGGAGTTTATTGTCCCATATTTACACCATTTGATAAAGCCTTAAGTTGCCATGGCGAATCAGTGATCTTAGAAGTGAGTCAACTTTATGAAGTCCGACTTAGGCTCCAACAGAGCGATTGAGCCTTTAATTGTCACACACACACACACGGAGCAAAACATCAGCTACAGTAGCCAAGCTAAGGCTAGCAGCTAGAGCTACTGCTACACTCTGAGCGCTGAGCAGAACCTGTAAGCCTGTAAAGGTCGTGATTTATGTTTCGGTCACGAGAAGCTGAACACACAAACACACTGCGCTGTGATCACACACACACACACACACACACACAGTGAAACATTTACGTTCTCTTGGAAGGTTGGAGAAATCAATGTAGGCATAAATGTGCCCATGCTGCCTTCACAGGAGCCTGGTAATCTCCCACTGCAGTTTGTGACATCAGTAGATCAAAGTCCATTTTTATAAATGATTCACATCCATGCGTTTGATTTCACAAAACAGCAAAAAAAAAAGCACAGAGGGTTTGTGTTCATGATACAATGTGTGTGTGTGTGTGTTTGTGTGTGTGTGTGTGTGTGTGTGTGTGTGTGTGTGAGAGAGAGAGAGAGAGATGAGGCTGGGAACTGACCATGGACCAGCATCTCACTCTCTCTCAGCCGCTGAGCTCTAATTGAAATACGCCCCTCGCTCCCTAGGGAGCTCTCTGATTGGTTGAGATGCTTATCAGTCTGAAATGTGTCTGTGATCTTCCTCACTGTTCGTCTTTCTTCTATTGAAGCGTTCATTTCCTCATTCTACTGTCACACACACACACACACACACACACACATACACACACACACACATCCACACGCACACACACACACACACACACACACACACACACACACAGCTTCATTTTTTATATAGAAAAAAGGGGAAAGAGGAGAGAGAGAGAGAGAGAGAGAAGGAAGGAAGGTTGTATTATCACTACTATTGTTGTTAAACTTTATACATAGACCATGAGGTAGAGTGCAAGTAGATTGGAATTGCAATGATGTCATAGGGTACATACAGTTCTAACAGGATGATGTCAAGCGGCAATGTAGGCTAGTACCACTGGCATCATCATCATCAGGTTGTGATAGAGAGAGAGAGGGAGGAAAGAAACAGAAAGAGGAAAAAAAACAAAACAACAGAGAGAGGGCATCCCACCCAGAAACCCACACAACCCCACAGTCACACACACCCGCTCTGGATCACCTTGATGCAGAATGAATGATTGATGAATCCAGAAACTCAAAGACTCAATAAAGAAACAGAGCAGAAACACACTAACTAACTAACTAACACACTAGCTTACATAACCTCCCTCACAGCTCCTCCTGGGCTCCTGCTGAAGGGGGAGGCGAAGAGCAGGGGGCCGGAAAACACGACTCCGCCGGGGGAGGAGGGGGGTGGGGGTCCCTGGGGTGCTGCTTCCTGGGACCCGCGGTCCGTCATCCTGAAGGGATCGCCATGGAAACGGCGTCACGACACTCGGTGCAGACGCTATAAAAGCACCCGGAGCCCCACATCACCACGGAGCCGCACAGAGCCGCACAGAGCTTCACAGAGCTTCTCAGAGCTGCACAGAGCTTCACAGAGCTTCACAGAGCTTCTCAGAGCCGCACAGAGCTTCACAGAGCACCACGAGTTTCACGGAGCATCACGCCCTGCAGGTACGGAGAGAGGACGCTACGTGTCCGAGACTTTAGCGCTGATTCGACTTCATGTTGACATGTACATGTTAAGAGCACATGACGCGAAACGATCGATACATCCAGAAAATATGAGCGGAAAGAAAACAAACGAACAGCTTCAAATATTTATATTTAAATGAAGATTTTTAGAAAAATCTTTTTCAATTCATGTTTGATCCATAACCTGATGAGTCTTCATGTGGAATGACAGGCTGAATGTTATGGTTCAGTAAATGGAATTCCTCCTCAGCTTCAGCATCTTCATCATCGTCATCTCCTTCACCTCTGAACTCTGTTTGTTCAGAGGTGTGTTATTGTGTAGATGTTTGTGCTTCTCTTCAGGTGTGTAGGTCTTTGAATGGACCCTAATGGATCCATGAACATGTGTTAAAGCCTCTAACAGCTCCTCTTCATGAAGATAGAAGTTTAGTTACATACAAATATGTTGACCTCTGACCCTGAACCCTCTGTATGCTGTCATGATGTGGTCAAAGACCTTCAGACCTAATCAGAGAACCACAATAACACAACTTACAGAAAAACAACAACAGCGACGGAGTTCAGGCGGAATTTGCCTGAAAATGATGACATTTAGTAAAACTTTACTAACCTGTCTGTCTGTCTGTCTGTCTGCAGTTGTCCTCATCAGTGTGTCACGATGAAGCACAGACTGAGTCCATACGAGCTCGACCTTCACCAAGGTAAAGACAATGTTTGACCTTCACCTGATAGGATAACTAGAATGTTCCTGTACATGAACTACAGTCATGAGTATGATCAGAGGGGGAACTCATATCTGTCTCTCTCCCGCTCTCTCTATGTCTCTCTCTCTCTCCCTCTCTATGTCTCTCTCTCTCTCTCTCCAGGTTCTCAGCCAAAGGTCGGGCAGCGGATCTTTACCAACACTCGAGAGCGTTTCCGGCAGCAGAATGTGAACGGTGCGTTTGTTGAGCTGAGGAATCTCCTCCCCACTCACCCCCCCGACAGGAAGCTCAGCAAGAACCAGATCCTGCGCCGTGCCCTCGGATACATTAACTTTCTGACACAGATACTCGGAGACCAGGAGCCATGGCAGCACGGCGATGAAGGTGTTGGCGGAGCCACGTCACAGAGGATTCACTGGGGCCGAGCGGACAGCGTGGAGCAGGAGGACGGACTCCAGGGGGCGCCGTCGCCAAACTCCAGCTGTGAGAGCCTGCTGGAGGGAGAGTACACCCCTGACAGCCTGCTGGATGAGGAAGTACTCGCATACTTCACCAGCTAAGACAAAAGAACTGTGTCAAAATACTACAAGGTAGAAGTCCTGCATTAGGACTTTGACTGATCTACTGTGAGTACAATGTACGTATGAGTAAGTTTAGTTTCACTGTCAGGTGAAAAACTTGTATCTCCATTCTTGGAGAGTTTTTATGTTTTTTGAAGAAAATAAAATTGAAATGATGAAGGAAAGAAGGAAAGGAGTCGTTTCTCTCTGTGAGAAGCAAAGACGACGTCGTTCTTCTTTATGGGTTTCCTGATGTAATTTGATGTTCTCACCTGTGAACACGTGTGTGATGTGTTTTTATCAGCTGATCTGAAATAAACTAAATAAAGCAGTTTGTCTCTCACATGTGCCTCAGTTTTATTTGAATCCTTGATGCTGATTGGCCGACAGAAAACGCCAAACTCTGAATCTCATCTTTGATGTCTGGACTCAATCTGACACAAAATCAAATCATTATTAATCATTCATGTGCATTTTGAGTTTCTGCAGTAACTTTCATACAAGCATCTAAACGTCCACATAAATAAATAAAAAAGATTCATGATACATGAATCATTATTTACACCGGATTTACAGATTTTGTGAATGTTCCATTTAGTTTTTTTAAGTCAAACAATCAGCAACATAAAGTAAAAAAATAAGATCAACATCTTATCACGTATAGTTTATAACTTTATCATAAGTACACACAGGAAACTAAATGTTACAATGTCCAACAACACCTAAACGCAGCATGAGGCTATGCTAAGACAGGCACACACACAGGCACACACACACACACACACACACACACACACACACACAGACACACACAGACACACACACACACACACACACACACACACACACACACACACACTGGTTCACGTCTACGCACAACACACCAGAGGATAAATATGTCATATATACAATATATATATATTTATAACTGAATGCACATGTTGTGCACCTTTCAACCCGTCAGCCCCTCCCCCTCCCCCCTCCATGATGATGTCATCCATTCATGTCCATAATAAGCTAGAATTTGCATAATTTGTAAGAATGTAAATGACATGAAACGCTGCTTAAGCACATGGACCCAACTAAGACACACACACACTCGTGCGCATACACCCTCCTCCTCCTCCACCTCATCTTCGTCATCGCCATCTTCCTCCTCATCCTCTTCCTTCTCATCATCATCATCTTCCTCCTCCTCGTGTGAGGCTCAGCAGGGAGTTTTCCCACTGTTTTCCCAGTCAGCAGTCAGAGATGCTGCTGATAGGAGCTTTACGGCTCAGGGGGCGTGGCCTGCCACTCTAACAAGCCAATGATGAGTGGGCGTGGACCTGACGACTGATAAGCATCTCAGCCAATCAGACGGCTCTCAGGGGACAACAACAGGTCCCAGAGGAGCCAAGGGGGCGTGTTTCAATCAGCGCTCAATCAGCGCTCTGTGAGTATGTGTGTGTGTTTGTGTGTGTGGTGGTCAATCATCCTCAGTTCCCACACACACACACACACACACACACACACACACACACACACACACACAGACAGACAGACAGACAGACAGGTGAGTCATCAGGGAAGTGATTGTGTGTTGTGATTGGTGGATGTGTCTGTCCTTCACTCTGCCGCGCAGCTCTTCTTCTTCACTTTTGTTTATTCTGCATCTAAACTCAAAAGAAGAATCTTCACACGAGTAAAAGTTCAAACCCAAGGGTTGATTGAAAAGTTCTATGATATTCAGAAAAATAATACTTATTAATGTATCAGTATTATTAGTAAAACATTATTATTATTATGCCAAATTGTGTCAGGAGCATGTGTGTGTGTGTGTGTGTGTGTGTGTGTGTGTGTGTGTGTGTGTGTGTGTGTCTTGCTGAATCAAATCAGAGCCTCAGGTTGTTAGTGAGGGTTAAACATTGACAGTCACTAACCTGCTGCCCCACCCAACACACACATACCAGTAACACACACATAACACACTAAAAAGAACACACACACCAGCACCACACTCAGCTGGAGAAGCCAGCGTCTCCGTTCTCACATTCAGACTCATTTTCATTCCAATCTCGACGTTGCAGTTCCAGTTTGCCTTTTTTTCAGATTGATTTCCTGCGTTTGTTCCCGTCGGACTGAAGACCCACCATGGGAACCTTTGCCACTGTGATTTCCTGCTTGTTGCTGTCAATCGGTGTGGTGACGGCACAGACAGGTACGACCTGAAGAAGACTGAAAACACCTGAGCTGAAACACTGAGCCAAGTAACCACCTGATCACCTCTGATCACCTGCTTGAATTTCCTTGTATATCATATGTACTGTCTAACCTGTTTATTTCCTTGCCTAAGTAAACACTTAAATGAAACCTGGATGAGTGCAGAGCCAATATCTCTGACATGCTAATCCATTTAAATAACAAAATACAGTCTTAAATGAATGGAGCTCCTCAAACATTCAAAGTGCTGGTTTGATGTGATGACCTTTGATATGTGTGTGTGTGTGTGTGTGTGTGTGTGTGTGTTACAGCTAGGGACACCCAGCGAGCGTTGCCTCAGTGGCTCACCGGCATCATCGCTGTTGTTGCCTTCCTCTTCCTCGCCTTCGTCGCCATCCTGGTGAACAAAGCCTGGTGTGGGGAGTCCAGGTCAGTTTAAATACCACACATGTTTTACACAAGTTGACTGATAAGTTCTGCTTCTGGTGGAAGCATCATGAGGATGAAGCTCACAGACTCTGGCTGAGGCTCATGGGAGCTGCGCGTTTCTCTCCTTCTTGCGTTTTGTCTCAATTGTCTTTAGAGCGAGCTTCAGAGGCGACGCAGGGAAAGAAAGCGACTACACTACGACCAAAGATGCTGCCTGTGACAGCAGTCTGGAGATGGTCAGGTAGGAAAGCTTCATCATTCAGGTCATGCGTCACATTAATATGACTACAGACAGTATGTGTCATAATGTGTGTGTGTGTGTGTGTGTGTCCATCAGGAGCCCAGAGGACAGGAACGCCTATGACAACCTAACAGTCCATATCAATGATGAAAAAGTCACCACCATGTGAGGTCTCTGATTCCATTGGCGGTTCCAGCTTCCGCCAACTGTATGACTCAAGATGGCGCCGTTTCTGACGTCATATTCGTAATTTAAAGTAGTAGCTTCAGTCAGTTTGTCTCCACTTTGTCCTCCAGGAAGAGCAAATGTTAAAGAGTCGACCTTTCACAATAAGTGTGTGGAGCAGGAATGAAGCTAAAGGACCAACTGTTGAGGGGTTTTATTTTGAAAGGTCAACTCTACTGTGTGTGTGTGTGTGTGTGTGTGTGTGTGTGTGTGTGTGTGTGTGTGTGTAAATGTTATGTGTCCTAGATTTAGAACATGGCACTTGCATCAGTCAAACAACTTAGTGAAGTAAGATGAAGTCCAAAGAGGAAGAGTGAAAATGTCTAAACCACAGCGTCACCTGGAGGACAAACATTGCAGAGGAAGTGATGGCAGCCTCATTGGACTGGAGACACACAGGCGTGTACACAGCTTATCGGAGCCATGCCGGGTTATCAGACATCAGGCCTCCATGACACAAATCAATACGTATGTTTGGGAACGTTTCTGTATAATCATATCATTATATCTGGATAATAAAGACAAATCTCTCCTCCTCTCCTGCTGATGTGTTCTGCTTTCCTCCTCCTGCCGTCTCAGGGGGGTGGAGTTTACCTCTGGTCACTGTTGACATTTTTACAGCTTCATCAGAACTCAAACATTACTAAGATTGTATTGATTATTAACCAGTGATAGTGTGCTGATGTCAGGTGGAACAAGTTGTTGTTGCTGTATCAGTGGAGGCGTGTTAAAGCTGTGAGCTTTGTGCTGTCGGGAGTTATTATTTGAACTCATAAATCACTCACGAGGGGTTAATGATTGATAAAGACGCAGAGAGAGCAGCAGCTGAGTGATTTCCTGTTAAATCCCCCTCACACACACAGTCACGCAAAACAAGACAAATATATTGTCAATTTATAACATCAAGTTTCTCAAAGCTTCAGTGACAATTTGTCAGTCTCAACATCATACTTACAGAACCTGTTGCTCTGCCCACTTTTCTACTCTAAACCTATTACCAGGGCGATAAAGGCTGATGAGGTTCTTTAGAAACAGAATCCAGGCAGATCAGCAGGAAGTCCACTGTGCTCCTTACATTTTAATCAAACATAATTATTTACCACTAAACAGGTGGAACAGCATCAGACGCAGGAGACGCAGCCTCTTTGGATCGATATCCACGAAACACTGAAGCAAATCAAGCAGGACGTCAGGAAGGAAAGCTTACAGGAAACATGATCCATTCAAACCATCAGGCCAAAGACACTTGTTTGTCTCTCATTTGGATGAATGGCCGCGGGGATTACTGCGACGTGTGACAGCTACTGGCCTCTTTAATCGCACAAAAGTACAGCCAAGAAAAATGTGGAAATGTCACGAGGATTACATTGTAAATGCGAATTCAATGACAATCTATAACCATCAGATTATTACAGGTTTATTCTTAAAATTTCAGAGGCACGTTAGCGTGTTAACAAGCTAACAAGTCCAACGATTAGCATGTTAACAAGCTAACAAGTCCAACGATTAGCATGTTAACAAGTGTTTCCATTTAGACATGTGACGCTCTAAAGTGCAGCACTAACCTGAGAATGACACCAAACATCAAACAGCAGACGCCTTGTTCGGCTGTTTGAACTGTTAATTTGTTTTTTGGCACGTTGTGGCCTTTTTTCTGGGCGCGTCACATGTGCTGGAGACACGCCCACAAAAACACCACAAGCTGCCAGACACCAAACAGCTCGAGCCAATGGAGGCAAAAGTTACCACGTTTCTGTCTCTTACAAACACACAGAGATGCTAAACAAACAAACAACAAAAGTACAAATTAAAGTTCAGTGAGATCATAAAATAAATTACATTTCATCTAGTCTGATGTTTACATAAGCAACTAAAAATTAAGAGGATAAAAAGCTCAACATAAACTGGATGGATGCGTATAAAAACAGATCTGTGTTCCTTTAAGTCACGGCTGCATCCAGAAACACATCAGTCTGTCTCGTGGAAGACACTGTATCTGTTGCTGGGGCGAGAGGACAACTCCAAGCCCGCCGAGTCCTGTGAGTCATCTCCATGGCAACACCCAATTCTTCAAATTGGCATTCTGTGTGCATTACATTTACGTTTAGTTGAAGACGTGTGAGGATGTGATTCAGGGCCTCAACATACTTAAGCTAACATGCACAATGTGCGAGCAGCGTCCCAGCGTCACATACGCCATGTGGAGCTGAAGCATGAAACATTTCATCCACTAGGGGGCAGAGCAGAGCCAAGACTGGCACCAGGAAATCCTCCTCCAGAACTTCCAATGTAAACACACACTTGTTAGTACAGTCCTCAGCTCTACTGCCCCCTGTGGCTCACAAGAGTATTACACATGGTGGATGGTTGACACAGAGAGCACGCAGTGCGACCACGGATACACATGACCCAGTTAAACATAAATGTTTGGCTTTGCTGTGTGCAGAGGATTCTGATTTGGAGCCGTTTACATTCAAATAAAAAAAGTGATGATGGTGAACATTAAAGTGAGGGTGAAGAGGTCTTTAGCATGTTCTAACCTGTTCTCACTGCTAGAGGGCCTTGTTTAACTCAACATCATTCAGAAGCAAAAATTAGTCGCACAAAACTTAAATGCATCAAACTTTAAGTAACTAACTGTGACTTTAGGCTTAATAAATACTACCTGATATAACATATCAGGGTTTGCAACTTCATGCTTTCATCCCTCCACCGTCTGACGCCTTGATCACATAGAAGTGATGCAGTGACATCATTATGATGAGTTTTGCTCCAAAGTCCAATACGAGAAAACCTGCAGCTGCGCTTCTACGACCTTTGACCGCCCGATGGCACTTTTTAGAGGAGAATAGGATGTTTGGCTACACAACGACACTTTGGACACATGTTCTACAATAAACCTCAGATGTTTGATCAACCATCAGCTGTGATTCTTTAGGCCAGAATAAGCACACAGGTCAGACTGCATGATGACAAACTACATCTAACACACCTGAAGCTGTTATGATCATGGCGAAAACACAGCGGATGTTGAACATTTGCTGAGCTAAATAAAACGCATTTCCTCCCTGATGGTGGGCACGTTTAAACAGCTAACCAGTCTTTTGCCATAGAGGAGATGCTAAGCTAAAGCCTGCAAGCTTCCCTGGTGCTGATCCGGGTCGCTGGGATCTGGTTCATGTCCATGTTGGCACAGGAATTGTGTGTTGGCACTGTCTGATGCTGTTTAGGGTTTTTTTGCATGTTGGGAAGTTCAGAGTTTATGATCCATGCCGGTCCTTTGTCCAGGAGTCCAGTGTGTGTGTGATAGTGTGTGTGTGTTTGTTAGGACAGGATGTCCAGTGTGACCGTTCCTCTCTGTTTCTTCAGGATGGCCACAGCCTGCTCATGTGTGGCCCCCTGTAGGCTCTCTCCATTCACTGCCAGGATCTGATCGCCACGTTTCAGACGGCCGTCTACTGCTGCCGCGCCCTGTAACACACGCACACACACACAGGCGTTATTACAGCCTGCCAAGTCCTCATCAAGGTTCTTAAACCAACACACACATATGCAGCTTCTTCTCAGCTGAACACTTCACTCCTCTGTCACACAGGCTCCCACCTTGCTGAAGACGGTCTTGACATAGATGGGCAGGTCTCCGTGCGGACTGCCGAAGCCTCCGACGATGCTGAAGCCGAGACCCTCCGAGCCTTTTTCCAGACTGATGCTCCGAGGCCTTGGACCCCTGAGGGCCCAACAACAACATCAGACTGTCTGAACCCAAAGTAACACCTCAACCAGCCCAATAGTTTCCATGACGACCGACCAGAGTTCAATCTCAATATAAATTTGTATTAAATGTTTATAAATGGACATCTACATGTATAATATGTAATCACTGCTTTAGAAGTCAGTACTATGAAATTTAACTTCAGAACTATAGACGAAATGTATATTCTTAGACATATACTGTATATCAGTCATTCTAAAACTGTGGTACGCGTACCACCAGTGGGCTCACTGTAGTGGTACGCGGAGGAATCACATAAAAATATCTGAACCATGAGATAAATGAAATGCGACTTAAAATAAGTTGTGCGCAGTAAGTGCGCGCTTCGAAAATGTGCGATCTGCCGGTCTGTCTCGCGGACTAATGAAGTGAAGTTGGATAATTTCCTACGGCACACCTGACAATCTCTCGCGGCACACCGGTTGATAAACACTGGGTTAAAGCACAGGAGGCTTCGTATCGTGCCAGCCTCCGCATCACGAAAGCCGGTAAGCCGCACACAATCGGTGAACAGCTGATCAGCCAAAGAGATGGTACACCTTATGTGTGGCGAGAAGATCGCCAAACAGTTAAACTTGGTGCCACTTTCAAATGACACAGTGTCACGGAGAATAGGAGCCATGGCAGATGACGTTAAGACGGCACTGATTGAATGCACTAAAAATAGTCGCTATTATTCCATCGAATTGGACGAGACTACTGATGACGCATGTTTGGCCAATTTGCTTGTTTATGTTAGATATGAGCATGATGGTGCAGCTTAGGAGGACTTTCGGTTCTGTCAGGCCTATAAGAGTTATAAATAGTTCCCACATGCTGTGTGTGTGTGTGTGTGTTTGTGTGTGTGTGTGTGTATGTGTGTGTGTGTGTTTGAACATGCTGTGGGTGTAAGAGGGACTGCCCCATATAGGAGAGTTGTTCATATGAGAGAGTTCTAGTACCAATGTGTACAATGTGGATGTGACTGACAAAGGTCAGAATAAATAATATTCTGCTTCCTGTTTGCATTTTGCAAAGCAGCTGAATAGGGTCGGCCTGCGCTACTGTGTTTTAACATCGGCCATAGCGGTGGTACTTGGAGAGCCAAATATTTTCTGAGGTGGTACCTGATGTAAAAAGTTTGAGAACCACTGCTGTACAGAACTCCAAAACTTTCGCAGACTTCCCTCCCCTGAGCTGCTGACAACGCACCTCAGACCGTCTGATGCAGGTTAGAGGCTTCATCTGAGAGGCTGAACTCAGGGCAAAGCCTCCATGAACACCAGAGACCACAAACCTAAACATCAGCTCATCAAAGTAAGAATCACTTCATCAATGTATCCGTTTGTGATCCATTCATTCTGAACTGATGACATGTCTGTTATCTGCTCAGAGTCCAAAGTAATTCTTCAGAGTGTTGGTGTCTGACAATTAGAGAGAAATCAGTCATCCATCACATCAAAGATTAATGATCAATATATTCAATTGACCTGAATGATTTATTAATGCTCACATTATGCTATCAAATTCCTCCTCCTCCTCCTCGTGTGAGGCTCAGCAGGGAGCTTTCCCACCCTTACTTCAGCTACTGATAAGAGCTTTATGGCTCAGGGGGCGTGGCCTGTCACTCTAACAAGCCAACGATGAGTGGGCGTAGACCTGGCAACTGATAAGCATCTCAGCCAATCAGACGGCTCTCAGGGGACAACAACAGGTCCCAGAGGAGCCAAGGGGGCGTGTTTCAATTAGCGCTCTGTCAGTATGTGTGTGTGTGTGTGTGTGTATGTGTGTGTGTGTGTGTGTGTGTGTGTTTGTGTGTGTGTGTGCTCACTCTGGCTCTGCGGTGAGTGTGTCAGTATTGGCCGTCACTCCGGAGCTGCTGGACAAACTCTCCACCTGGCTGGCGATGGCACTGATGTTTGTGTCTGCTACCACCTACACACACACACACACACAGAGAAAGAATGTGTGTAAATTGCCAATTAACAAATCTATCAAATGAAAACTCCTCGATGGAGAAACAATAATGATCCTAAATTCTAATGACAAACTACAGGGAGAGAGAGAGAGAGAGAGAGAGAGAGAGAGAGAGAGAGAGAGAGAGAGAGAGAGAGGAACAGTGTGTATGTGTGTGTGCTGCAGGCTGATAACGCCTCATTAGCATAAGCATAGTGCTTTCACACTCCAACAATGCTGTGGTCTGCCTGCACACACACACACACACACACACACACACACACACACACACACACACACACACACACACACACACACACACACACACACACACACACACACACACACACACACACACACACACACACACACACACACACACACACACACACAGCATTTAATCTTACTGTAAATCATTACAAATTGTTTTCTCTAAATATTTTGACTTTATTCTCCACATGACACAGACCCCGCCGACCTCCAACAGCACAATACACACACTGACAGGAGTGGGCCGGCCTGCTTTGTGTGTGTGTGTGTGTGTGTGTGTGTGTGTGTGTGTGTGTGTTACCTGCAGGCTGATGTTGCCGTAGCTGTTCTTCAGTGTGTTGACCACCTCGCTGTGAGACAGGCTGTCCACAGACTGACCGTTAATACTGATGATCCTGTCTCCAACCTACACACACACACACACACACACACACACACACACACACACACACACACACACACACACACACACACACACACACACACACACACACACACACACACACACACACACACACACACACACACACACACACACACACACACACACACACAGTTAGACCATTGAAGGCTTACAAACACAGACTCATATGCACTCGGACACACACAGATCGTACCTTAAGCTGGTGCGTCTTGGCGGCAACACCGTTGGCCTGGATCATAGCGATAAAGATGGGGATGTCGCCCAGCGGACTGCCTTTACCCCCCGCTATGCTCACCCCGAGGGAGTCACTGACACCCTGAGACAAAGAGAGAGAGACTTCTGACCCTATAGAATCTACATTTTTTCATATTTTCATAGATTTGGTCTTTAATTCAACTCTCAAGGGAGGTCAAAGGTCAGAGATCAGGGTCTAAAGTTGTAAAATATCATCTCTTATTTGTTATGTATCAACTTGTATCGACCTGAGGTGTGTGTCTGTGTTAGATGATCTTACCCTCGTGATGTCCACTGTACGTGTGTCAGAATCTGCCACTGACCCACACACACACACACACACACACACACACACACACACACACACACACACACACACACACACACACACACACACATTACACACAATACACAGGTTATGAAGCACATCAAACCACACTCCTTGCTGAATCTGATCGATCACGTCCTCTAACCCGATCAATATGGTCAATATGAGCCCACTCACAGATCTGCAGCTATAGATGAGCAACGTGATCAATATCCCTGTCAGCTACCTGTGCTGTGAGCAGAGGACGTGAGGAGGTCACTGCTGGGGTCTTTGTTGTTGTTGAGGGAATGGGGGGCGGCAGAGGTCAAGGTTGGTGGGTCAGGGGAAGCTGGGAGGTCAGAGGTCACCGGGTTGGGTGTGGGGGACGGCTGTGTGAGGGGTGGAGCCGCGCCAGAGCTGCTCCCACTGACATGACTCATCTGAGGGCAAGAGAGTCAGGAAATCACACAAACATTACACAAAATGACACACACGGACACACGGACACACGGACACAGACACACACCTGGCTTCCATGCGAGCTGTG
>NW_027466832.1:3952500-3985000 GCF_046128005.1 Genypterus blacodes
ACGCAGACACACAATGACACAACTTACAGAGGAACACACACAGAGTTCAGAAGAAACTTTCACAAAAATCATGAAATTTAGTGAAATTGTATCTAATGCAGGCACAGCATGCAACAACACTGCTGGATGGATTTGGGTGGTTGCCTTGGTTACTGACTGTCACCACCTTTAGTTCAGTTTGTACAACTATCTGACTCACACATGTAGAACTTTGTAGAAGAGTTCAGTCTTTGTGTCTGCAGGTCACAATAGATTTTTATTTGTATCCTGATCTAAATTTGGGGTTTTATTTATACCTGCTGCTCCGGCTGAGTCTTGGGAGCCTGCAGCACACTTTCTTGAAACTCCACACCTTTCAGCTTCTGCAGGAGGACAACACACACACACACACACACACACACACACACACACACACACACACACACACACACACACACACACACACACACACACACACACACACACACACACACACACACACACACACACACACACACTGGGTCAAGGAGAAGCGTCCAGTGGCCTTATTCACTCAGCGGTTTCTAGGCTACTTCGCCACACGTTTACTCACGGTCACAGCAGCGTTTGCTTCTCTCAGACTCTTGGTGGCGCTGTTGCTGCTCCTGCTCTTGTTCCTGTTGTTGTTCTCCGTTTCCTCGTTGGTCTCCTCCTGTTCGGTGAGTTTAAACATGACAGAGACCTTTTAGCATGAATAAGGCGTCTCCTCTTCAAACACTGTTCGCACGCTGCCATTGGCTGATCAAACTATGCTCACTTCCAGTGTCGCATAGGCAGATATCACCATGGATGAGGAAGGACTTATGTATTACACAATGTATACAGGCTGCCGAGTCAAACAGCTGCTACTGTGGATACAATAATACGTCAGACAAACTCAACCTAAAAACACCTTCCGACTCTCAGCACACAACTCTGATTGAAGTGTTTCATCGTCAGCATATTCCCATTTCTTTCCCATAACAGATCCATGGGTTCATTAGTGTGAAGCATGAGAAGTATGAGATGAAGAGTTGATCATTTGTATTCATATTTCATGTGTCCCAGTGATTAAGCCTCTGTGTGACCTCATGTGAAACTGACCGGCGTGGTGTTGTTGTCTAGTAAAGATGGATGGAGTGTCAGGCTGTCAGGGGGGTGGGGCCCATCTCTGGAGGCGGGGCCACCGAGCTGACATGTAGAAACAGACTGACGCGCACACACGCACACACACAGCAGTTAATGTCTTGTGGAAAGTAAACAGAAGTAACATTCTAAGCACAGAAATAACTCGGATAATATACAACAAGTACCAGCAACACACTGTGAGAACACAATCACACTGTAACTCAAATCATTTGCAATATGTATTTCTACAATCTCTACAATCTGAGAGGCTGTGGTGGGGGGGGGGGGGGTCCTGGGTGTTCTTGTATGTATTTGTGTCACTGCTCTGGATTTCAGATGTTAATGAGGCTGGATGAAGAGCAGGACAACAAGCATCAGGAGGGAAGGTGGGTCCACCTGTGTTTGTGTGTGTGTGTGTGTGTGAGAGTGGGGGGGGTCACTTTCAATGACCTTTAAACGCCTCAGAACCGCACAGATTCATGAAGTGATTACTGAGGAAGACTTAATCACACCACACAATCCAAGAATACACACCAGCCACAGGCACCACTGAACAGAAAAGGTTAAGTAATATGTGTGTGTTTGTGTGTGTGTGTGTGTGTGTGTGTGTGTGTGTGTGTCTCCTCACCTCAGGGCTGACGGGGCTGATGGCAAGGGGAGGAGGGGGAGGCGGGAAGGGCGGGACAGCCATCTGGTTTACAGCGTCTTCATTCCTACAAGGAGAGTGAGAGAGACACACAGACAGAGAGAGAGACACACAGACAGAGAGAGAGAGGGGGAGAGCGAGAGAGAGAGAGAGACACACAGACAGACAGACAGACAGACAGACAGAGAGAGAGAGCGGAAGAAAGACAGAGAGAGACAGAGAGAATAGAATTCATTATTCAAGTAAAAAGCAGCACTTTGCCTCACTCACTGACTCACACACACTCTGCAGTGCCATTACTTTCAGTGTCAGTCAGCCCAATCACACACTTTATATGTACATTATATTGTATTATATAAGTCATAAATACTAACCACTGAACTGTGGCTGACCCAAATCCAAGTAAGGATACTCAAATCTCTTCAGACATGTCACCATGGCAACATGTTAATCAGAGAGATTGACACTGTGCATTTCCTCTATGGGACCATCAGCCTCCTGCTGTGATTACACAACACCTCATATTGTACACTAAGGGTTAAAAGTGGGAGTGTGGAGAGCCTGGTTAAGTACTGACTGCATTACTGTGGTACTGTAATACTGTGACGGTGTAGTACCGTGGTACTGTGGTGCTGTGGGACTGTAGCACAGCAGTACACTGGTGCAGTCATACAGTGTGTGTGTGAGCAGAGCTGCTGCAGTGCTGCAGTGTAGCTCTGCAGCTGGTTTGATTTACAGCCAGTATGAACCTGCAGCTCACAGGGCCGCAGCCAAGCTTTATGGGCCCCCAGCTGAAATGAATGAGGGGAAATATGAAGTCAGTAGACTGTCATGTCATTAGGTCATGGGGTCATGGGGTCATTCATACCCCAGAGGCACCTGGAGAGTTTTTCAGAATTGTGTTTTGGTAAAAATGCTGCACCTGATATAACTTCTTACTTATTTCATCTGTTTTTTTCAGATTGTTAATTGGTTTATTTGTTCTGTTCCATTTTTAATGGGTTTATTTTTTATTCCATTTCTCTATTTTTTTTAAGTTTATTCATCTTAAACTATATTGCTTGCTATTTGTGATTTATTTGACTCCAGCATTTATCTGAATGACTTCCACATGTGTGTGTGTGGGGGGAAGTGTGTTGTGTGTGTCTTCAGCTTGTGTTGGCTCCATTGCAGGAATACCACACAAACTGTTCAAAGGTCTGATTTGAAATTGAGATGAAGATTCCTATCCTCCTCCTCCTCTTTCCTCCCTTACAAGCTGCTGACAGTAGAACCTCAGTGCTGTAATCTAAATGCAAACCAACAGTCAAACAGTTATGAGTGTATTCTGCCGTGCGGGGGGGGAACTGCTCAAAGAATATGGGAGATATTAGATTTATCACATCAGGATCTCAAAACGACGACGACAACGACAAAGAGCCCCCAGGTGCCAGAGCAAAGACCCACTACATCAACATGGGATCCCTGATGTGTGCAGAAGCATGAGGAGGACCTGCTGTGTGGACAACAAGGACACCTGACATGACAGCATAGGGTACCAATCCACCATGAGGGTCCTTAGAAAAGGCACCGCGGGATGTTTCCTGCTGATTTGTGTTTGATTTGAGGCATGCCACTAAATTGTCCATCTGTGGAGCCGGAGTGCAGCTGAGAATTTGTAGAAGCTTTGTTAGAACATCTCAAAAACACAGCTGCTAATGTGACACGTTCGCTGTTAAAAGAGTTCACCTCACGTTGAGGATTGTGGGTTGGTAACTTCTGCTGATTGGTGAAGTTTATGTTTCACAATCACTGAGACTTTAAGAGAACATGTCTCACTTAAGCTTAACAGCTTTGGTTTCCCAGTACTTCCTGTTCCTGCGTACATCACCTTCATCTCAATGTGCTATATCTCTCCATGTTCTAGACTCTGCCCCCTTGCCCTCTATAAGCACTTAATGTCATTGTCCAGGAAGTGATCCGTTCACAATTATCATTTGTTTTTCTCACCTTGGCCAAGGTGAAGCTGTGAGGAAAAAGGAATTATAGGAGAATCTGTTTCTTCCCGTCTCCTGTTATCATGAGCTCCTTCCTGCTACACACCTGTTTCTTCTTCTCCTTCTCCATGAAGCTTTGTGGAGGTGTTCCCGGTCTTACTGCTCTCTCTTTGGGCTGCTCGGTCAGTCTGCTGCTGTGGGCCTACGGAGCCCCTTGAGACGTTTATGTGATATTGATCTACACGGATACATTTGGTTTGAGTGCTGAGCAGCAGTGATGAAGCTCTGATGGTTCATGCTTGTTTAGTGCTAGCTCATAGATCAGCTGTCATCCGTGCAGGTAAACCGTGTCACAGCGGTGCGACCTGGCCGGCAGCGTGACGGTTAACCGAGTGTGTTTCCATAGCGATGTGCTCCCACCCCGCCGACATCCCATTGCTCATTGCCGCCTTGACCTTTATCCAGAGATAAATCATTCAGCAGTGGCTGGCGGACACGACTTTAACGAGGTTTTGTCACCTGGCTGAACAGCGAGAGCCGCAGCGTCCTCCTGATCTGACACCGGCCCAAATTCAATCAGAACATACACCGCGGAGGCATAACGGAGGAAAATTGTCTGGTGAACTCAGGGTGAGAGAATGATGGAGAATATCTGACATCATATGAGCTCACATCAGAGCCAAACGCAGAGAGCACTCGCAGCACAAATAGGAAGTGGAAAAGGTACAAGACACTTCAGCCTCCTCTCTTCTTACTCCAGCTCATCTGATGAGGCAGAGAAGAGGAGGAGGAGCAGTCCTGACACGCTGAAGGAGAGGGAAATATCTGAGCCTCCAGCAGTTTGTCCTTTAATGCTTAAGTCTCCATTCTCTCTCCCTCTCTCTCTTTTCCCCTCTCTCTCTCCCTCCTCCTGAGCTGTGTATTAGTATTTCCCTCAGCTCTGGGCCTGTCACGCTCTGACCGATGGTCCATTAACAGCGACTCAATGACGAACTGGACGCTCGTCCCTCCATCAGCTCATGATGTCAGCGCCCCGCCTCCTCATTAAGTCACATTGAGCCCTAAACGTCTCACGTGCGTCACATGAAAAACACCTCTTCCTGTCAGTTTTGCTGTAAAATCTTGCTGATACTTATTCTCTGACATTGGCCTCCTACACAGAGAAGAGCTTCCTACAGCTGGGACAGCGTTGCCGTGGCGGCAGGTGAGAGCTTTGTGCTGTGATTCTGCCCTCACATCACTCAGCAGGTTTTTATTTACACTTTGAAGTCTCTGCCCGGAAGCATTGCGTCTCAGGATCCCACGCGAGCTTCTGTGTCACATCTTCCATTTCCCAGGTAGAGAGGCATGAAGACGCAGAGTGATTCAGGAGAGAATGTGGAGAAGAAACACTGCCTGTTCCTCTCTCTCTTTTATTTATCCTATCATTCTTTGACTAAAACATCCTCAGCGTTGTTTTTTTACAGTGAAAAGATGGAGGGAAAACAGTGTTTACGTCTGTGAACAGACCCCAGAGCGCAGACGGAGCAGCATGACGCGCCACAATCAACTCTTGCCTTGTTCCCATTGTGACTCTTTCATTCAGTGATTCTCTGTAGATTCGATTAGACGGGGCCGTATCGATTTCTGTGCGTGAAGTGGGAGACTGCAGCAGCACAGAGGCGAAGAAGACGGGAGAGACGAGGACCATCACGAGAACCAGGACGTGACAAACACCCAAAGGAGCTATCTGAGGCTGATCGGTAATAAATCAATCTGCCAGCTGTTATTTGATAAAAGTCAACGATCAAACAATCTCCTTCATTCGTGTCAGCAGGACGTGAGTGTTTACATCACATCCTGTCATCTCTGGGGTAAAACTTCAGACTGACATTCTGCTGGCGTCTGCTGTAAATAGCTCCAGCATGCTGTGCACTCCTACCTGAGCAGGATGAGCTTCACCTTGGCGGTGGCGCTCTTGATGATGGCCGAGGCGTTCTGGTGGCTCCGCCCATACAGCATCTGGTTATTAATCTGAAGGACAGACAGAAATACACAGATGTGACCTCGGGTATCTTCATCAACTGACCTGAGAACACAAAGTCTGCTACTTAAGTACATTTAATGCTGTTAAATGTACACACACACACACACACACACACACACACACACACACACACACACACACACACACACACACACACACACACACACACACACACACACACACACACACACACACACACACACACACACACACACGAGGGGCCATTAAGTTGTGATTCACATTCTGGCTTGCCTCCATGTGAATGAACACATTAGAAACTTCCTGCACCTCCAAATGTTAAATCAGTATATCACTCACACACACACACTCTTCATTTGCTTCCCTCCAGCTGCTTAGTTTTATTCTCACCCTGCATATAAACTGAGTGATTTACATGTACGTACATTAATTAAACAATGTGTGTGTGTGTGTGTGTGTGTGTGTGTGTGTGTGTGTGTGTGTGTGTGTGTGTGTGTGTGTGTGTAATTGTCCAGGGTCGCTATCCTCAGCTGCAGGTTGACAACAACATAAATTTTTAATTTCCTGTGACACTGTTATAATGAGGAGGAAAGAGAGAGAGGGAGACAGAGAGAGAGGGAGACAGAGATAGAGAGAGGCTTGGTCTACTCTTACCTCCAGCAGTTCGTCTCCCACTTGGATGCGTCCATCGCGGGCAGCCGGCCCCCCGGGGTGAAGCCCCACCACGAAGATACTGAGGCGGGATCGATCCCTGTTCCCCGCCAGGCTGAGACCCAAACTCTGCCGCTCCTTCTCCAGCTCCACGCTCAACAGCTCCCCCTGCAGGTCTCCATAACGCTCACACCAACGCTCTGCATGGGCAGGAGAGGAGGCGAGGAGAGGAGAGGAGAGGGGAGGGGAAATAGGAGGGCAGAACGGAGATAATAAGAGAATTCAAAGATGGTGGTAAGGAGGTGAGAAGAAATAAATCAAAGGAATGGAAGCAAAGTATGGGTGAAGATGAAAAGAGTGGACCAGCAGAATATAAAAAAAGAGAGGAGGAGAGCCGAGGAGGGAGACGGAGGAAAAGAGGAGAAGGGATTAAAGAGTTTAGTTTCAGAGCTCTGCAAACGTGACAGAAATAACAAAGCTGAGATGATAAAACAACACAGAAGAAGAAGTGCAGGAACACAAACCAAATCATTTCATCCAACCAGGCATGAGGAGCACATTCACAGCTACTCTACTCCAAGTCTAGGACCTCGGACCTTCAC
The DNA here is from genome assembly GCF_046128005.1 of Genypterus blacodes. Taxonomy (NCBI): domain Eukaryota; kingdom Metazoa; phylum Chordata; class Actinopteri; order Ophidiiformes; family Ophidiidae; genus Genypterus; species Genypterus blacodes. Next base: position 3,959,506 of record NW_027466832.1, read on the forward strand.
TGAAGCCCAAAGCCAAAGTCCCGAGAAGCTGCTTCCTGTGAGGTGAGTTCTTTCATTGGATATAAATAGGATATGAAGGCCTCACCTTTCAGAGGAAGGACTACAGATGTCAAACTGACCACCGACAGAACCGAACGAAAAACTAGGTGAGAAAACAAAGAAGTGAGGACGTTTGTTGGTGAGGAACACTGAGACACGCAGCTCTTGCTCCTCAGGGACAAAGATCTCAGCGACTTCATCCCCTCTCTACATATAGCAGAAGGCAACACACTTCCTCCTGCGCTGCATCAGATTTGGCAGGATCACAGGAATTAAGGGCCATGACCTTTGCAATAATTTTTTGTCTATGAGCAACCATCCATTAAGCCACACACCTCACTGCATTCTAATTTAGAGTTTTCCCAAAATTGTTTTTCTACATCTCCTTCGACAATTTTAGCTCAAATGTCACAAATTGGAGGAAGGAGGATGATGATGGAGGAGGATGATGACAAATGTATTGGCATAGACGGAGCGAGAAACGAGAGGGGAACATTAGAGTGTGACTGATGATGAATGAATACAGTGTGAGGAAAGACAAAGACACACAAAGACACATACAGGCAGCTGCTGGTGTGTGTTCCAGATGTCTTTTGTCTCACACACTAACACACAAGGCTTCAAAGAGAAGGGTTTGAAACCGCCAAGCAAGAATCTAATACATGGGTCAACCGATGACGGGTCAGAGTGCCGATGGAGACGAGGTGAAGCAGGAAGGGTGAAAATGACTTCAGCCCGTAAAACGGCTCACATGATCATAGACCGATCAATATTTTTTCTGGAATTCTATCTAATTATTTTCCAGAGAACTTTGTTGTGCTGGAAGAAGACGGAGCTGCATTCCAATGTGGGTGGTGACTTCAGCTGGAGAGATAAAGGTAATGAAGTCATCCATCAATGACACACACACACGCACGCACGCACACGCACGCAGTTGAGGTGGACTTTTGACCAAATAGTACAAACAGCCAAGAGAACTGACAAGACGCAAAGTTTGATCTGCCGGTCAGAGGCGGTGTCTCATCTGAGTGTGTGTGTGTGAGAGAGAGACAGGGGGAGAGAGACAGAGAGACAGAGTGTGTGTGCTCATCTTAATGGCTTTTTAATATTTTTAGTCAGACAGATAGTGTGTGTGTGTGTGTGTGTGTGTGTGTGTGTGTGTGTGTGTGTGTGTTAGCTAATCTATAAGGGGGTGTGTTGAGATGAAAGCTGAGACAAGCCTGATAAAGTACAGAGGACACACACTGTCCTCTACACAGCTGACTCACCTGCTCCCAGCTGATTCCCTTACATCAGCACAGGAGCTTTGGTACATACGCTCCCATTCAAGCATCACTATGAATATGCATGAGCTCATTAGCATGTTCACTGGGACTGGCTGACACACAAAACCCAATGAATGAGCTGGTGTTGACTGAGCTGTCAGAAGAGCGCCACCATGAGGCCGTCAGGTTCACAACACACACACACATGTGGAAAACGACGTCAAGACGATGATAAACAACACATGTGTATTGCAGCAAACACACACACACCTCCTGCTGTGCACCTAACAAAGGTGCAGCTCCATTGTCGCACACTGATGAACACTGACATTTAAAAAATCCTGCAGCATGGTTAAAAAGCACACACACACACAAGCTCCAGTCTGTGCTGCTGCTTTATTCACAATGAGTCCATGCTGTCAAATTCAGCGGGTAGTATTTGTGTGTGTGTGTGTGTGTGTGTGTGTGTGTGTGTGTGTGTGTGTGTGTGTATGTGTGTGTCTGTGTGTTCCAGAATGTTCTCTGCCAAATGCTGCCTGGTCAAAGAGCAGCTGCTGTCTGGGTGAAGTGTTTTGGATGAACTGTATGAAGCATCATCTCCTTCTCTCTATAAATACAAACAGCGTGTGTGTGTGTGTCTGTTTTCTCTCCTCCCATGGGAGCTTAAGTGGAAATAAACAGCACAAATCCTGCTATTTTGTTCCCTTTTTTATAATGAAACAAATCAGAATGATCTGCATTGCCTTTCCTGAGTAGTAGATAATAGACACACAGGTGCATTGGCAGGTGTGTGTGACATGTTGTGGACAGGTCGGTCTGTGGCAAAGGAACATGTTAATAGATTCTGAGGAGGATCTTGATCCAAGTCATGGCATTTTTGAACATCTTGAGGCCATAGACAACCATTCGGACTGCCTGTCCTGTGGTAACTCCAGCTTTCCACTAGATGGTAGCAGAGCCTCCAAATTAAAACTCACTTAGAAGCATATGCAAGTGTTTACATTATAAGCAGCATTTAAGTTTTCAACATGGCATTTCCCTCTAAGTATTTATATACAGTGTATATATATATAGGTTTAATATATAGGATAGTACAGTATTTAAGAAAGCATGTATTAGTGTCCTAACTTTAGCTCAGATGTGTGGTTACAGAAAGTTTCGTTTTGTGTCCATGTGAACAAGCTGGGGAAGGTCTGCTGGTTTCTAGCAGCCTGGTCCAGAGGAGAGCAGACCTGCAACTCTGTTTACAGAGCTTTAGCTAAATACACAACACACTGACACAGTATTACACATTATATTATATGAATATATAGTATAGTAACATTCATACTAATGACTTGCTGACCAATTCAAAGACGAAGCCTGACATCAAGATACACAACTGTCAACCTGGGTGGAGTTGATCCCTCACCAACAGGAGCTAAAGTGGATCAGTCAATGTGGCAGCACAGCACAGCAGGGGGGCTTTAGCTCAGATAAATACTGATGCACGAGCTGTAGTAGCACTTTGATCATTGCAGCTCTGCAGACAGTGGGTCAATAAACCTCCACACAGACACTCGCACAACTTTCAGTTTGAGCAAAAACAACCGCCCGTCTTGTTCTCCATTAGAGCCGACAAAACAACAGCAATAAACATCTCTTTGGTGTCAAGCGGCATTCTGGGAAATAAAGGAAGTGTCCAGATCGCACAGAATTTTCACAGACTTCTAATCACCTGGATGACTGAAAACACAATATTTCAAAAGGTGGACGGAAACTGCAGCTGAAGTAAATAAAGAATTCACAGACACAAACATGTCTCTCCAAGTCGCCATAACAACCAAAACCTGCATCTGTCTACATTTGACTTTGATAATCTGACTCTTTGATCTTGAAAATGTCCGATATTAACTTGATCTATCTCTCTGAATAAGCGTAAGAGCTCTGAATCTAAATCAATAATCAATACTGTGATCTGTTCTGGATGGAGCTCTGTAGCTGCTGAAGATCCATTCAAACTGTTTGTCCTTGACTGAATCAGCTCCATCTCAGCTAGATGACGGTAGTAGTGTCACGTTTCATGTTTAAGATATCTTGATGCGTACACAATGCTCACAAGCATGTGCACACCCAGTCTGTGTGTACATGCATATGAGGACACATTCAAGACTGCTAGTCCGTCCCATAAGTCACCTTGAAATCTTGCTCCAGTTTTTGTAATTCCCCAATTCTGTGTTTTCCTCAGATGTTTCCGTAAAAAAGATATAGCAGTTTTTTTGGCTAGATTCTGTGATTGCATCTACATGTCCCACATCATGGAAACCAGAGGGCCCTAAGCCTGTGTAAGGTCGTGCAGCGCTGCACCGTTTGTTTAATCACATCAATGACAGGATGATAGACCTCCATCTCACCCAACGTGTGGCAGGAAACTAAATGTGTCCCAGTGTTTACTGAAGCCAGTGAACAGTCCAGTGCGGATACAGCCCCCGTCGACTCTTTTTCCACTTTTGTGTGTCTGTCTGCATCAACACATATGCAGATATTGGCCACTTTGCTCCTCACAGAACCTCCAGGCTGTGTGGGAAAGAATCATTTGGCCATTTGGGAACTCACAGATGAAGGGTGGACGGAAGAATACGGGAAAACTGATGAAACGGACAGAAAGACGGAGACAAAGAACAGAAGGGAGGAGGAAACGAAAAGACCCTGGGGGGAAAGAAAGAGAGTTTTCTCCTTCATCAGTGGGAGTGTAGCAGTGCTGCAGCAGCTACTGGAGGTCACTGCAATGCAACAGCAGCTCTCTCTCTCTCCCTCTCTCTCTCACACACACACACACACACCATACTGACTATGCAGAGCATCCAGAGCACCCACAGTACCCAGTACCATGATCACTTTCACTACCAGAACCACTCCTATTGCCGGTAACTGAGTCACTGATCGTACAAGTACCCAAGAACCAGGATCACTTGCAGGGTTACTAACAGTATGAGGATCAATTCAGGTACAATAGGTCAGGAAACCAATAATTCCTCAGATAGTGTTCTTGTACTGGAGTACTGATGTAACTAAGGCACAGAACGGGTGTGTGTAGAGGAGCAGATCGACGCCTGGCTCCTCCTCCCATCCGCCTGAACTTCATTTCACCTTAAAGAGAGGAGAACGCTGTGCCTCATTTCACCCTGTAATTTCTGGTTCTAAAGCACTGTGATGCACCGTTTATTTCAAATCTATTTTCTCCTTGAATGAGTTCACTTTAAACCTTGTTTGACCCACAAGTGAAAACCTCATTTCACCTTGGAGAGGAATCTCACCTCCTCCTCATGTCAGGAGGGAGAACCTCATTTTACCTGGACGAGAAGGAGAAACGCTGGAGGGAAGACACACCAGATACAAAACAGAGGTCTGATCACACTCTATAGAAAAGCAGCCTGAGCTCCACACAGGGTCACTTGAGTGGGAATGGACCCCTATTCCAGAAGGGAATGAGGCCCAAGATCCTCAAACGTGGTGACGACATCTAAATCAGTCAATTCCAAAACAAATGCAGCAGTAATCCTGCTGTGGTATCTGGAGGGATTCTTGAAGCCCCTCAGAGACATTTCAATCCTGCTCCAATCCTCCTGACGCTGTCTTGAGATCTGTGGAACCTCTATTTGAATGTCAGGAACATCCTAGAATCACCCCAAAGGACTCATGGGACAACTCAAGATGCCTCAAACATGCGTCTCATGGATCCCTCAGATCTGCATGGAGACTTATGGACCATCCATTAGAAACATGAGGATGCCTGAATCCCAAAGAACCTCCTCTAGAGCCAACAGGGGGAAATGACGGGCCAGAACGTCTCATCACAGACCTTTAGACAGCCGAGCTGCCAGCAGATGGGAGCATTTGTGCATTGCAGAATGATAGCGAATACGTTTCGACATCTCCATTCCACAAAAATGATGCATGTTTCAGTGCAACGCCTGCAATCACATTCATCTGTGAATGAATGAAAACAAACACTTCAGTTTGTTATCATATCAGAGAGAAAGAGAGGGAGAGAGAGACCGAGAGTCTGAATGAGTGATGCAGTGTCATCAGGGGAGCCCACCAACTCAATCTTCTCTCTCTCACACACACACACACACACACACACTGCAGCATGACTCTGATCTGTGGAAGCCTCATCCCACCTGTTCCCACACAAACCTGGATGTGTGTGTGTGTGTGTGTGTGTGTGTGTGTGTGTGTGTGTGTGTGTGTGTGTGTGTGTGTGTGTGTGTGTGTGTGTGTGTGTGTGTGTGTGTGTGTGTTCTCCAGACTGCATGAAGAATCAATTAGAGGCAGACAGAAATGCAGACAGGTTAAAGGTGACCTCTACATGGAGACACTGAGACATGAGACACACACATACAAAGTAAAGTCAGCTTTCTCATAACTCGTCTTTTCCTGCTGTGATCGACACTGAGGAAAACTAGACAAACACAAACACACACACACACACACACAGTAGGAAAGCATACTAACCCGGCGGCAACATCGTCCATACTTCAGTCTTCACACATGCCTGAGATAAATCCTCTGTACTTCTGTGTGTGCCTGTGTGTGTGAGTAGAGGGGGAGAGAGAGAGAGAGAGAGAGAGAGAGAGAGAGAGAGAAAGAGGGGTGTGTGTGTGTGTGTGTCTGAATGTATGTGTGTCCTCCGAGTGTTCGCAGTGCACGAATGCTCCAATATCCAGACGAGAGAAGAAAAAAAAAGGTAGAGCAGCGGAGAGAGAGAGCAAGACAGCAAGAGAGAGAGAGACAGCGAGAGAGACGGATGGAGCGAGAATGTGTATGTGTTTGCCGGGTGGCTGCTGTGCTGCTGTGGCAAAAACTGTGTGCTGCTCCGATATATCCAACCTCTCTCTCTCTCCTGTCCTGTTCACCTCTCTATCTCTCTCCCCTCGTGTTCACCTCTCTTTCTTTAGCCTCTTTTTCCCTTCTCTCTCAACCCCCCATTTCTCCCTCGCTCTTTCCCTCCTCTCTCTCGTTCATCCTATTCCCCTCGCTATGTGGAACACACACACACACACACACACACACACACACACACACACACACACACACACACACACACACCTCCCCATAGTGTTCATTTATCTTGAGTATTGGATTGCAGAGTTGTGTGCATGAAGTCATGATGTCATCACTACAAGCCGTCTTCCTGTATGAGGAGAATGTGAAGCAGCTTTACATCCTCCTGCTCTCCAGACACTTTAAAGAGAAAACACCGGAAAAAGCATTTATGCATGCAGCTCATCTCACCCAGTTGGCTTCTTAGTGATAAAGTAGTAAAGGAAAGACGTCCCCTGAAAAAGGTTTCTGCTCATGCTTTTGGGTTTATCTCAAATTCTGTCCATTTACCGTTCCTATTGGCAAGCTCCTTAATAAAATAATTTTAATAACTCAACCCATCACTACCTCACAAGAGTCAAGGCGCCATCTGACGGGGCTAGAGATGAAGCGACAGAGCTAGAGATGGATCCAACCAGCCCGATGTGATGACAACAGATACCACTATGGATGCCCCGCCCACCTTAAATGTGATTGGTTGCCGCTTTGCAAATTATGACCTGAAAACGCTGCGCAGGGATTCATCAGAGACGAAGGCTGAAGGCTCTGCAACTCAACCCTTGTCCTCATGAAAGACCCCGCCTCCCAGCTTAAGAACCGATGATTTAAAAATATGCATTTTCAACACACATGAGCTGTAAAACGCATTAACAATGAGATGACTGTGTGTGTGTGTGTGTGTGTGTGTCAATGTTGCAGCAATCACAGGGGGGGTAGCAGAGCAGAGGGAACAGAGATGGAGAGTTATTCGCATCACCACACACACACACACACACACACACACACACACACACACTGAGCATTAATTCAGTGCAGTGTGTTGTGTTCCAACAGTCGACAGGGAGTTGATGCAAGCAGCCAACTGTTCTGTTATGATAGCTTATTGATCCAACAGACACACACACACACAGCCCACCCACCCACAATCCAGTGTGTGAGTGCACAGTCTCATGCAGATTAGACGGTTTACACATACACACCTACACAATGGTAAATGAGGCCACACAGGTATCTTTACACACACACACACACACGTAGTGCACAGATGCGAATGCACAGACGCCCACACACATACAGAGCCCCACCCAACCACCCTCTGCCTCCATATGACTCACTAAACAAAGAAAACATAAACCATTAGTGTCAGAGCCAACAGCCTCAATTAGGACCACACACACACACACACACACACACACACACACACACACACACACACACACACACACACACACACACACACACACACACACACACACACACACACACACACACACACACACACACACACACACACACACACACACAGCTGTACTATCCTTAGTCTCTGCTACCATCTAGTGGTATGCTGGTGTTAACACAGTCTGAATGGTTATCTATGGGGAAAAAACTGACTTAAGAAATGTTACATGTTTAATAACTTCAACTATGATCTATATCAGGAGTGTCAAACTCATTTCAGTTCGGAGCCACATTCAGCCCAATTTAGATTCAAGTGGGCCGGATTAGTAAAATCATAGCATGAAGTTTATGGACAATTTACGCTTAAAAGCTCTCGCGGGCCACATAAAATGACTTGGCGGGCCGGATTTGGCCCGCTGGCCTTGAGCTTGACACCTTTGATCTATATCAACCTTAAAACTTGAAATATTCCTAACTGAAATGGTCCTCAGCCCCAATCCAACGCACCACAAAATCTCATAGAAATGCCTATTTCACACACACGTACACACAAAAACACACACATTTTGATCAACACATGATTTACACTAAAATGAATGTCAACAGTCTTGTAGAGGAATTGACTATGTTTTATGTTCCTCTCCAGCTGTGCGGGGGGTGCTCACATCAAAGTTACAAAGGTCCTGCAGGTGGTGGAAATGAAGTCTGAGCCCTTTCACACATGAGCTGCTGCAGCGAGCAGGAAGAAGAGCTGAGATCTAAAACTTCAATCTGCAGCTGAGGGAAACCAGAAATCAGTGGAACTAACCTGATGGTGCAAACACTCAGCTCGGCCAGTATATCTACACACAACCACAGAAAGACAGCCCAAGACATGGAGGAGAGGAGACAAGGACAAGGAGAGGAAATGGGGTGGGAAGAAGGGAAGGAGAGGAAAGAAGGGAAGACAGCTGTGCAGAATCCACCAGTTTAGTTCTGGGATTCAGACTGACAAACTTAACATCAGAAAGCCCAAATATTAAGGCTCTGTGTGTGTGTGTGTGTGCGTGTGTGTATGTGTGTGTGTGTGAATCAGGCCACACCAATCAGGTCAAGGACTGTGCCAGGAGGTATCAGCAAGCAGCCGGTGCTGTGTGTGTGTGTGTGACCCCGTTGAATGTATTTTAATACATCAGTCGAACATAATCTGTTCTTCATTTCTAACGACATGCAGGAAGCGCCTCCTGCTGGACGAACACATAACCTCTGACAGAGAGAGAGAGAGAGTGAGAGAGAGAGAGAGAGAGAACCCAGTTACAAAAACACACACGTACACTTGTGAATTTTTCATAACACCAACACATCTAAACTGAACCTTCCCCTTTAACACTGAAGCTGTGTCCAAATGTTGGACAAACACATTTCACTCGAACAGAGAAACCGAAAAGTTGCACTTATGTATTCCTAACTTGATGTATGTAGCCACAGTGTGATGGTGTGCAGGCTGATGATTCTCCGTCCTTGCTACTTCTACAGATGGAGTTTGGGTTTTTTCTGCACTTTTTTCTCAGAGAAAACAGCCTGAGAACATTAGGAATTGAATCATTTATTATGGTTGCAGCCAACGACATTCTCGGCAGGAATATCAATGAAACAAACTGAAAGAGAAGAAGAAGAAGCACAACGAGGAGAAGCAGGAAGGCAGGAGAAAGACGAGCGTTTGTGATCAGCACCGTCACCAAAACAAAGCAAAAACCAGAGAGGAACCTGTTCTCCATTCACCTACTTCTATCCAAACATCAGATCATTGGAATAAATTATCAGACAAACTCCAAACATCTCCTCTACTAACCAGACCACCAGCAGAAACACCACGTCCCATCAGCCCCTTCAAGCTCCTACAACACACAGCTAAAGCCTCCAACCAGCAGCCAACAAGCAAACACGACACGGCCCCGCCCGCCTGTCCTGTCTGCCCGCCTCCGAACGCACCCGCAACCACAACCACACCAGAAAGAGACAAACGGAGAGATTCAATTAATATCATGAAAAAAAACTAGGACGTCCTCCACTCTGCCGTAAATGAGACGAGACGGGACGAGACAGCTGGTTCATAAAAGGCCTGAAAGACAAAAACACACACACATTAACACACTGCTGACTGTGAGGGCCAAAACACACACCAGCCTGCTGCCTTTGATGGTATAACACAACCACACACACACACACACACACACACACACACACACACACACACACACACACACACACACACACACACACACACACACAGAGGAAATTGGGTCATGACTTCAGTCTTCAGACCTGTAGTGACTCACTGAGGCATAAAAACAGAAACACTAAGTGGAGCTGTTGGTTTATGTCCCCAAAACTTACGAGTGCCTGCGAGCAACACACTCCACAACCACTGTACACTTACGCACTGTAGTCAGAGAGAAAGAGGAACAGAAAGGGAGGAGAGAGGAAGAGACAGAGAAGGTGACAGAGAGAGAGAGAGAGAGAGAGAGAGAGACAGATAGAAAGAGAGAAACAGAGAGGCAGAGAGGGAGGAAAGAAGAGACAGAGAGGGTGTGAGAGTGTTCGCTAGGGGAGTAAGTGTGTGTGTCATTAACCTTTGGCCTGCTCTAGGTCCGAGCTCTGCACCGTCTCTGATTGGCTGGGTGGTCTGTATGGTGGGGGCTCCCTCAGAGGGGACGGGGTTGTTCCCTGTAGATTATAAAAAACAAACCAAACACTTCATCTTCTTATTTGATAGTGAACAGATACAGGTGAATGTGATGAGGTCACTCTATGCTTCGAGCCTTACAGACTCATATGGAAGGTGCTGTGATACGATATATGATAACACATTCTGATCAGCTGGTTAACCCCGTTTGTAAATGTAGTCTTTGGATTAATTTACCTGTGAAATCCTTACTTATATACTTATCTTCATTTGGTTACATAAGCAATATGGCTATTTTGGTCATATGAACCTTTTTTTTTGGTACAACGTGATGAGCTGGTGCTGCCCTCATCTGGATTCTTTGGGGAATGCAGTTTGGCAAGAAAAAAACAGATTTGTCATAAAACCAAAAAGAGGATGAAGTCCATTACTCTATGAATGATGGATCTGTAAACTGGTCCATGGAGTTGATCGATTATTTGTGTTCTTACTTTAAATGAGCATTTAAATTAAATACATTCTAAATGTCTGATAATGACAGCCAAGCAACTGTGATTTCTGAATGATTGTGCTTTCTCTGTAGAGCACTTTGAGCCGTATGTTATGTATGATGTGTTCTCTATAAATAAAGGTTATTCTTATTCCTATTACTGTGCCTTATAAACTCATACAGATGAAGAAACAAGTACAAAACTGCATGTAAGCAACAGTAAACACAAAGCAAAGAGAGGGACTCTAGCTGCAGTTTTGTACATGCAGTTTTGAAGTTTCTTGACACACAGAATCAGTGTATTTAGAATTGTTGAGTTTAAATAATCCATCTTCTCTTCAATTGTAAAACAGTGCCCTCTGCTGGACACTCCAGGAAATGCAGGCGCGGGAGGGGGATCAGTAAGTGGCGCTCTTACCGGAGAAGTCCCTGTCTTTGCTTTGTGTTTGCCGTAGCTTGGGGCTGTTAATGACGCGGGCTGAAAAACAGAACAGAGATCCAAACATGTCTATGTGCTGATGTCAACAGCTGCCAAGTAATCTTACTGTTCATTTTTAGATTATTGTATTGGTATTATGTCATCCAGAGTTCTTTATTCTCCATCTGAAGCTGGTATGGGGGCGTGGGAGGACTGGGCGAAGATGGACCTGGGCCCAGCAAACAATACCGATGATGTTGGAAAATTATGTGAAAGACCAAATCTAAATGTGTCCCATGTCTTACGGACAAGTGTGTTTGTGTTTGTACCCGTGGTGTTGCAGATAGGCTCTGCACGACGAAGACAACAGGACTGGGAGCTGATTTAATGGCATTAACTGCGTCCTCGTGACTGGCAGCCCGTAGATCAACTCCTGACACCTACACACACACACACACACACAATATTGCAGCTCTAAACCACAAGCTGATGAATATATATGAGGTGTTTCCTGTATGGTGCTGAGCTTTACCTCTAGGATCTTGTCACCGGTCTTCAGGCACTGCGTCCTGGCAGCAGGACTGTCTTTCAAAACTTGTTTGATGAAGATTCCCTTCAGTTCCTCTCCATTCCTCAGGCGCTTGATGATGTGATGCCCCCCCACGATACTCAGACCCAGAGACTGGCCCTCCTCCTGCCACACCTCCACCCTGTGGAGCAGAAAGACCTCATGTTACTGCCTTTGAGATAGGAAAAAGGCTTCTTACACCTCATGTGTCAGTGTAGGCACAAAGACAAACCCCTCACACTAGACCTGGGGGTGCAGATTGATGCGTATATGATGGTTGTTTCCCCTAACAACAGCTCACACATACATGCCCATACATCACTAACAGCATTGAGTAAGTCGGGATCAGTCATTGCTGTAGGTCCTTCACAATAAAAGCCTTCCACTGATTGCCAAAGAATCTTTACAGCAGACAGTGTTTTTGTGTGTGTTACCGTCGGGGGGGTCCCCAGTGGCTGAAGGCAGGAGTTTCTTCTCCCTCACCTTCCTCTCTTTCAGGAAGAAAACTATGGAGAAAACACACACACACACATACACAAACAGTTTCAGTGGTCTATAACGGTCACAGTAAGTGACTGGGGGTGAAATGGTCACGCCTCCTACCTATGGCCTCTGATTAGTGGAAAAGTTCCTGCGTGGCTCCGCCTCTTCCTTCTCTCTGTGTCAAACATCTTCAATGACCTATGCAAGAAACAAAATCTCTTTTTAATCGAACACATTAAACTGATTACATCCAGAAAAAAATGGAATGACAAGCACATTAAGGAGAAAGTTAAGGTGGTAATTAGCATTTATGAGACTACTTCTGATCGTCACGTCCGTAATCATTCAGCGATTCAGTAAACACAAGGTGAGCGTTGAGGGACACAAACATTGATACCCAGCAGGGGGAGACACAGGACTGCAAATGGCTAAATAATAATGACCAGCAGGAGAGAAGAGAAGATGATGAAGAGCCAAAAGAAGAAGAGGGTAGAGAGCAGAAAAGAGAAGAAAGGACTTCAAACTAGAGACAAGGATAGGAGAAAAGAAAAAAGAGGAAGAGAGGTACAAAAAAGACAGTGAGAGGAGAGAGAGAGCAGGGTACAGATAGACAGACATGACAGAAGACACATGGCAAGACAAGGGGGGGGGGGGGCAATGATGAAGGGAGGAAGCAGAGAAGAGAAGACCTCACACCATAAAGAGAGGGAGGAAAGGTGGATGTGAGAGGACAAGACAGGGCAGAGACACAAAAAGGTAAGAGAGGAGGAGACAGAGAGGACACACAGGAGGATACTGACTCAGTGTCTGTGTCTGTGAGCGTGAGCTCAGAGTCTGCTTCACTGTCCCTGAGGCCTGGAGCACCTGAACACACACGCACACACTGTCACATGAAATGTTGCTTGGTTACGTCACTGAATCTTCATTTTGTTGTTAATGTTAAATTGAGGCTTCACCCAGGAGCAGCTGTGCAGCAGTCAAGGTGTCTTCATAGCTTGGTCTCTGGAGGTCTTCCTCCTCTGTCTCGATGACATCATCCTCATCGTCGTCCACCTCCTCCTCCTCCTCTTCTTCTCCTCTTCTCCTAGTCTGAAAAGAGAAACCAAACCAAAAATATGCGAAATGACTAAAAAATCCTGATATAAAAAACGACGAGGATTATATATTTATTAATGTTAAAACACCAAACTGGCCATTCTTAGTGATGCCTCAGTATTCACTAATAATCTATACATATGCATGCATTGTTATTATAATATATATGTAATGTTCTGTGTTATATTTTCTTTAAATAAACATTCTATAGAAATGTCTTATGGATCAAATCAAGCATGTTCATCTGCTGTGAATTGAACCAGCAGGGGGTGACAAAGGACTGCAAATAGCTAAACAACATGGAAACAAAGAAGAGAGGAAGGAAGAAAAGAGAAAGGCAGGAGAGAGGGAAGGAAGGAGAGACGGTAGGAAGAAGAGAGGAAGGAAGAAGAGAGAAAGGAAGAAGAGAAGAAGGAGGAAGAGAGGGAAGGAAGGAGAGAGGAAAGGAAGGAGAGGGGAAGGATGGAGAGAAGGAAGGAGAGAGGGAAGGAAGAAGAGAGGAAGGAAGAAGAGAGGTAAGGAAGGAGAGGGGGAGGATGGAAGAATCTGCAAACAGCTTAGAATAAAAAAGGAAAGGAAGCAAGTAAGGAAAACAAAAGTAAAGAAAGCGACATACAGACAGGCAGGCAGGCAGACAGGCAGACAGACGGACAGAGACAGACATACAGACAGACAGACAGACTCACCTCCTCTGCCCCTGCAGTCCCGTTGGAGGAGTTGAGCTTCCACTCCTCCCATGATGGTGGAGCTGTTCTGCTGAGGGAGTCTGTCCTCTCCCCCTCTCTCTCCCTCTCGCTCTCCTCTGATGGCACATCCACATTTTCCTCTTCCTCCTCGTCATCCACGGCCATCTCCCTGCCCTCGCCTGGCAGGAGGTCAGAGGTCAAAGTGGAGGTGTAGCGAGGGAGTCCTCCGTCCAGGATGAGCTCTGGCTCCTCTTCCTCCTCCTCCTCCCGTAGGTCTTCAGGTAAGATGGAGCCATCGCCAAATCCCTGACATCGTGAAGAGACACAAGCCAAAGATGAAGAGGAAGGACACCAAACTGAATGCAGTGAATGCTTAGTACATTTAATATAAAGTTAGACATTAGAATGTTACAGATATGAACCTTAGTGTGTAACACTCACATCTACGATTTCAACTCACTGAGAAATCTGACACCCGAAACTAATGGCTCCACCACAGAAACACACCCACAACACTTCTGCACATTTATCTTAAGTACACAAAGTTTGAAATGTTTAGGCCTTTGAGTAAAATGATGGTAAAACAAACATGGCGGCTGCTCATCATGGTATCATGTGACTGAACGATTCACAGTAAGGAAGCAACAGCTACTGTAATAGAAGCACAAGTGACATGAACTCCTGCTTCTTTTCTTCCGACATGATATCCTTTTTAATTTAGTTCCCTCATGTTGGTTCAACATGTGTCAGGAGTTTGTGTCTCAGATGAACACGCCCAACAACTACCAGGCTGCTGAGTCAGCGACTGTTCAGCATATGTGTGTGTGTGTGTGTGTGTGTGTGTGTGTGCGCGCGCAGAGATGGAGCCGTTACAACATGTGCTGGTGTGGAGATCAAATCCTCACATACGTGCAGAATTGATTACTAATAATCTAAATTAAATTGAGCTGTAAATCATGAATACCGTTTTTTTAATCATTATTTTAAAAACTAAATCAGGTAAAATGAACACTAGTAAACATTTATCCTTTTTCCACAGAAGGTCGAGTGTTTTTTTTGTCTTGCTGTTTCTGTTTCTGCCTGTAACAAACGGAGCTTTCAGGCTTCAGCTGCCCCTCAGTGAAGGAGCTGGAGTCTGAACATTAGCCTTCATCTCTGAGCACATAAAGGCTTTGCCTGC
Organism: Genypterus blacodes; assembly: GCF_046128005.1. Classification (NCBI taxonomy): domain Eukaryota; kingdom Metazoa; phylum Chordata; class Actinopteri; order Ophidiiformes; family Ophidiidae; genus Genypterus; species Genypterus blacodes. The sequence goes on from NW_027466832.1 coordinate 3,974,659, forward strand.
TCCCCAAAGAGCCTTCCTCAGCAGATCGCGAGGGGATATCCTGTTCTTAACATTACGACGCAGACATTAGCCCGCGCCGGAAAATATTAATGACAACACTTAGGCTAATTTCCACGGACGAAGCCTCATCGTCAAGGACTCTGTTCCTCTTCTTTTAATTTGGGCCCGGGAAGCCGGCCCATCGCAGCCATATAATGGAGGTGAGGAGCAGACGGCGGCGGCGGCGCTGAGCTCATAACGCTAACAGGATGTTCTGCAGACTGATGTGTATTGGCCCTGACTGCCTGGCCTCATATTCACAAGATTTAAAGACACTGTCATTTAATATCTCTGCCATTAGACGATGAGGACACAACGGATGACGAGTCGCTGCTCAAACTTTCTGCAGCAGCACAGGAACTCACAGGCCTCACTGAAGTATCAGCACTATCAGTACAGGTACAAATACTTAAGTAACAGTAAGAATAGTGAATATTATGTGCGCGTGTGTGTGTGTGTGTGTGTGTGGGGGGGGGGGGGGGGGGGGTTGTCTGTTATTCAGAGTAAGATGGAGTTTAAAATAATCAATGTATTGCCTTAATCAGAGTATAATCACAATTTAACATGCAGGACAATGCAGTCTGTCTCTCCTTTCTGGTTCGTACTCCAAAACTATTCAGGTTCACCCGGGAGAACATTTAGTCTAATGAAAAGACTCCCAATTTCTTAATGAGTTTAAAATATAGGGTTAGGGTTCGTTGATCACTTTAAACAAAACCAGAAATGATGACTAACGGGACTGACAACACCAGGAAGAGCAAGGGGGATTAGTTAGTGTCCTACCCTGGCGGAGGAGCTCTGTAAAGCCTTTAATCAGAAATAGAGCTTGACAGAGACACACACACCTACGCGCACACACCTGAGCCGACGTTAGGACACGAATACATGTTTGGATAATTTCACTTTAGTTTCTGCTGATACATGAAGACGGACTGAACCATCTTCGATAAGAATGTTCCAGATTTATTTATGACTGCAGCTCTCCTGAAGTAAACGATGTATTATATGAGATGCTGAGTGCCAGAATGAGCTCAGTAGAACCTGTAGACAGAGTAACAGTCATATTCCCCCCAGGCTTGTGTTTCAGCGCTGTGGTTTGAGTGTTTGACAGTCAAACGTCACAGGCGGTTTGTCGACTGTAAAACTTGACGAATCTTTTCTTTTTCTGGTTTTAATCAGTGTGAAATATGGCAGCAGCAGCACTTTGTCTGCTGTAAGGAACCCAGAATAATGTGGTGGCAGCCTGTAAGTACAGCCGGCTCTCGTCTGCTACATGTGACCTCTAAAAGTTAACGAGGTGTGGATGGTAACTGGGGTCTCTCGCTGGTCAGCAGCCTGGCGTGACAGAGAACGATCCGGCGACCAAGTGACAGCGCGGGCCCGCTGTCTTTATGGAAAGCCATCAGAGACCCGTGGGCTGTGAAAAAACCTCTTCAGCCAAATGGGCTGCATATAAAACAGGGAATAAAACGGCAGTACAGAGGACAGTGGAGCAGGTACAGCAGGAGGACACACACACCCACACCCACAGCAGAGTACAGTGAGACGCACGGGGGGAGGGGCCAGTTAGGTAAAACTGTCCAAATAGGTGCAAGTGATGGCTGAGCGTTCTACTTAAAGATATTATCGGAACAGAGACTGGGGAAAGAGAGCTAGTTCTATTTCAGATACAGATACGGAAGAATAAAGTAAAGTCTGGGTAAAGCAACACCTAAAAAAATCCTGAGTGCAGTAATGTTGTTGATGTCGCCATTTCTTACATCAGCAGTTCAGCGGCAGTGGCAAACATGAGGCTGGTGCATTTTCTAGCAACCTGTTTGTCTTCTGAAGCCCAATCAAAGTGAATGGACTCAATTTAGCAACATCACAAGGCTTTCAAACTCCTACAAACGGCTTTACATTTACTACACAAGCAAAGATCAGGAGAGAGCAACTAGAGTAAGAGCCAAGAGGGGGAAACCTGGAGGAGGTCTTTAGCCGTTTTTTGAAGTCTGTCTGCTAACAAATTCCTAATTTAGATCCACATTGAAGCCATTTTGATTACGTTATTTATGATATTGTACTCTCAGCGGTCTCCCAACCCAGACAACGCAGATTAAATTGCTCAATCTACATAAGTGAGTGAGTTACTTCCTGCTTCTGCTGCGAACGCAGCAGGAATACACAGATCAGAGGTAGATGAACACTCTGCTACAACATAAACCGGTTTGATGATATGGAGAAAAGTTTTGCAGACTCATAATCCAGTCACTTTAACTGGGAGCTCCAGAAGAGAAACCAGTTGGCATCTGTTGTTAATTTTCTGGTTTGGGTAAAATGTTCAGGTATCACTGCAGTAGAGTGCTCAGAGTACTGCAGTACTGAGGATACTGAGGCTGAAAGACCAGAGTGTCCTCACAGCAACCCCCCTCCACCCCCCCGCCAGCCACCCCACACCCCACACACACCCCACCCCCGAATCACTTAAGAGAGAGAGATGCTGCTGGTTGAGCTGATAGAGCACTTTATACCATCCAACCATCCAGCTGAGTCAGCGGCTCTACAGAGAGGGGGGGGAGATTAAGGAGAGGAGAGAAAGGGTGAAAGAAGGTGAAAGAGAGAAAGGAGAGAGGAGATGAAAGAGAGGAAAAGCAGAGATGACAAAGGAGTGGGAGCGGGAGCGGAGATGAAGGGAAAACAAAAGAGGAGAGAGTGGAGATGAAAATGTAGAAAAGAACAAAGAGAAAGGAAGACAGAAACAAAGTCTTCCACAGAGGAGCATTGGACACCAGGACGCTGTGTCCCACCAACAGTGTGTGTACACATCAGAACCATGTCTTCAGTTTGTAGTAAACCCTGGAAAAGTAACTACATGATGCTGAGCTTCACATGTACAGACAGAGACCAGACAAAGACATTTGACCCCAGTGCAACTCTGCACAGCGGGCTGATGATGTCGGCGCTCCACTGCATCACTGCAGGAACTCTGGGATCCTCTCAGGGACCCTCTCCACCATTCATGTTTTATTTCCTATTCTGAGCCCCTACTCTGAAGGTGGTGTGGATCTGATTCTAGCAAGAGGCCTGGTCTCTGGACCTGGTCTCTTCTATGTTTACTACCCACAAGGTCTGATCCTAAGCATCATTGAAGACAAAGTACCTGTTGGTTTTCCAGATATTCATATAAACCAGTAATGACAGATGGTCACTGCGGTTTTCAATATGTGCAAATAAACATCGTCTCAAAAACACCAGCTGAGCTCACAGTGAGTCACACTTCTGTCTACCAGCGCAAAGTGCTGCAGGGTATTTATTACTCTGACATATCTCTACAGAACTTTGTAGTACCGAGTAATAAAGGAGTAGTGGAACCCTGCTACAGTGAGCGTGAGCGGCAGCAGCAGCGTCTCAAAGCAGAGTGACGCTGTTCGGACAAATGAAGGTAAAAGAAGTATGAAGACTAGAAACCACAGAGTTTATGTCAGTGTTTGTGTTTGTCTGCTCACGAGGTGAAGCCGATCCAGACCCCGTATGTGTCCACAGAGACAAATCACCTCCAGACTATATTCATTTCTCTTCATTTGCTTTAGCGCACTAGATATTTATTTACATTTATTCAATTTGCTTTTATATAGTCAAGCTCTGTTCATCTGACATCCAGGCTAATAAAGCAAACCAAAAGGAAAATGAGCCAAAAAAAAAGAGACGAGAGGAGAGAAAGAAAGATATGAGACAGGAAGAACAGAGCGAAAGAGAGATGCAGAGGAAAGAGAGAGAGACAGAGAGCAAAAGAGACAGAAAGGGAGGGAGAGAGAGAGAGGGAGAGGGAGAGACGTAGAGATGTAGTGATTAATGTGCACAAGGACAAAAACTTAATGGTTCAATTAGTTTGAGTTGATTTCCATCTGTGGGAGAGAGACGGAGAGAGAGAGAGAGCGAGAGAGAGAGTGCGAGCGAGCAGACGAGCAAGCGTTTCCACTGCCAATTTTACACTAAACCTGCACATCTTTGAACAGAGCAGTGAGTCGTCCGTGTTTACATTAAATGATGTGAGTGAGTAAGCTTAGTGATGAAGATGAGCAATAAACATGATCACAGAGCTGAGTGAATGAACTAGAGTTATATCATAGTAACTATAGGCTGTGGGCCCAATATGTCCTCTACATTTCCCCCTCGGAGACTCAGAGTCTGTTTATGTTGCAGGTTTATGAATGAAGTCTTTATGAACTCAACACTAAATACACCTCAAGTGAGTGTTGACACATTTCTGCAATATTGAAGTGTTTCCATCGCACCTCTTTCAATTCATAACTCCTGGAAACATGACATTCCTTCAAGGCATGATGTTTGTCTGGTTTGCGGTGTCATGATTATGGACTTTTGACACACACAGCTTCATTCTGCCTTCTTGTTTTAATGACATGAGGTGGCACATCAGCTTGTTCTCTGAAGTCTGCGTGTCTCTGCTCTGACCTGTGTGGAGATCAGTGTGCATGTCAGGTACAAGTTTGTGTGTGTGTGTGTGTGTGTGTGTGTGTTACCTTTGGAACAGGCAGTTGTGTGTTGGTGACAGACATGAATCTGCTGTCCTCTCTCTGACTCTGCCGAGGTTTGCCTTCCGTCTACACATGAGCGCGCGAAAGAGAGAGAGAGAGAAAGAACATCTTTATTTCTATCTAGGTACCTATAGAAGGTCTGGCTCTGGCCCCAGTATGAGAAGGTCTGTATGGATCTACTATAGACGTGACTGCTGTAGAGACAGTAAATCATGAGCACAAACTGGATGTACCCCTACAAGACGTGAAGCTGGACTAAATTGTGTGGAACAGGACCATAAAGTGTGAAACTGGATCTAGCACTAGAGGGTGTTGGCGTTTTACCAAAGGTTTGCGGATGCCCAGGCGGACCGTGCCAGGTGGGGCAGACTTCAGGACCTCCACGGCCTGGGCCAGGGTGAGAAGGTCCAGCTTTGTCTGGTTTACCGACACCAGCTGATCTCCAGGTAGGAGACCGGCATGATGCTCCGCCGAGCCACCGGGAACCAGAGAGCGAATCACCATCACACACCGAGCTGGATCCAGAGGGTCCTGGATAGTGGGAGTAGAAGGGAGCGACAGAGAGAGAGGAAGGGAAAGAGAGAAGGGCGGGGGGAGGGAGAGGGAGAAAGAGAGAGAAATAAATGTAATGAAAACAAACGTTTGCGAGACGGAGAGAGAGATCAACAGGGGGAGACAGAGACCAGAGATATAAGAGAACCCACCACACACACACACACACACACACACACACACACACTTCCAGTGAGGTCAATAATTGGATACGTTCCACTTCACAAATCACTTCCTAACTTTACACGTTCACAAAACATCATCTGATGAGTTCCTCAGAGTTTCACATTTAACTTGAAGAATGTGGTGAAGACACGGTGACGGGATGATGGAGGCAACATTCACTCCTGCCTCACTGTGCAGAACCATCAACCTGATCTGGGCCTAAATGCAGGATCAGTGTGTGTCTGTGTGTGTGCACTTGTGTGTGCGGGCTCTAAAGCTGTAAAGTCACACGTGAGTGAGTAAACACATCAATTATCACAAAACTTCAAATTACTTCATTTTGGTTTGATTTCTTTGTTCCATTTTTGAATTTTGTTTAACTTTGTTATCGTTATTTAAACAACAAACAAATTAAAAAATATTGTACTTTAACTATAAATTAACGATAAGAATTTTACTGATCCCAAAGGAAACTATTGAGTCCAATTGTTCAGGAAAAAGACGATTAAATTCATACAGCTGAATGAAATACAGAGACAAAACAACAGTTTGATCAAATAAAACTCATTAAAATAAACTAAGGTGCACAGTCAAACATTGAGCAGCAGAATAAGGCCAGCTGACGTGAACTTAAGAAGCCACTGACTCGGGACTCGAACCTTTAGACTCAAACAATTTGATCACTTCTCAAACAATCCACCGTTTTTTTCCGTCATTAATACAAACGCTGATTGTGGCCAATTGAATGAGTGAGTTCAGCCTGGGGCGCCTGGTGATGGACCACCAGCAGCTCCACATATTGATTGGGATTGATCCAGATCTGGTGGATGATAATGTGAGCTGGGTCAGGGGTCAGATTTATTTATTTAGGTCCTGTAGTGCTTTACTGAAGAGCAGGAAGCACTCTGACTTTTGGACGTGTGGGATCCGAGAATCCATCAGGAAATGTGGTAAAATTGGTCAAACCCCACAAACGCAGAGCCCTGTGCTGAATTTATCTGAAAATACTTTTGCTTCACGTCCACTCCCTGAAAAGATCAACTCCAAAAACAGCACTAGTTTGTGTTTTCTGAGGAGTTTCACGCATCCATAAAAGCGGAGTAACCAGGAGGCCAGCACGCAACGCGGCCCTGCCAACATCCAAACACCTCAGAGACTCATAAAGCAACTTTAAACCCTCTCCTGGTTGGAGCGGATGTTCAGTTTGTGAAGCTCCCCTGCGCTGAACCCTGGGCATCGCCTGCGCTGGAGTACGAGCTGCCGTGCCAAGATTCCGGCTGCCAGAACAAAGACGGGCTGTATTTTTAGATGGAGCAACATGGCTACAGGTGGAGAGGAGTCAGAACTCGAGTCCTCCACTCCTACAAGATCCTCCGGAAAAGAAAGCCTTCTACTGTCAGAGAGCGCACGCATCACACACGGAGGAGAAAGTGTGAGTGAGGAATTAAAAATGTGTTTCGCCCAAAGTAGTGAAAGGTTTCCATGGCTTTAAGGCTGCAGCCGAGTTATCGCACGCTAACGCACATACTGGTGCGGCTTGTATATATGTAGGTTACAGGGTGCAAACAAAAACGTTAACTTCTCAGACCTTTGTAATGCCAGCTAGAGCCAAACTCTGGAACACTTTACAACTAAACTCAACAAGAACAAGAAACCAACAGCACACAGGTCAGACCGAGCTCATTACATTACATACTATAGTACTTCTTACTCTGTTCACATACACTTAATGCTTAAAGGGGAGGTGTAGAGCTTTATGTTCTTATTTTCTTAAGACAGGGGTTCTATGCTATTATTTACTTGTTACATCCTAAAGGTTTTTAAACTTGTTAGGCGTGTGTAAGTGTGGACTGTGACATGTTTTTATCCAGCATTTCCCTCGCATAGAATAAGGAATGAATCCACCTTCATCTGCATTGTGACGATGACTCCAGCTCGAGTCTAACATACATTTGCTAAATCAAAATTTTTGTGAGAACAGGGAATCGCAACACGTCTCCTAGCAACCACCTCCGCCTGGTTTCCGAAGTTGACACGAGAGCGGATTTGAAGGAAACGATAGAAATACTCTACTGTTTTCACTTCTAGCTTACTTGTCTGATTTCTTTTCGTTTTTGAAATTCCATGATTTTTCCAAAACTTTGGGGACATTAGATCATTTTCCAGAGCATGAGTCTAGAAGAGCAAGTCTGGAAAACACATTGTACCCATTAAGTGGCCACTTGGTGGTGCTGTTGGACCTTTTGGCTGCAGCAAAAAAAGAAATCAATGCTTCCTTTGTCTTTGTAACTTGCCACCAAACTTCATTGAAATCTTCCGTGTGAAGGTTCTAAGTCATCCAGCTCATGATGTCTAAGGAGAGCGCATCTTCACTTAGTTCTTCTTGCCTTTACTAGCAAGTCCAGTTGCCTACGATGAACTGTTATAATAATAATATGTTTTCGCTAATAAACAGAAGGCAGAACAGAAGGCTTTAAGTACATTTCAAACAGTTTTGCTCATTTTACATTTGGCTATAACGTTGATGATATTGTTTTTTAGAAAAACCCCATGTTTGATTTTAACACACTGCGACACCTTCCTGCTGGAAGAGGAAACGTTAATACTGAAAAAGAACGAAGGCTTGTGAGTGAAATTCTTATCTGTGATTGTTTATGTTTTAATTTGGATCAAACCGAAGGAACACACACACACACACACACACACACACACACACACACACACACACACACACACACACACACACACACACACACACACACACACACACACACACACACACACACACACACACACACACACACACACACACACACACACACACACACACACACACCAGCTCTTCACTTATTAACTCCAAACATCTTTCACTCAACTCTGACAGCAGGGGAGTCACTGACAGGAAGCTACTTGGCAACAGAGCGGGACCGACACGTCCTTGGACAGAGACGGAGAGAGAGACAGAGAAAGAGAGAGAAAGAGAGACAGAGACAGAGAGGGAGGGAGAGAGAGAGAGAGAGAGAGAGAGAGAGAAAGAGAGACAAAGATGGAGAGGGAGAGACACAGACACAGAGACAAAATAAACTGGTGTAATGGAAAGCAATAGAGTGAGATGTGATGGCGTTTTGTGTGTGTGTGTGTGTGTGTGTGTGTGTGTGTGTGTGTGTGTGTGTGTGTGTGTGTGTGTGTGTTACAGCTGGTCCCTGAACACAGGCTGCATTGTCCACGTTTGGGGCTGCAGCCAAGTCCAACCAACCAACCGACCAAGCATCACACACACACACACACACACACAGAGACAGAGAGAGAGAGAGAGCGAGAGAGAGAGAGAGAGAGAGAGAGAGAGAAAGCAATGCGAGCGGTGATGTCAGCATGCTGCCTGTACAGTGAACTGAAGTCATTTATAAGGTGAGGAAAAGAAAAGAGAATCAGGCCACACTCTGCTCACTGATTTGGCTCAGGACATATTGAGTGTGTGTGTGTGAATTTACACACATTGCTACACACACACTGAGTGGGATGGTATTATGCACATAATCTGACAGTAAAGCTGCATTAAAGGGTCGATCACACAGGGAAGCGTCATTAAAAATTCCACACCAGCAGATCCATTGTTCTCCTGCTCAGCTTTGCTGCAGAGGGAAACTTTACTACTTTCTGTCCTACGGCTCCACCATGAGACACTGTCACAGCCTCAATACTCTGCTTATATGTCCTTTCTGTGATTAAAGGCTAACATGTGATGACGCTGCATACATGCATTGAATCAATAAGAACACGCAGTTCAACGAGTGTCCATGACATGTAGAGTGTTCAGTCTGCCCACCAGGAGGCGCCACACTGATTAAGACCTTCCCTGAACTTAATTACAGTATAATTGAAGCATTTAAGTACATTGTAAAGTACTGAGTGAGACACAGAATACAGTCCAATGTTCAATGATGACAGTGATGCACAAGCAATTTTACAGTATTGAATAATAGACAAATGTAACTCTGAACTCTGTGTGTGTTCCTCTGCAAGTTGTATCATTGTCTAAAAGCTCCTCTAAATGAAGCTAGGTTAGTTAGACACTTATCTATCTGTAAAGGAAATAACAGCATGGGTCCATATGGGTCCATTCAAAGACCTACAGAGCTGAAGAGAAGCACACACATCTACTCAATGACACAACTTCCAGAGGAGCACACACAGAGCTCACATGTGTGTTCACATGTCTCATTTCATGGTCACATCAGTTACCAGCCGGGGTCTCCCTACATCTCCATTAGGAGCCTGCCAGGGGCCACTGAGGGCCTCAACATTAAGATCCTCCATATCTGCCGCCACTATGCTGCCAGACTGGCTGCCGCCAAAACAACAACACACACACTGACCTCTGAGATACTGTACAAGCCTCTAATGCTGCCTGTGCAGGAGGTCAGAGGTCAGCTTCAGTGCAGACTGTGTGTCGTTAGTTTTATCTCCACACACACACACACACACACACACACACACACACACACACACACACACACACACACACACACACACACACACACACACACACACACACACACACACACACACACACACACACACACACACACACACACACACACACACACACACACACACACACACACACACACACACACACACACACACACGTTCCTGCTGGTGCCATCTCCAGCAGGAACACGAAAATGGGAGGAGGGGAGGAAAGTGAAGGAATGAAACAGGAGATAAGAAAACTCCAGGATATTCAGTCAAATATGAGCTGTTTGGACAGCTCATGTTTGTTGCGTCTTCTTTGTTAGGCGATGGTGAGGATCAGTCTGAGCTGTGCACTGGACGTGATGTACATCTAAACCCTATTCTGACAGGGTTAGTCTCACATGAGGAGGTGTGCTAATGTAATAATCCCCAGAGTTCCTCAGTCTGTCCAGCTGCTTCTCCTGTTTAGACGTGACAGTGTGGTGTGAACATAACACACGCTCTGATCTGTGTCATTCATATGTAATCCGTGTGAATGTAAACATCATAGGCGTACGTGCTGAGGGCTGATCCTG
>NW_027466832.1:3990000-4030000 GCF_046128005.1 Genypterus blacodes
AAGTTAAACTTCAGACCGCAGGCTGAACTCGGGCCGCTTTCAGCTGCGCTCTAATGAAATAAAAAACGTCTGGAGGAGATAAGAGCGCCGCACTCTTCCTCTTCTTTAAATCACTCCTTCCTCCGTGGCCTGGAGGCTGACCGGTGCAGGCCGGCGGCTGATCGCAAGACAAAAAAATGACCCCAAGCCTGGAGGATTAATCTCTCCACACAGAGGAGGAGAGTTTGCGAAAATTACACAGAGTTGTAAACAAATTTGTCATCTTAATCTGTGTGAGAGGACAGAAGCTTCAGACAGGAAATAGGAGGGGAGGCTGGGATAAGTTCAACACACACACCCACACCCACACACTGCAGCCTGTTACTGTTTTAATACAGTATCATGATTCATCTTAATCACATCTTCATCCTGATAAATGTTCATGTAAAGGACATAAACATTTGGATACATAACACCAAACCAACAATCGGTACATTTAAAGACTATATATGTAAACAACAGCCATTCTACATAGTTCCATGAATTCCAGAGCCGCTTACCAAACATCCATGGCTTTCTTGCTTTTTCTAATAAAATTCCCTGAGAGCTGCTCCATTTTTACTTCTGACCTTTATATCACCAAAACTTATTCACTATCATTGACACACTCACACCTTAACTTTCTCTACTTCTTCAGGGACAATGGAAACATCATGTCTCAGAAGATACAGAGGACTCATTGTGCTCACAACTTCAATTCATTAATTCATATGGGCCAGTCTGTCTGTGTGTGAGTCTACCTTTATCCAGGGATCTCTCCAAGGCTCTGGGTTTCTTTCTGACCACAGTGAGGAGGACATTTTGACCCGTCTGCTTCATCACCTCCAACACCTCCTGATTGGTCAGACCGTGGAGACTAACGCCATCCAGCTGGAGAGAAGGACAGAAGGATGGACAATCGAGACAGGACAGAAGGACAAGTGAGGACAGGAAGAAAGACAATATGACAAAAAAAAAGAATGGAGAAAAATCCTGGACAGATCTGAGAACAGGACAGAGGACAGACATGGAGAGATTGGAAAGAGGCATGCAGACATACAGGCCTTATCTACTGAGGGATCTTCTCATTGACTGGACAAGAGATTTTGGCCTTCTGGGGGCGCTATGACCAAAGTCACTTGGCTCCACACACACACACACACACACACACACACACACACACACACACACACACACACACACACACACACACACACACACACACACACACACACACACACACACACACACACACACACACACACACACACACACACACACACACACACACACACACACACACACACACACACACACACAGCAAGGTCTCACAGCGATCAGTCGGTCATGGATCCTGATGTTTCCACTCTGATCTGCTGCACTGCCTGGAACCACGTTCTTCACAAACACACCTACAGCATCTGGGGAGGTGGTGAGAGACAGATTGAGAGAGAGAGAGGGAGAGAGAGGGAGAGAGAGGGAGAGAGAGAGAGAGGGAGAGATGTATAGAAAAGTTAATGTTTTATTGCTCCATTAAAACATGTTGGACGCTTTGTGGTAAATTCGTCATAAATTTGTTGGATGTTGGTTTGTGATAAAATGCCGTTTCAAGCGCAGCGTCTTTATGTGCTGTGAGATTAGACAGTAAAAAAAGAAGAGACTGCAGCGTCATGACAACAAAACCATTTTAATCATCACAACAATGATAACAATGTTCTGCACATACTGAACACACAGAACACAAAAGACATACAGGACAGACAGCACAGACCGGAAAGACAGCACAGACAGCACAGACAGGACAAACAGGACAAACAGGACAATAAGGACAAACAGGACAGACAGGACAGACAGGACAGACACTTTACATACATTGCGTTTTACTGTGTATGTGTGTTCATGTATTTTGGTTCATTTTGGGCAAATATTAGTAAATTTGTGTTGTATGAAGTGTGTGTGTGTGTGTGTTTTGCGCTCCTACCTTGGCTGGTCAGCGGGTTGTGTCCTATGATGGAGATGCCGAGGCTCTGGCCGTCTTTCTTGGAGAGAGGAACCTCATGGATCTCATAACCGTCCAGATTGGGCTGAAACCCAAAGACACACACTGAGTCTATATATCTGAGCAGAGTTTGGGCCGCCTCCATAAAGCAGTGAGCAGACCAGTCCAGTTCTTTCATCTCCTTCATTCCTTCACAAGCATTTACTATACAGATTATCTATCTGTACTGTGATTCAGGCTAAAATATTAAAAGTCCAGGTCTTGTTGAGTATGAGATCTGTCATATTTGTCAGTTTCAATCTGATTAATGTATAGACACAATACTGGAGATTAAACATGCGCTGCTTTAATCTCAGTGCAATCGAAGAGTCTGTGTGTGTTTTTGCTTCGTTTGGTGTGCTTTTCTGTGTGTACGTGCGTGTGTACACTGCTCACCGTTTTGCTGAGCCGGCGCTCGGGGGGGCAATCAGGAAGTCGGGGAGGAGGTAAGGCAGAGACAGGGGCGGAATCTGGAGGTGGTGGCGGTGCTGGGGCATTTGATTTCTGACCTCGGGGGTCCCTGGCTATGAGCATGGTCACGTGACTCCCACACCCCTGGAGTACCTTGACCACCTGGTCACTGGAAAGACCGCTGGTGGGCGTGGCCCCAATGCGGAGGATGTGGTCACCTGTGCGGAGACGCCCGTCCTGATTGGAGGAGATGGGAGGAGGGGGGTGAGAGGACCGGTATTGGGCTCATGTAAACTCAATGTACTTTTACCTATTTACTGATGTATTTCAGGTCATTTTTGTAGGCTCTGTTCTTTTAAAATCTTATTCTTTCAATTAATTTCTATTCAACCTTTAAGTCTGCATTTCATGGTTATGTGAAGCACCTTTATGAATGCAATGTGCTATACAAATAAACTTGTCTTGAGCTTAGCAGCTGTTGAATTAGATGCGGTGTCCCACAGGGCAGCATGTTGGGGCTTCTGCTGATTCCAATTTTAGTTATTAGTTAATTATGGCTAAATTAGCAATATGAAACAAAATTCATATTAAATCCCTGATGTGTTATATAAATTAAATTAAAACCAAGGCTTAGCAAGCATACTTTCATTTAGTATTGCTTTACACTTCCAAGTCCTGTGTTGTGCCTCAAATACTTTAAATACATTTCAATTGGATTAAAAAATAGCCTTGAAAAAAATGTAAAAAATGTTTCAAAATAAACTGGTTGCTGCATTTTTATTGGCTAAAAAATACTTATTGTTGATCATAGAATCTCCAGACTTTTTTTTAATTTACATATGTAACTGTGACAGTATGCAAAACCTTAGAAATGCCATGTAGGGAGAGGAGGAAAATGAGAAAAAAGACTAAGAGGAAGAGGAATGACCAGAAGCACACACTCAAAGTGAAAAGAAGGCGGAAGAGGACAGAGGAGAGAGTGAGGGAGTAAAGATAAAATAGGGAGGAGGCATCAGAGGAGGAGGAGGAGGAGGAGGAAGAGGAGGTGGAAGCAAGGATGAATCCAAATCTCTTCATCGGACACTTTAAAAGGCTTTTAATTTAAGCACAGTGACTGATGGGAGGCTGAAGCAGAGTGTTAAACATCAAAGTGGCTGGAAACGTCGAGGCCACCGCGCTGAGAAATTCATCTCCTCCAATTAATCTAATTGATCTAATTAATCCACTTACACTGCGATAATTTCTCTTTCAATCCCGCTGCTGCTCGATGTTCGTGCTGATGGACGGCTTGTATTATAACAGTAACTCATGCAGCACTAATTTCAACTTTATTCTGTCGGCTGATACAACTGATAGAGGTGCCTTGCTCAAAGGACCCTCTCTTCTAGCTCAGTTCCAAAATGTTGAAAGTGTTGTTTCAAAGGTTGCATGTCACAGACCCTTTTATGTCTTACCTTATCTGCCACACTGTTCGGTATGAGCGTCCTGACAACCACACCGGTCGTCTTCCCCCCCACAATGCCGAAGCCCAGACCGGATCCATCGTTCACCAGCTCGATCTCCTCCACGCGACCCCACTGCTCCTGCAGCAGCACACAGCAGACACCACAATCATTAAAAAAGACAAAGATGTAAAAATGTGTTCTGGGAAAATGTCGTTCTTGATTATGATTTGCGATTGGGAAGTATGCAATGATTATTTATTCTACAACTTCCCTTCATTACCTAGTGTTCCTACAGGCAAATGAAAAACAAGAACTATGGATTTAGTTTGTTAAATGTGTTTTGAGGGGTCACCCTTAGAGATGACAATTCAAGATTGCACTGACTGGAGGGGTCAAGTAGCAAAGATGTTTCTACAATTGACAATTGAAATGACAATTGAGTAAGCAAGAGGAGTCAACCTATGGATTCCTACCAGGATATGAAGAGGATTTCCAAAAACTTCTGAGGAAACTGATACTATGGCTTTAAGAGATTCAATTCAAGTAATTCTTTACACAGGCTGAAGCGGTTAAATGTGCATAATTTATAATCAATAGCACAAATGAGTCGTTGGAATGAACCGAATCGTTAATTTTGGTGCGTTGGTGCCCTGGCGGTCCAACAGCAGGTGTATGATGATGCTGGTCGGCGATCAGTCCTGAGGGGAAAGGTCGTTAAAGTGAACGTCAGCAGGTAATTACACCACACTGAGAGCATTTCCTCCTCTGATACCTGCTGCTGATCAATGAGAGGCTGCTGCAGACACCTGGTAACCAAGGCACACACACACACACACACACACACACACACACACACACACACACACACACACACACACACACACACACACACACACACACACACACACACACACACACACACACACACACACACACACACACACACACACACACACACACACACACACACACACACACACTTCATGAAGTGGCTGTTATCAGAGGTGATGCTCTCTTATTACAGCACTCATCTGATAGAGGAGGTCTCACTCTGTCTAATGAAACAAGCTCCTCCTCTGCCCGTGATCACACGAGCCGTTTAGGGGAGAGAACACAATCAAACTCCCTGACAGGAGTTATTATTTTCATTGTTGGCCGAGTCAAAAACTGTACGTCCTCATGTCACAACATTCACCTGATGAAGATCATTAATAGACTTATTTAAGACAGCATATCAAATGAAAATTAGGCAGCAAGACAACAGAAACTTTTTTGCTGTTATATTGCAATGATACTTCTATCGATGTGGCATAACATGGCCTAATTTGAATGGAAAACTGGATAGAATAAAGTTTAATCCCAAGTTTACTCAAGATATTAAACGGCAAAGGAGTCCTGTGTTTATCTCCTGAAACTAGTAAACATCTCCTGAGAGGGCTCCACCGGGACACAGGCACTCAAAAAAGAGCGAGTGAGAGATAGAGAGAGAGAGAGACAGAGAGTGAGAGACAGAAGTGGAGTGAGAGACAAAGGGGGAGGGAGAGAGAAGAAAGAGAGAGAGACAGAGAGGGAGAGAGAGAGAGAGAAAGAGAGAGAAAGAGAGAGGCAGAGAGAGAGACAGAGACGTTCCTCAAACCTCCTCTTTTTGCACACCATAAAGTTCTAACTCAGCCTTTTAAAGCTCTCCCTCTCAGTTCTGGATGAATGGCTGAAGGTGTTGGCAGCGTTGACTCTCCTCTCATTATCTCCGCGGAAGACAACTTTTCTTTCCCCGCCATCTCTGGGACGTGTTTTTGCGGTGAAAAACACAAGATAAATCAAAAATCTGTGATCGATAGTGTGGTGTAATAAGTTTCACCTCCGGGTTTGAACAGAGCGACGCTGGAAGGAAACTCTGTGCTGAGTTTATAGCGGCATAAAGAGCCTAAAGACTGGCTGTGATCCTGTTGTATTAGTCTGACCCCAGAGAGCTGCGATGGACCGTTAGCTTAAGCTGCTAGCAGAGTCCAGGAACCTGAGAAGCAAAACCAGGAACACTTTCTATTGTGTCATTCCACCTGTCTGTACATTAGGGGGATATTTTTAAAGACCCAGAAATGACAAAAGCTTTCGGGAGGTTTAGGAGATAAGCTCGGCCAGACGGCGTGGATTTCTTCAGGCTGTACATCGTGTTTCCACTGGGACAAAACCTACAAAATCACATCTCAGAAATGGCTGCAAGTTGTAGAACTAAACTAACTGAGTTTGACTGAGGATGAGGAGTTTTACACAGCTGCTCGATTCTATGAAGAACCAAACTATCCAGGCTGACTCTTCTAAGCCTATTGGGGACTTGTATCTACCAAGTACTTAACTTCTAGAGTCATGTAGAGGAGCTGTTAGAGGCTTTAACAGGTGTTCATGGATCCATAAGGGTCCATTTAAATACCTACAGACCTGAAGAGAAGCACAAACATCTACACAATGACACAACTTACTGAGGAACAAACACAGAGTGAGTTTGGATATAAATATTCTGTATTTATATTATTATTTATGAATGTGTAAAAAAATGTGTGTACATAGGAAAGAAACATTGTAAAGCGAAGGTGACGTTATGTCTATAGCAGAGTCTTTACAACAAAATGTTAGGACACATCTTCATACAGATGTCTCCTGACCCTAATAGTCAATGAAAGACCAGTTCATAATTTTTCTGGTTCAGACATTGTTATCTCCGTCTATCTTATGTCTGGACCAAAACAGTTCTTACTTCTATTACAACTAGTAAGATGGCAGGAAAAACACCAATCTTGCTTCAGCCATTGCATTTCACCGACAATATTCACCACATTGGTGTGGGTTAAAAGCGAAACAGATCATTTTAGTAGCATCCTGGCAAGCATTATCTTCTCCAACAAACATCATCTACAGGCATTTTGTAGCAATGGGTTTTCTCAAACACTCTTTAAGGCAGGAGACCCCTTGGAGAGGGTAAACTATCCTGCCTCTAGATTTTGACCATGATACTGACAACCGACCAACAATCATCAATCACAAATTGATCACAACAGTCTTTCAGCCCACATCAGAGTAATTGCACGTTTTCATCAAAACATTTACCATACAATCACAGGACTTAACCTTGGAAATCGTATGTAAATATTCTGAAAAACCTGAATGTTGGCAACATCTGTGGCGTGTCAGGTCAGAGCTCTGCATAGGTCTGGTTGGTCTGGGAGCAGCGTGGAGCGCAGGAATGCACTGCTCTGTTAGCATTAGCGCTCTGTTAGCCCTTCACATTTCTCCCAGCCTGTTTCAATATTTTCTCAGCTTCTGGTGATAAGCGGAGACGTGGGCCTGTGCGGGCCGTTTGTTTTCACATGCGACTCGCCCTCCAATGACCTTGGCACTTGGGGTGGACAGATGGGCGGTCACGTGACTGCGGGGAAAGTTTGCGCTGCTCATTAGTTTGCAGTTTACCAACTTTATCTGAGGTGGTTGTGCTTAAGTTAGATTCATTTAAGGTGAGGCCATTTTAAAAGGCCCCTTCAGCTTTCTTTAATTGCACAATCTGTTACTTTTTATCCCCGTTCTTTCTGCTTTACATCATTTTTAGGAGCGCAGTAAATTCACTCTAAAGTCCTGAATGCGTTGCCTGACACGCTGTGCTAACCTATAGAGGGATAATATAGACTAAACAGAAAAAGGCTATGAAGTGATATTTGACACGCTGATTTATCTTCCGCCCTTTATGAGCGACTTTATAGTGAAGCCCCGCAGGTTTCTTGTCAGCGCCCGACCCATTCCAGCGGAAACAAGACACGAGAGGGTTGATGCCAAGACGGCACATCGGCTGCGAACGGTGGCTCCGATCCTGCCCGGCGACACAGTCTGGGCTCAGGGTGACGGATAGTTAGCCGGGCCAGGAGGACAGCAGTAAAGTCTCATCCACGGGTGTGTTTTTTTTTACACCCAACGCTCCATTAAATGTGACCTCAATTGAAACGGGACATGAATAAAACAAAAGCGGGCGGATCGGTGGGCCTGGTATGCAGGACGTGGCCTGGATCCAGGCGGGGGAAGGGGAGTTACAAACAAGAGAGGCAGTGTGAGGCTGCGTGATAGCGATCCCACGCTGCCTTCATCACAGAGGGAGCTAACCTGGGCTCCTCCTCAGCCTCACACACTGACAACAGCAGTAAGTGCTCCTGACCCATCCTGGGCCTCAGGAAGGACAAACACACTCTTGGAGCTAATTTGCAAATTTTTTTCCAAATGTTTTCAATATTTTGACATCCCTCTTTGTGATAAAGCTAAATTGTACGTCTGATCTGCAACTTGAAGAATCACAAATGTGCCAAGCACAGAGCTTGTGTGTGCACGTGCACGTGTGTGTGCGTGAGCGTGTAGAAGGAGATCAGGCCTCCACCCTTAGAGGAGCCGTGTGTAGCTACAGCCTCACTAACGGAATCGCTAGATGTCTCTTCCTTTACATCAACAAATCTACATCTTTCATTATCATAGGACATTTAAAAATTGATGAACGCTGACAATGAGAGATGACAAAGTTTGCGCTCTGCATTTACCATGTACACAACCCCTCCTCTTCATCCTCTCTCTCCTCTGCCTTTCTCTCCCTCCCTCCCTCCCTCTCCTCTCCCTCCTCATCTTGTTGCTGTTCATTGATTGCACCTCCTCTCACACTTAAATACATATTGTCAGGAGCGATGCTGCAAGTAAAGCACTAACTTGATTTCCTTTAGGTTTTAAGGTCATAAAAATCATCCCAGTCAATGTCAACAGACTTACTGCTCATCATAAACAGGAAGCCCGTGTCGCATGCGGAGGTGTGGCCTGAAACTGACCTCTATATATGATTGACGCCACCTCAGCAATACTTGTTTTGAGTGACAGCCAAACTGCTGGATAATGCAAAAAAGCTGTCAGAGCGTGTGTGTGCGTGTGTGCGTGCGTATGTGTGTGTGTAAATCTTGGGACACTGAGCCGCATGGCGGTGATGTCAGCGGTGCTCCTTCAGGCCAACACGCTGCTGCTTGTTCAGAATGATGAAATTAGTTTTGTACTCCTGCAACCTTAAATAACGTGTCTGAGAGCCGACGCTGCTCCGTCTCCCCCGATGTGTAAGAGCCTGTTGGACTGTTTATCATTCCAACATCCTGAATAATCGAGGCATAGACACATATACTGAAGGTTTCAATGGGTGTAAAATATGGATGCATTCTTATCTTCATCATCTGTCATAATTCAGCTCACAGGATTTCAAAGTTGATTTCAAAAAGTGGCTCTGGGATTGAATGATTACAAATGATAACAAAAGACTGTTTCCGAATGTTTGACTATAAAAAAGAATTCAAACTTATTTACTTAAACATGTTTTTCTGTCATTTGATTTGTTATCATCAGTGTGTTGCTTTATTTCAATCCTTAGTTCCAAGTCTGTCATTTTAAGTTCCATGTTGGATACGTTAAGCGATGCATTTCTATCCAAGGGTCGTAAATGCGACCGTGAATTACTTTACACCAGAGCAAAGATGAGGATGAAGAAGAAACCTTTGATCCCCCAGCTGATCTCAGATCCTCAGCTGATTACTATGACGTGTAGAAGACGCCTGACTTTTCTGTACGTATTTAACTTCCATCTTTTTCTTCTAATAATACACCAGTTTGATCTGCATGAGAAAAACTCCAGTGTCCTTACCGTGCTGATGGGCGTGGTAGCTGGTGGTGATGGTGACGATGATGATGTGCCCACTGGGCGGTCCCTGGCTACTACAAGCTCCACCTTCTCCCCCGTCTGCTGCAGCACAGCCAGAGCTTGCTGCTGGCTGATCCCCGGTTCCAGAGGACTGCCGTTGATCACCAGGACCTGATCCCTCTCCTGCAGACGCCCGTCCCTGCAGACACAAAACAACAACACTGACGTTTAACCACAGTGTGCTCACACAAGATCACACTGTTGAATACTGATTAAATGTTCCACAGGACCCGCAGACTGTCTGTCCCTGGGCCATTCGCAACTAGACCTGGGACCATTTGACTTAAACTGATTACCAAAAAATTGCCAGGCCTGTTTAACACGTTTTCATTATTGTTATTGTACAGTTCACACAACACTAACTGATGGAAACACACTGATTAATATTTCATTTAGCTGATCTTTGGGAGATTTGACCAACACGGCTGGTACGGTACTGGCAGTAGCACTGGCAGTAGCACTGGCAGTAGCACTGGCAGTGTACCTGTGTGCAATGCCTCCAGGCTGGATGTGTTTGACGAAGACTCCGTGGCTGCTGCTTCCTTCAGGGTTCAGGCCGACCACACTAAAGCCCAGACCGCCGGACAGCGGCCTGGACAGACTGACCAGCTCAGTGTGACGATCCTGCACAGAGAAACATCAACACACCTGCATATTACTACACACTGATCATAAAACCCCACAGGTGCTGCAAATGTGTGTCGAAGGCTTTCTACACTTCTTTGCCAATGAAATGTTCTGCGTTGTGTTTTGTATGCACACACCTTGGCAGCAGACTCGATCCATTTCTGAAGGTGGTCAGGAGAGGGCGGAGACTGACGAGCGGGCAGAGCCTGACGAGCGAGTGGAGCGGAGCCATTGGTCAGGAGGGAGGAAGCAGACAGCTGATTGGGCGTGGCCGCGCTGCTAGATGGATCCACGGCACTCATGATCAGCTGACCCTTTCTGGAGAAGCTAAAGTCGCTGCAGGTATCAGCTGGCATACTGCTCAACTACAGCAAGGAAGAGGGGGGCATGTCAGTCAGGAAGAGGGTGTGCCTTCCTATGATCGCAGCATTAAACTCTGTAGTGGCTGATGTCAAAGGTTGAACTGAATTTGTTAGAAATTTGTTTAGAAAGAAATCTGAATCACACAGAAGTTAAGGTGACAATTGTGTTGCTGACTGCAACTGAGGATGCAGGTTAAGAGACAAAAACAGCTGATTCCCTGCGGAAATCGTGTGAATGAACCACGCCCACAAATGTACGATTTGGTGCCAATTGAGCCAAAGGGCTGTGGCCTATATGGATGGATGCAGATAGGAATGTCATACTGACTGACTTATTGTTCAAAAGTAGAAGGTCTAAAATGTAAAAGTGGTTATTACAGCGCCACCATCCTGCTGACTTCTACCAACATGTCATTGGTTCTTCCATAGATCATGAACAACCTGCACAAACTGAATTTCATTGAAATCCATCAGTTAGTTTTTGAGATTTCCTGCTGACAGACAAACACAACGTCCTTGGTGGAGGCAACAGTCAGTAGTCTGGGGCCCAGCTGGCCTGCTGTGATGGACGGAAACGTAAAGTTGCCTCTGTGTAAATCTTTAAACTGTATAAAGCAAACATTGCAGCCGCCGCGTGGGATCTGAACGGGCTTGACACAAGCCGGGGAGGTCAAACACCTGCAGACAGCGCTCGACCCGCAACCGCCAACGTTCAGCCACCTCGGGCTCACCGCCGCGCACAGGAGCGAGAGACAGAAAGACGGAGTGAGAGACGTCCTTACATACAAGGACGTTGTTGGCAAAAAAAAAGAGGAAGACGTGGAGGGAAAAATGAAGGCGAGAGGCCGTGGGGTAAGTGGGGAGGAGAGGAGAAAAATCAATAGATTCCTCTGCAGGCTCTCTCTCTCTCTCTGAACAGGTAATGTATTAATGACCTTTACACTCACATTGTGGAAACTTATCAGTCTGCGGCTTATTTAGGCCGGGCTGACGGAGCAGGATCCTGAGCCATTTCATCAATACCGCCTCGACAAGGCCGTTACTCAAACCAAGACACTAGATATTAAAGCTTGATAGATCCGCAGAGAGAGAGGGAGGGGGGGGGCGGAAAAAGGAAAGGGGGGGAGAGAGAGAGAGAGAGAGAGAGAGAGCGAGAGCAAGAGAGAGAGAGAGAGAGAGAGAGAGAGACTCTGCTTCATATACCCTCCGACAGCTTCTGCCGACGCATTCATAGACTGGGCTCTGACCTTCGCAGCACTTAGAATATGAAGCCCGGCGTCGGTTATTGCCATTATCTTAATTTGGCCTGCAGATTGTTTATTGTAAAGGCTCGACGTCAGTGAGCGCTGGTGCTGAATACAGATGGAGAGGAGAGGGGGGGGGGGGGAGTGGAGTCAGCCCCACCAGGCCGGGTCAGAGAGCCAGACGTGTGGCTTCCGATTGGCTGTTGGCACGTGGGCGGAGTTACAGATGTTAGCTCAGCGACGCGTTTCGACAGGAAATCATGTTGTGAACTTACAAACAGGTTAGATTAAGTCACATGACATCATACAGCGTGTCAGTATGACATCACCATGTGAGGGTTTAGGGGATTTTGCTGTATGACAAACACAAAAAGAGAAATGCTAAACATGCTTACACTGTCACATTCTGAAGAATTAAGACAAAGAATCTCCTTTATATGTGGACACAGCGCTCCACATTAGAACCTTAAACCACCTGGCTATGAGGAGCATCACACCTGGTTTCGGAGCTGTTTGATGGAGTGCTGCAGAGTGAGGATGTGGTTGAACAGTGGACTCTGCAGAGACTCCCTCAGGTTTCCCATGATGTCGCTGTGGGTCCACTCCTCCCGCTGGACAAGCTTGGCCTGGAGACGCTCCAGAGCTCCCAGCACCTGCTGACGCTCTGCCGCAGACACTAAGGACACACACACACACACACACACACACACACACACACACACACACACACACACACACACACACACACACACACACACACACACACACACACACACACACACACACACACACACACACACACACACACACACACGCACACACACACGCACACACACACGCACACACACGTTAAAATAATACTTCACCAAAAAGAGTTGCATCCTCAACAGTAAAGGTAAAACAAACTGAGACAAAATGTACCTGTGGGGACATTTTCAAACATGGCTGTCCCTCACTCACTGTCTGCTGTCTGGATCAATCTGGACAGAAAAGAAGTACAGTAAGAGAATAACATTTACTAACATAACTGCATATAACCATTGCATGTTCTGTAAAGTGCAGGTGAAAACAGTTTAAGATACTGAACAGACATCTGTGCTCATATTACATGCATGTTCACCGGGCCTGAAGAAGGTCTGAGGAGGACACATAGTCCTCACAGACCACAGCCACCTGAGCAGAGCACATCAGGTTGAAACATTAACAGAGACTTGCTGGAATGAGTCATTCTGGACTCACGCACGAGTGTGAAAGGGACTGAAACAGACAAAGAGACACTCGGCATCTATGAAGATGTTATAAGGGTCAGACTCCCTGACTTTCTACAGCGCCCTCTACAGCCACAAACACCTTTACAAAGTTATTTGAATATGCTAAACTGTGCTGACCAAGATCAAAAATAAGATAGATCAAACCCCGGCCAAGGCCGAACATGTCACTCTTAAGTCGCCATAACAACCAAAGCCTGCATCTACAGTATGTGTACATCAGACTTAAATAATCTGACGAAAAACCTCCCCTTAGTAACAAGAATGATCTCTCTCTTTATTATGGTAGGAGATCTGAATGTAAATCAATACTGTGTGATCTGGATGGAGCTCTGTAGCTGCTGAAGATCCATTCAAACTGTTTGTCTTTTACTGAATCAGCTCCATCTCAGCTAGATGATGGTGCTAGTTGCATATTTGTAGGCCTGCTAGGCACTCGGCTCTGTCTGGATTCATAGAGCTCCTATCTGAAGATGACCAGCAGATCCAGATCCGATGAAAATGAGTGTGGTGGTTTCAAGGCTCTTGTATTGTCCTTAATCTCTGCTATCACCTAGTGGTAAACTGGTTTTTACATGGGAGAAGCAGTCTGAATGGTTGTCTATGGACTACAGTGAACTACTGAAATGAATTACTTGATCAACCTCTAAGATAGACTTCGCTAAAATCTGTAAGTAACTATTGTTACTGAGTTGTCTAGCCAACACAAAACTGCAAACACACACACCTGGGTGTAACCTTCCTCTCAGTGTATGTTTTACACTGCACCTAAACATTTATTTCATTCACTTTCTGCTTCTGATGTGCAGTAAGAACATAAGAGAGCCTGAACACATACACTCAGAAAGACTGAGTCAGAGCTCAGCCTCGACAGGCCGTTAGCTCCGCGCTCACACACAACAACAGGGGCACACTCACAGCGCAACACACCTGTTCAAACGGCACAACAAAGCACACGTAAAACACACACACACACACACACACACACACACACACACACACACACACACACACACACACACACACACACACACACAAAGGCAAAGATGTGATTTGAGGTGAAATGCGAGCCTGGGTGAAACTCACCTGCTCAGCTCACCTGAAACAGGAAGTGAAGCTGTCAGCTCGGAGCGGAGGGATACATGCGCTCACTAACCAGAGTCACAAAACCACTACAAACCCCCAAAAATGCGACCCCGGTCGGGAGTGAATCATTAGGGGTCAAAGCGTAAAAAGGATAAATTAGTGAGGAATCCGCGGCAGATTGTTGAACGCAACAGGTGCATTAAAGAGTGAAAACAGAGGGAAACGCCTTAACCTGCAGCGACCGCATGAGAAATAACTACTACTGAGTACATTTGAACTCACATTGAATTGTTTGTATCCGTATCTTCGTTTGAATTCGCTTAGTTAAAACTTCTTCTCCATCACTCACTAACAAAACAGCAGACTGCTAAATAGTTAGCTAGCCACTGGAATGCTAACTAGTTAGATATTAGACTGTCAAACGGCGTCAACAAGTCTCCCGCAGAGAACATGTCGCGTAGGGAAACAGTCGCAATGAACCGGGCGCGTAATGTACAAATTGGTCCTGTATAAAGTGATATAAACTGGTTTTAAACTGGAGTGAAACTCACATGAAGTGGGTCCAGTGTGGTACGAGTATCGCTTTAATGCTCTCTTCAAGTGCCGCCGGAAATATCAAGCCTTCAGTTTTAGGAAACGTTTACCTTCACTTGACAGGCGCAAACAATGAAACATACGCCTCGGGTGAAAAGAGACCATTCTCTGCCATTCTGAAAAACAAAGGCGGCTCAAAGGACAAACGGCACACAAAAACCACAAGGATGAGTTTCAAAACATCAATATATATATACGTAACCACGCACCTTTCAGACATAACGGCAATTCAAATCGATTTCCAAAAAAATTAAAGGGAGCAAGAGTGTTAAAATAAGCGTTACAATAAAGGCGATAAGAATAATACAAATAAGTAAAACAAATCCTTTAAAAGAAAGAAAGGTTTTAAGGAATGCGGCGATGAGAACTTTTGATGAGAAGATTTACCGGGAGTTTGTTTCTGATGAACAGTTGTTTACCTTTGCTTTGTTTTGACCCTTAGAGCACCGAGCAGAACAGCGCCCGATGATCGTTCATAGCACTTTAGTTATCTGATTATTCTGATATAGTACTTTGTAAACTAGTAGACAGATTTTAGACAGAGGGGGAGGTAGTACTGAGAGCGTTTCAGGTATTCAGTATTCAGTTGTAACTGTTGACTCATGATTATAGGGGACACATATATTATACAATATTGGACAAACTTATACTTAATTAATTTGTAAGTTTCACCATGAAAGCAAATCCAACTGTCGACATTAAATATTGATATTTAGCTAATTATGTTTCCCCTTGCGAATTGAAAATCTAAAGGAGTTTCTAATATTCCGTTAGTCCTGAAGGCAGCATTTGGTCACGTGAGAGGCAGAGTCAAACATGGCGTCCTCCCAGCTGGTTTGTTTACGTTCTGGATTATGGAGCATCTTGTTTTACTGCGTTTATTCTCATCTGAAGATCATACTGGCGGATGAGGTGGAGAGCTGCGACAACCTCAGACTGGGACAATATCCTTTCCTTTGCTTTCACACAGTTCCACCCGTAACACACCGACGACCAGCCTGCCCACGACTGTTAGCCACTGTTAGCTTAGCAATGCGTAACATCAGCGTTATTAACCTTATTATGTTATATAGTAATCACGAAATATTAAATGTTGGTGGTATCATTTATCGCACTGATGCTGGTAATGTGTTAATATGTGTATTACTACACCGTATTTAATAATAGAGAACTGATTTCGGTGATAAAGTAAAGATGATATTTAAATTGAACGTCCAGATTACTTACGTTTCAACAGTATTCTAGGTGTTAAACCGCACACCACTGACCCGACACATGTTGATAGGAAGTTACTGAAATGCTTTTACATGTAACGTAAACATGTACAGATTTAACTTCATTTGTATTCTTGATTTATTAGAGATACGAATTTTTATCAATCTGATTGATCAAAAGTCCCGCATCTGTCATCCCTTTGATCCAGGTACACCCGTGATTGCGTAGCTATGGTAACACTTCATCCTTGAGGAGGCGATTAAACGGCAGTACGTACCGATAGACTTTTGGATCACGTTGTTAATGTTGTTAATACCGGGTTTACTTTGTTTGCTGTGATGATCACGTGATCAGTCTGCTGACGTTCCGACTCCTTCACTCCGCTCACGTATCTGTGCAAAGACCCAAAGATAGACGAAGCGACGCAGGAGCCCGAAACCTGCCGGGACACAACGGCGTGGGGTGAGTGGAGACACACCAAGGCACCGTCTGCTGTCAGCAGTCATCAATCAATCATTACTTATTTATCAATTCATTTTTTTTTACCCACATTAAGGAAGGATTCGGGCTTTGCATCAATCCCTATTTATTCTTTGTCTGAAAGTTTACCAATGTTTTTAATATGAGATCAATGTAGTTTCTCTCAGATTTCAGTATCAGCCTCAAAAATCTAAAATCAATCAGATGTAAGTTTACAGTTTGAAGTCATTAGTGAGCATTGAAAACACCATGTTGACCTTGTGTGTGTGTGCCAGCAGTGGAGTGCCTTCCAGCTCCGAACATCAGCTGTCGACTTTTCAATGGGACGGAGTTCAAGTTCAGCGGGGAGGAGGTGGGCTTCAACAAAACCATCCCCTGCAGGAACGTGTGAGTGTATGCACACACGTGTACACAAACGCACACATGCACAGACGCGTACACACGCACGCACACACAGACACGCATCGGCCCGCACACACACACACACACACACACAAACACACACACACACACACACACACACACACACACACACACACACACACACACACACACACACACACAGCATTTCCAGCCTTATTGTGTATGTCTGTGTGTTTGTTGAACTGCAGTCCTATGATATTCATGTTGATGGTTCTGATTTGATGCAGGAGTGGATATTCCTATAAAGTGGCAGTGGCTTTGTCTCTGTTCCTGGGCTGGCTGGGAGCCGACCGCTTCTATTTGGGATACCCTGCTTTAGGTACACGCACGCACGCACGCACGCACGCACGCACGCACGCACGCACACACACACACACACACACACACACACACACACACACACACACACACACACACACACACAAACAGAAGGGTTCATATGGTCATGAAAAAGGTTTAAAAGTTTATGAAAAGTCATGATATTTTAGATTACATTAGATTCAATTTTATTGTCAATGGCAATTAAAATAGTGCAAAGGATTTTATGGGCAAAACAGTAGATCATTCTAGTGATGGATTGGTTGAGTGCAATGACAGAATCAATTTCTAATCATCATTAAAATCCTCACACATCAAACAAGAACCTGAGACGTGAAAACAATGAAGATATTTGTTGTTTCCTTGTCTCACGAGGAAGTGTAGTTGTGATAAGGCCTGGTTATCTGCTGGGAAATAGTCAATGGAAAGGTCACCATAATAACAAGCAAAAGTACCACCCTTTCATCACAAAGCCTGAGTTTACTAATGGAAGTAGTCCCATCCCATAATAAGCAAACCAATCACAGATATGATAACCACAACAAGGAGGAGAGAGGCGGAGCCTCAACGTTTTATTAATGAGACACCTGCAAGGAGACAAAGGCTGTGTGTGTGTGTGTGTGTGTGTGTGTGTGTGTGTGTGTGTGTGTGTGTGTGTGTGTGTGTGTGTGTGTGTGTGTGTGTGTGTGTGTGTGTGTGTGTGTGTGTGTGTGTGTGTGTGTGTGTGTGTGTGTGTGTGTGTGGAGGGCAGGCAGACAGCTGCACTGAGTAACACCTGGCCCGACTTGGCAGAGGTCGGTCCAGTCCGAGCCAAGTCGGGTTTATTTCACAAAATCCAACAAAGGAACCAAATGGATAAAAAGCATCAGCGTCGATTATTCCTCCAGGACGCAACGTCCACCGAGCGTCTGCAGAGACTTGCGTGTGTTCAACCGGTGCCAAGAAGAAATCAAAACGTTGATTCACATGAGTGGTTTGCTTGTTGTTGCAGTTTTGTGTTGCTGGCACAGGTGCGGTCAATACGTGCAGTACCAAATATGTCCGTACACTCCGGCTGCCAAACCCTAAACATCGCTAAACTTTGCATATTGTAGGATTGTGTGGCTGAGCCAATGTCAAAACTTAATGATATTCAGGAGGATGCCCACTGTTCCCCTTGGAAGAGAAAATGTGCTCCACTTGGTTGCAAAAGCCTGGAAGACATCAGTTCTTGCCATTGAGCAATGCTGTAGGCAAACATTCTTGAAGGTGTTCCTATGGGAACGGTAACAAAAATGCGCATTACCTGCACAGTAATGGCGATAGGTGAGATTTGCTGATCAGTTCCACATTGAGCCTTGACGCTGACAGTCAGACAGATTTTACAAGTGTGTGCTTCATAATTTCCTTGTGTCACAGTAACAGCACGCACTGATTGAGAGTCTTAACCCTAACCGTCCTCCACATCTCTCCCCCCCACTCCCCCCCCCCCTCCCCTCTCAGGGCTGCTGAAGTTCTGCACCGTGGGCTTCTGCGGGATTGGAACTCTGATAGACTTCATCCTGATCGCGATGCAGGTGAGGCAGAATGTCGCCGAAAAAAACGCTTTCACACTTGGTGGGTCTGATTTTGTGGCGTGACTATAAAGATTTAATTTCCAACAGACTTTGCGAATTACGGGTTGGGCGATTAGCTCCCAGAAGTCTCAGATACGTGACCTGTTGACCTCCAGGCCTTCCATTACTCATTATTCTAGTCACAACTTCGATGTACACAAAGCAGCAGTCAGCGGAGGCGCGGCTGCACTCAGATGTAGCTGAAAGCAGAAAGGATGTTGGGGTTCAAAGGAGCCATTAGTCGGACCGTCCATCCGTCCATCCCTGCTGGTCTCAACCGCTCCGTCCCGTGATGGATGTCCAGCCTCTATTATCTAAAACACCTCAGCAGGAGAGTAGCAGAGGACTGATTTGTCCCCTCACCTCCTGTTTCCCCCCTCTTCATCCGTCTGTCTCCTCTCTTCTGCTCTCAGAGTCCATTAGAAACTTCCACAATCATCATTCATCTGCAGCCCCGCGCGAGACGCCACGTCGCGGGATGGATTGGAGTAAATAATAATCAGAGGGCGACGCCTGTTTATTCATCAGGCTCGGCGTCGCTCCCCCCGCAGGGCAGTTAGCCGTTAAAATATGAGGCTCCGTCGCCTCGCGCGGTGCTGAAATGGACCCTCCGGGAAACGAGAAACTCTTCATCAAGAGTGTCACTCTTTAAGAGGACAGGAAACAAGCAGCTGAGTGTGTGGAAGCTACATACAGCTAATGTGGTCACTAAGTGTTTTTGAGTGTAAATCATGGCTCTCTGAGGACGATCAGGGAAACGATTAAAGGCACTCTGGACTGAGACGGACACTTCGCTACATGCAAACTTCAGGGTTCCGACACATTTCCCAGTTTACGATTCCTTACTTTCCTGCTCTCAAACCTCCAGACTTCCTAGAGGATATTCACACTTTTTGATGCGAACACAATATTTTGAAATCCAAATGTTTCCTGTGTGATACGTTAGAACTGTCAACTTCAAAGTACTCTAAGTGTGTCAAGTATTTATATTACAAATATGACAGACACAGATTTAGCTCCGCCCTCGCCTCAGGTCAGCTGTCTCAGGTCATCTGAATGAAGTGCTGCTGATCAGGATGAGCTGCTGCGCGCTTTCAAGACACCCCAGAGTGTGTGCGGAATCAGCAGAGTGTCTCTGCCTGAATGCAGGGATCAGTTATTCATTGATCAGGACAGATCAATAAATTAGGAACTGGAAACTTCGAAAAAAAATCCAAATTTAGTGTCATCCAAAATGAATGAATCCAGTCCAATCATCTGATTAACCCAGCAGCAGGAGACTGCATCAGACGTCTCCAGAAGACGTGAACGGGATGGAAGTGATGCCACGCCTTTATTACCAATATGGATCAGACTCATTAAAGCACTTTGTGACAAACACCAGCGACAGTCAAAAGTCTGAGTGTCACACTGATGTCTAAGCTCACCTGCTGTTTGTGCTGCATCTTCTCGCAGATCGTCGGTCCGGCTGACGGGTCAAACTACATCGTGGATTATTACGGCGCCCGGCTGACCCGTCTGTCCATCACCAACCAGACCTACAGGAAGCCGCACCTCTCTCTGTGAAGTCACACCTCTCTGTAGCTGAAACGTCCACAGCGCCCAATGTCTGTCTGCAACACTTCAGGATCCAACGTTTTGTTTTTACAGAAACTTCAGTCATTACATCTGAAAACTGTATAAAGTTTTGGGAGAAGCAAGCACCTCATGTCCTCTAAAAGCTGCACTTTAGCTTAAGCAAGAAGTCTACATCCAACACAACTAGAACTAGTTTAGTTTGAGGTTTTAGTTTAGTCAACTAAACTACGTTCAACATGACGCACGCTGCTGTTGAAAACTAACAAAAGAAGTGATGTAGATTATAAAGTCGTTGAGGATTTTGATGATGTTACTATCGGCTTCTAAAATAAAGAAGTACCGATGATAAATTATACGTATGTATTCGGACAAAGAATTCAGCTGTTTTTTTTTAAATTCTCAGTACGTTACGACTTTATTCTCAAAGTCATCCGCAAACTTCATCTGTCTGGAGGAGAAGTGAAACTGAAAGTATGCACCGTTATTCCCATGTCATAATGTGGAGACTTAAAACAGCAAAACAAAATACACAGAATTCCTGTTCAAAGCCTCGCCCCCCTCCACAAAGTGAAACTTTTCTCCTTTTATATGATACGAAAACCAAAGCACGTCAGCGTCCAGTCTGAGCGTTCAGGAGACGAATAGATGAATTATTTAACAACATCGGCAAGAAATATGAAAGCCTGCAGGACGTATGATGTCATTTTACCAACACAGAAAAGTCCTAAATTAAGTTTCTGACTGTTGAAACTTCACAGTTCACACACACCCACACCCACAACCACGCACGCACACAGACCTCAGGAGGGATCGATAAGTTAAATATCAGTGCGTAAAGTCAATGTTTCTCACTCTGACTTACATTTTCTTTTCAAACTGATGTGGATGAAAGGTTTTGTAAAATGTTTCAGCAGGTTCAGTTTAGAAAAAGTGTCAAGAAGAACCATTAAATGTTTTAACGTGAAACTGATTTCTGGGTTGAATTCACGTCCGATTTCCTGTTTCTTAATGTAATAACTATCACGTCTTTTCTTATTTTTGTTTGTTGTAATTTATTCAGATGTTTCACCATTGTTGTAATTTTTAAGTTATGATATTTTTGTAAATAAAGTTTGTTTCTGCTAGTATCCGTTTGACAATCAGGTAGGAAGAGGATGTGTGTGTGTGTGTGTCTGTGTCTGTGTCTGTGTTCTGTGCTACATTATGGTTCAGAAACATGCCGAGAGAGAAAGATTTGTGTGTGTGTGTCATGTGAAGTGTGGTACAGTATGATAATTGAATTTTGATGAAAGCCACATGCCTGCTAACTCAATGTGGGAGTACGACACACATACACTCAGGTCAGCGAAGGCAGAAAAAGGGTGTTATAACAGTTTAATTTTGTCCTCAATACTAAACAGTGTGTGTGTGTGTTATGATGAATGTCATCCTGGGTTATAGGTGGAGTGTGTGCAAGAGAGACAGATATAGAGAGCGAGACAGAGGCTGCAGACCTCCTGCTTCCTCTTGGTAAGATTAAAGTTTAAGTTCCATGTTTGGATTCTCATAAAGAGTTTACACACAACAATATTAATAATCATTCACTTAAATCTACTTTTGACCATGTGGAAAAACTGGGTTCCCTCTCTGTCTCTCTCTCTCTGTCCCCCTCTCTCTCTCACTCACACACACACACACACACACACACACACACATAGTGTTTGCATGGCCATGAAATTACAGTGGCGCCGGTTGGAACGAAGGCAGGAGGCGACTGTGCCGATATGGTGGGAGGCTTCACACACACACACACACACACACACACACACACACACACAACTACATTCAGCTTTGAGTGTGTGTGTATGTATGTGAGAGAGAGTATGTGTGTGTGTGCCATGTATATTGGAGGTCTAGTAAATAAAGAAATCCAAGGGCTCTGCTCTCTCTCTCTCTCTAATCCCTGTGTGAGTGTGTGTGTGTGTGTGTGTTTGTGTGCATGCTGTGGTGTGCCAACTGATAAACCAGTTTAATATTCACACTTGGCCTGACACGAAACACTCAGTGGGTGACTGGTGTGCACGTGTGTGAGTTAGCGTGAAAGAAAGAGAGAAAGGAGAAAGAAGGAGAGAGGGAGGAAGAAAGAAAGGAACAAACTGATATTGCGCTAAACAAACACTGCAGCGCCCCCCTTAGGATTATCTATGTAATGTGAAACAGCAACAATAATAAATGAATATGTTAAAGTATTGCAGGGTGAAGAAGATAAAGACAAAGAGAGAGGTGAGACAGGACAGAGTGAAGATGACACAAGGTAATAAGAGAGGAGGAGGAGTTTGGTCCCCAGGGACACGTGGAGCTGTCAGAGTAAATGTCTCCTCTGCAGGGAGATAAAATCCTATTTAAACATCAGAAGACCACGTGTTTGAAGAACCTTGAAGAAAACGAAGGCCATACCAGGAGGAGGAGAAGATGAAGGCAGAGACGAGAAAGAGGAAAGAGACAAAGGAGGAGCAGGAGGATTAGGAGGAGAATCATCAAAATTATTGAACTCCTACTCAAGTACAAGCTTTTACTCCAGTACAGGTAAATGTACTTCCATGAAACGTTCTGCGAAAGTACTAGTAGTTCAACAATAGTACAATGACACAGTAACATGACCAAGTAACTTATAGGGAAAGAAAGTACACTGACTACAACTAAAGCTCTCTGGGAGTACCTATAGAATATACATGGTGTTGCAAAAGTACACAGTACATAAAGTACAAATATCGTACTTGAAGTACATAGATGGCACAATTGTTTAAGGAGCACAAAGGATGAGAGTACACACTTCATCTTATACTCTTCAGTGCCATGAAACGCATTACGGTTGAGTTTGGATTTGGACCAAAGGTTACTTTAGTTACTTTCGTTACTTAGTTACTGAAGTTACCTAGGGATTGAGAAATACACAGGCACGCATGCACGCACACAGACACACTCACATACACATTCATATACACACAACACACACACACACACACACACACACCTCTGCTGGATGCCGGCTCCCATTGGTCGAGCCCAGCGGTGGGTGTGGTATTGATCAGAAACACCAGCAGCAATTCTGCGACTTCACACAGAGCCTGAAGCTCATTACCACACACACACACGCACACGCACACGCACACGCACACACACACACACACACACACACACACACACACACACACACACACACACACACACACACACACACACAGCAGAGTGACTCTTTGATTAATGCTAATTTGCTCGTGGACGTGGTGCACCTTAATCTCCGGCTCTGATTGGTCTTTCATTACGGCTGGCTGGGAGGGGGGGAGTGGGCGTGTCCGCAGCCCTTTGTTAAGGCGGTGTCACCGTGGTTACCGGTCGCTAATGGATGAGGAGGCAAGAAACTGCAGTCAGTTGGCCAAAAGGAGAAGTTTGCTTTGAACAAAACTTTAATCCTGAAGGCTTCCAGAACAAAACAACAACGACCACGATGCTTCATCTCCATGATCAAACATTCGAC
This sequence comes from Genypterus blacodes, assembly GCF_046128005.1. Lineage (NCBI taxonomy): Eukaryota > Metazoa > Chordata > Actinopteri > Ophidiiformes > Ophidiidae > Genypterus > Genypterus blacodes. The sequence goes on from NW_027466832.1 coordinate 4,013,978, forward strand.
CATCTTCAGCACCTCCAGCATCTCGAGCGTCTTCTGTCCTACACTGTCTGGTGGTGGAGATGATTTCATGGATTTATCAAATTCTAATCTGATTTAGATTACATTTAATTACTTTATTATCCCAAACATTTTCAGACCTGAAAAACACTGTTGCAGAGTTTTCACGACTTTAAAATTTTCACGAGTTTTCATGACTTTAGAAACACTGCAGCTCCATCAAAAGAGGAAACATCTTCCACCTGCCTGAAGCTCTCACTGAACCCACCCCCCCTGACTGTGGGGTGTGTGTGTGTGTGTGTGTGTGTGTGGTCTGCAGTCATGTCTTCACCTGTGGTCGATGCTCCTCAGCAGCAGCTCCCTTGTTAGCCTTGTTGGCTCATTATATTATTGATTATTGGTGTCAGCTGATTTCTATGATTACCAACTTTCAGAGGCTCCAGCAGCTAAAATGTAGAAGAATTCAAATGTTTTATCCCCGTAAATGAATGACTCACTCACTGTGTTCAGTTACACAAACATTACATCATCACAGGAAAAGTTCACCAGAGCATCTTGTTGTTTTTATCAACAACTTATCTTGAGGGCTCATAAGCCAGACTGAGCTTCCTCATTAGGCACCCACATGACACCCACCTTTGACAGTTACATGTGACAGCCTCCCAAGTCCCAGAAATGTGCATCTCGATTATGGCATGGAAGTGACCTGTCCTGTCTGTGATGCATGTTCTATCAGGCTGCAGGTCAGCTGACCCAGGGACGTAGCGATGGTCCTGCTGAATCTGGCTTAGGTTTTGGAGACACACAGAGTGTAAGTGAACAGAAAAAGCCCATCATCACTTCATCAGGCGAGGAGCTGGAGCTCAGAACGTCTGTCCTCACACCTGGTACCCATGTGAGATCAGCACAACCTTTCTACGGCCAGACATTGTCTTGTGGTCCACCTCTCTTAGGACAGTGGTCATGGTTGAGCTCACTGTCCTGTGGGAATTAGCGTGTTCAGGCAGATAACGCTGTCAAGGAACTGAGGAGCTGTCTTGTTTTAGCAATGATGTTGTAACTGTGGCTGTTCATGTTGTTTTGTCCCTTCATCTGCTGGGTTCTCTCCTGGCCCCCTGCAGTGATGGGGTGCGGCCCTCTGTCAAGTTCACATCCTAACCTCTTGACCTTTAGCTTGTTTGCAAGGGGGCATATCAGGTCACAGCTGTGTGTGTGTGAGTGTGTGTGTGTTGTGGAAAGGCGATGCCCGGTGTTGGCGGGCGGCTGAATTATTCACGCTGCTCTGCGGTCGTCTCCCTCCCTGAAACCCGAGAGGCGAGGGTGAGGCCGCTCCCCCCCTCCACACAGCACCCACGAGGGAACCTGAGCTCACCCGACAACAACACGACACACTGCAAGAGAGAGTGGGAGAGGAGGAGAAAGAGGAAGATGACGCTGAGACAGATGAGGCCGAGGCCAAGGAGGCCGCGGAAGAGGACAAAGAGGAGAAGGAGGAATAGGGGGAGGAGGAGGAGGAGGCCAAGAAAGAGGAAGAGGAGGAAAAGGGGGAGGAGGAAGAGGAAGAAGAGGAGGAAGAGGAAGAGGAGGGGGAAGAAGAAGAGGAAGAGGAAGAGGAAGAAGACAACGGTGTGAAGACAGAAAATCATGGTGAAAGACGAGTCTAGCCTGGTCCTGGTCTCTGTGGTCTCCAGTATCTGGTCTCTGTGGTCTGTGGTCTCTAGTCTCTGGTCTCTTTGGTCTCTGTGGTCTCTATTCTCTGTGGTATGTGGTCTGTGGTCTCTGTCCTCTGTGGTCTCTAGTCTCTGGTCTTTGGTCTTTGGTCTTTGGTCTCTCTGGTCTCTCTGGTCTCTAGTCTTTGGTCTTTGGTGTTTAGTGTTTGGTGTTTGGTGTTTGGTGTTTGGTGTTTGGTGTTTGGTCTTCGGTCTTTGGTCTTTGGTCTCTCTAGTCTCTCTAGTCTCTGGTCTCTGTGGTCTCTAGTCTCTGGTCTTTGGTCTTTGGTGTTTGGTGTTTGGTGTTTGGTGTTTGGTCTTTGGTCTTTGGTCTCTCTGGTCTCTCTAGTCTCTCTGGTCTCTAGTCTCTGGTCTCTGTGGTCTCTAGTTTCTGGTCTCTGTGGTCTCTAGTATCTGGTCTCTGTAGTCTCTAGTCTCTGGTCTCTGTCGTATGTGGTCTCTAGTCTCTGGTCGCTGAGGTCTCTAGTCTCTATTCTCTGGTCTCTGTGGTGGCTGTATAAGTACCTGATGAGGGATTCCTGATCACAAACAGCTGATTGATCAGTTTGTCGATCCAGGATCTACATGTGCGTCATCTGTCTGCATCAATGATCTACATTTACATTCAGTCAATATGCTGATGATTTGTCTGTGCAGTGTATAAGCAGCAGCATCAGGCAGCTCCACATGTGACTATAAAGACAGAAAGATTTGAGATACATTCCATATTAAAGCTGATTTTACTCTCATTTACTCTCATGAGACTGTGTTTGAATTTTGCCTGAAGCCTCAAAATGTTTCTAGAAGTTTAAGTTAGTGCAGATTTTTCCATCTCACTGAAAGTTCAGGGTCAGAGAACCTTCACAAACTGGTTTGTGATTCATCCACTTAAGTCGTTTATTCAAATCAGTTTGGTGGCAGATTCAAATATCAGGTTTTTAATTTAGATGTTGAGGATCACAGAGAAAAATGATGAGGAAATGGCTGGGAAAAGAGCCAAATACCCAGCTAACACAGACACACACACACACACACACACATACACACACACACACACACACATGTTCATCCCTCCTTTTCTCAGTTAACCACAAGAGACGGTGAAATCTCAGAGATCCTCACACCATACAGGGGGCTGTGAAATGGTCTTAGCGGTATTCAATACCACACACACACACACTTCCTGTCTGCATGCAGGTTGCTGACATCAGCACTCAGGATCAGAATACAAACAGACGCAAACACACACACACACACACACACACACACACACACACACACAGACACACACACACACACGAACACTGGAAACCAGTAAGCCAGTAAGTGAAGAGCACAGAGCAGGAGAAGCTGCAGCGGTCTCACTCCGCCTGGAGAGTTGGGGGTGTGATTTGGATCTGGATGGATTCAAACGAACATCCATACGACCTGTGAGGCCTACATTCATTTGGGGCTTTTGTTTGCTGATATATTTGAGGTCATAACAACGTAGCCGCCCAGCCCTTCAGTCAGTCCTTTTACAGTACAGTCTATAGTTCATATAGTCTCAGTCTGTTATGCTTCATTCAAATTCAGTCTGATTATCAGATGATGTTTAAGAGATCTCAATTCATCGTCTGAGTCTCTGTAGGCACAGCTAGACTGCATTATGTTTCCTATTTACAATACCCATAATCCATAGCGTGCTTCCTTCGATTGGTGCAGCAACACTTCAAAAATGTAACAAACTGAAGCCAGGTTCACTTTGATCACGTGGCGCCAACATTAGATATGTCTTCAGGTGTCCAGGAGGCCTAAGCTAGAAAATGAAAAACGTCCTGCTGGCAGAAACATTGAGTCATTTACATTCCAGTAGTTCAGGTTTAAAGTGATGAATGAGCACAAACACGTCAACATGAAAGAGAAAACAGAGGCGGGTTCGGAGCATTAGCGTCTTTATTTTTTTGTCGTCGTTGCATAGGAAATGCACATCTTGCTTCCAGTAAATTGAGTCTGCGTGGACATGGAGTCACTAATGGGGCCGAGACGGATGGGCCGACAGTTCACAGTTAAAGAGAAACAACGGTCAGAAAGGGAAGAACGTAAAGAAACAAAACAACAAGAACCACAACGGAAAACCTCACACCAGTGAAGAGAAGAAGTCAGTGCAAACTCACAGCTTCAGTACAGAGAAGATGGACAACAATGGCACCACACACAGAACTTATGGAAACTAGTCAACATCGAACAAAGGTGTCACGCCGGGTACTGGACCAGCGGTGGTGGCGGCAAACTCCGCCCTGTTCCATAAAAGAGCAGTAGAGGCACAAGGTTTCAGTCAGTAGTGGGTGAGGATGAGGATGGAGATGAGAGGAGGAGTGGTGGAGAACCAAACGGATACTAGGAGGTCTGATGGGCGTCTGGTTTATGTGGATATTTAGGCAGTGAGACGGGGGTGAGAGGAGATGGAGGAATGCTGCGATGCTGATACGTGACTCCGACTGTGGGATAACAATGAGGCTGGAGATTGTCTCTGGTTAGCTACCTGTTAGCAGAGGCTGGATGAAAGGCAACGAGAAACGCGTGAGCTCATCGAGCTGATGGAGGCCATGTCAGATCTATGCTCGAAAACACAAAAAGTACGTTTGCTGGATCAGCGACCGATGTGGACAGAGTCGTATCGTATCTCATCGGAAACTAAACGGAATCCCTGCTAGTCAAACATTCTCTTTTATTCTAGTTGACTTTTCGAAAAGACATGCCAACGTTTCCACTCCATATTATCACACTGCTTGGCCTCCAGAACTCCACCCGTATTCTGACAAGAGGGATGTGTTTGGTTTGTTGGTATCACGCAACACTGAAAGTTCTTTCTGGGTTTTGTGTCCATGTGGTTTACGAAGCTGTAGACTTTCAGTATTTGTAAGACTCTTCTGGTATCTCTCGCCTTCTTGTCAGATTACAGGTGGAAAAATCTGACAAAGCCCCCCCAGGGTAGCCATGTGGAGGCCAAGCAGGCGGTGAGGAGATCCTGGAGGATTATAGGGAAAGCTAAATGAAATGAACCGTCTGGACTCTGTAGTCCTTCTGTAATTTAACATTCCTTCTCGTCTAAAAATCTGCCAGAAAAAGTTTGACTTGGTAAACTCTCAATATTGTTGTCAATAACATTTCTATAATCAATCAGTTATTTTTCTGAGATACCAATCAACCTATTTACTCATTTATATGTATCCGAATCCTCAATTTATTAGAAACAAGTTTAGTCAAGTTGAATTTGATTAAATGTTAATAGCAGTCATGGGGTCCAGATAGTTCAAGTCTCCTCTGGTTCCTCAAACAAGCTAAGAAGGAAATCTGTGATTTAACACTTTATAGCTGAAAGCAATCTCTGACCAAGAGTCACAAACAGAATTTGATTAGTTTGACGAGATCATACGGCAAAACGTGTTTAGGAGCGTTTGACTGGAAAACAGCAGTGTGGTCCTTTAAGCAAAGCGCCTACTCATCAAGAAAGTTTATCAAGTGAAAGTTTGAAAGGGATTCACGGCTGTTTAGTTTCAAAGCGCATCGACAGGCCCGGGGGGGTCGAAAACAGAGGTGAGACGTTGGAGACGAGACGAGACAAGCCAATCGACCCCAGCCGGCCTGGGTGGGGGGTGTCTCCCAGGTGCTGGATACCTCTCGCTCTCTTTCTACAGCCGTCTCATCCGCCCTCTGCATCTGAGCAGCCGCTCTTTTGAAGCATCGCCGAGGGAGACACGGCGAGGGGGGGCAGAGGGGGGTCTCTGTCCTGGATAGTGCTGAGCATTGCAGAATAAAGCAGAGGACATCGATTCAGACTCCAGCACGGAACCGCCTGGGGAGGAGGAGGATTCACCCAGAGCCAGGCAGAGATCGCTCAGCCTCCTGGTCAATGGAGGGGGGGTGGGAGGCAGACTGACCGGGCGCTGCTGATGTTAAAACTTTGCTGGAGATTGTCGGATTAGAACCCCCGCGAGGTTGCTCAACGCCCGGGGCAGTCACCACGGCGACGCAGCATCTGGGATCAATGACATGACAAAAAAACAGGCGCAGAGTACAAAAGTGTGAAAGTGTCGGGATGAAAGAGAGGATGATGATGATGATGAAGAAGAAGAAGGGGAGGAGGGTGAGAGAGTGAGCAGAGACGGTTTGAGGCATAAAGGGAGAGAGGGAAGAAGAGAGAGAGAGAGAGAGAGGGAGAGAGAGAGAGAGAGAGAGAGAGAGAGAGAAACAAAAACAGTAACATTCTGGTTTTTGTATTTTTTTTTTCATTTGTTGTCTTGGTAACAGCTTACTAGGCGATTATGGACGAGCATGCAGTTATATCGTATGTTATTGTACATTAGCTATAATCAGAGGGCCTGACAGACAGCAAAGGCTACTGGTGTTCAGAGTTCAACAGTTACAAACAGTTATTGTATTCAGTATTCAGAGGAGCATTATTATGATACAGGTCACAGGCACTACATTTGATCTTTTCAATATAACGTGTGTAATATGCTGGTTTGTTTTTATTTTTCATTTCTTTTTCCTATAAGTCGATCGTCCTTGTCGTAAGCTGGGATCTGGAAACAGGAGGATTGATCGTAAAAGAAGGCAGAGGCTGAAAGTTCACAAAGTCACACCAGAGTCCAGTGTGTGCGGCAGTGCTCAGACAGTCCAATTCATCAGCGTGACTCTGAAGAGGCCACGCCCCCACAGGAAGTTCAATTGGAATGACAGGAAGACACACACACATAACATGAAGTTATCACTACACGGCTCAGTGTGAATGCCCATCACTACATTGTGGCATTTTACGGTCAATCATCTTCTTAATAATCACCACTGGATGCTCTGGTATCTGCCAGCATTACTAGCTAGCAACAATCCAGACGGCTGCTACGGCGTGTCCACATGTCGAACGACGTCACATTTCCCAATTTATCTTGAGCTGTAAACAGGCTGCTGCTACGTAGTGAGCTAGCTAGCAGCTTCCACTCTGCGGCCTTTGTTTATGTAGCATCACGGTTGCTAGGCTAACACAGAGTAACACAATGGGCCTGTAATCACTAATACTTTCATTTCAAAGGAATGAACTGTGTGCCCTTTATTTCTTTGGTAAGAAGCCGTATAAGATGACGTCATGTCAGCAGGTTTATGTGGAATAAACCAGAACACTGATACGTTAGCTGTGTGTATGCTCACATGTTTAAGTCAAGGCGTGATTCTAATTTAAATATTGATCTGTATTCTTCAAATGAACCCTTACGCTATGAAGCTTAATTTATTCTAATTAGATTCCATTGTTATTCTGCTTGCTTCAATTCAAATTAAGTACAAATCTGCTTCCTGTTTAAAAAATGAAATTCAAATTCAGATTGAATTCATTTGAATTGAATTGGACTTTCTGAGTCACTTCTGAATGGCCTGGCACACAAGCGAGCGCCGCGTGTACTCACACAAGCGAGCGCCGCGTGCACTCACACACACACACACTTGTGGACAGTGGTTTGTTTGAGTCAGTGCATAGTTCTCATGCAGATTAGACGCTCTGCTTTGACACGCTGTCAGGAAGCATGATAGTGAGTTCACATTGTCACATTTTCCAGCTTACCTCCCCGTCAGTGGCTTGATTTAACACATAGCACCATGTAATGGTTTTGCAATAGGATAAATAAATATCTTTGCAAAGGAGCAGTGACACTGTAATTCATTACAGTGGAGCGCTGAGCTGCTTCAGCGTTTACCTGCCGAATCATCCAATGACTTTCCTTCATCTCTCTAAAGTAAAGTCATTTATACTCATTTCCTCTGCAGCCCGGCTGACATGCTGAGCGATGTCTTCCTCCTCGTCTGTTCTGGACCCCGATGTCGTGCTGAATATGCGTAAAGTAAGACAGGAAATGACATCGCATTCACATCAGAGAGGATTAAAGTCACTGTGGCGCTCTCCTCTAAGTGTCCGGCCGCTCTACGAGGATATCGCAAGGACGCTTGGCGCCTTTGCTATAAGCACATACATGGGTCTCTAAATGATTGAGGTTCTTCCATGTTGGGTGGATTAAGAATACCCTGGTTTAATCCTGAAGAATTCTGCCCCTCACCACATCAAAGCCTTTCAGATTTAAGATTTCCCAACCACAGCGGTCCAGACTGATGGATTCTGGTCTTCCTTCTGTTGCGGGTCAGGGTCAGGAACAAACCAATGTGAGATGCCCAGCAGAATCTGGACAAACGTGAAGACAACAAAGGCCTTTGGTACCCAGCCTTTGTTCAACCCTGTTTCTTGACAGAGCGGCAGAATTCCTCAAGTCAAAATCCCGAAATCAATGTTTGGCGGGGAGGCGGGGTGGGGGTGGCGGGGGGGTGCAAGTGCTTCTCTTCAGGAGTGCGTAACTCCAGCTCTCTTATATTGCTGGTTGGACAAACTTTGGATTTCAGGGCGAATGGAGGAGGCTGTAGGCTGGACAGCAAGGAGCATGAGGAGCTCACAGCACTCTGTCCAATTTAGTGAGAGGAAAGATGAGCTAAATAATGTCAGAATGGCAGCAAATGACCCAGCAGGTGTGTTAGCGTGTGTGGTTTCAGCAGGTTGATGCTTATTCTTGTTCTTAGCTCTAAGCTTTGATTAGTGTGTTGGCTACTAGTTAGCTGCTAGTTTACTGGAGGAGAAAGCGTCCCTTGCTTCAGTCTTTACCCACACAACCCAGTAAAGCTTCAAGACCACAGCAGGTCTCTTCGGTTCCAGCATAATTTGAGATTTTGCTCATTTTCTGGCATCCTCACAGTTTCTATTCAGTGTTTCCATGAACAAACGGGAGACACAGACGCTCACTGTGGGTTTGGAATATTAACCGGACGAAACAAGAGACGTCAACCAGAGATAAAACACATAACTGAGTCACCTCCATTTGTCCTTTTGCAATTTCAATGTTTCCGATGTTTCCAAGTTGTTTCCAATTTCTAAGTGCTCAAAACAAAAGTCAATGGAGATCGAACCCACCCCGTGTGTCGCTACAGACAGAAGCTATGGGGGGAGGACACACGGACAGGGCAACTCGCTCTTTCTCTGTCTGTCTCTCTCTGTACACAAACGGATGGAAGCAGAAAGCACATTGACACCACACCCTGTTCGTGCAACTCTGGCTAAAGCAGCTTGTCGGTGGAAATAGAGTTCATTCTACGATTTTGACATAAAACGTGACGTTTGTTTCTGCTATTGCCCCTGATCGGCTTCACAGGCTCGTATCAAAAGGAGCAGTTTGGAGCGTTACAGGTCGCGTAACCATGCAAACATTTGAGGCGTTTGTGTAAAAGCTTCGAATCAGGTTATTTTTGACAATAAAAGCTTTTCTGGGACATCTGTGTTTTAGCGTTCTTGACTCTTTCATGATTGTCAAACTAGATTAAAGGATTACAGGTTTTCCATGTTTTTTCAGGGATCCGTGGCAACGCTCCAAGACTTTTCCACATCTTTAGTCTATAAATGGAAACACTAATTAAACAATGATTTCACACAGGAGGAGCTTCCAACTGCTGCTGCTTCATTACAAGGAAGATCTCATGTTATTTCATTTTCAAAGGTAAAAGAGCAAAGATTTTGTCATACAAATGACGCTGTGAAACTGTAGATTAGAGCTCCAAACCTATAGAACGCGACTGTTCACATCAGATTCAGACATTATTCACACAGCTTCACATCGCTCAGGTTCAAAGTTTTGCGTTCAGGTTCTGCAGTCCACACATGGGCTCGAGGGAACGACTCGACGCATTCTCTCTAGTAACAAGTGTTCGGCTTCAAACCTAATAATGTCTCTAAGTGGAAGCATGTAGATATGCAATAGAAGTGGACCAACAATTGACCCCTGAGGAACACCACCATCGGTCCTGTCGGGGTCTAACATGGATGCAGGAAATGAGCAGAGACTCTGATCAGGCTGGAATCGTTCGCCCTTCAGACTGTTGCAGCGGTAACGTGCAGTGCTATGCGATGCTGTGATGAGCAGCAGTGGGCGTGTGGATGGATCACAGCAGACCCCCTGGCTTAGGGAGCACTTGGTGAAGAGGGGGAGGAGGAGGAGGAGAGGGAGGTGATCTCATGGGCCGGCGGAGAAAGAAAGAGATGGAAAACAAAAAGAATCATGTTGCATAATCAAGCTGTTTATTTTCCTGCATGGAATGGTGAACACAAAAACGATGCCGAGATGCATTAATAGTAGGGGCATCCTTTGGCTGCTATGTCATTGTCTCCTGCCTAAAACTAAAACTTTAAATGCATAAAAAAACGTTCACTTTTCTTAGCAACTTTCCTCAGAATGACCTAGATTTAGCTTCATCAACACTGATGCAACAAATACCCTTCAAAACATACAGCATACTGTAACATCCATTTACAATGGTCTTATCACCACGGCGACCGGTGCTTTAGAAGCACGGGGGGATATGCTAAACCATCAACAGAAGAAATGTCCTTAAATACATACAAAAAAAACAAACAAACAAAAAGAAAATAAGGGAACAGGAAAGTTCTCAACTTCAATCCAGTTCCCAGAAAACAAAGCAAACCAGTTCTAATAATGTGGCCTCGATACAAACAATCAGAAAATTCACAACACTAGTTTGTCCTCATTTAATCAATGTTACAAAAGTCCTGCATTATAAAATAGGGCAGCTTTAAAATCAGTGTAATTAATAAAACTATACAACATACAAACACGTCTCCTGCTGCTCTGCCTGCTGTAAGAGCTAACTCTTCGTCTCTTCATCCTCATCGTCACCGCTGTACCAGAACTAAAGTACACACAACAACAACAACAACACGAACACAAGAACAGAAACACGCTGCCCAAACTATTGCTTTTATATTCTTTTTCTTTTTTTCTTTCTTTAAAAATGGTGCAATTCTGTCGTTATCTTACACACAAACAGCCAAATCTCGCTGATTAGACGCTGGGCTGCTTTGCGAGGTTTTTTGTGACACTTGTAAAAATGTCCGTGCAATTTTTTTTCATTATTCCCTTTGCTCTGTTTTAGCTCTGGAAGCAGTTTTTTTCAGAATCTTTCACTATTGTCCTTTCATATTTAGTGCAGATAATTAAGAAAGTAATAATGCCCAACTCAAGGCTGACGGGTCGGCAAGAACACAGACAAACAAACGTCACGCTAAGAGGAAACACGCAACCTCACACACGTGGAGCACAGAGGGGCGTGGTTAACACGGCATCATAAATCCTAAAATTTCTTGTCCGCCAATAAACAGCTTTCTGCGTGATGTGAGGAATTTTAAGGCTCGATCGTGACCAAAGAAATCAAAACAAACGCCTGTCAGGAGAGAAAGACGCTGTGGCCGTCCAAACAGGAAGGAAGAAGAGTCAGATTCTCAAAGCGGCAGCAGCTCAGCTTGGCTGGACCGCTACCGCTGGCCGGCTCGGACATTTTAGGGACTGACAGCAGAGTAAGAGGCCAGTCACGTGCACGCGAACTTTGGTTGAAAATAAGACAAAGAAATCGATGCAGAAATCAAACCAAATAAATTTTTGACAAAATAAAGGAGCATATGTTTAGCTGAGTGCAAGCAGGTTTGCATATTTTTTTTTCCTCATCATTGATTTCCTGGAATGAAGAAAGAACGAATCAAAAACCATACAGGAAGACTTCTAAAGAAACTATTTCGCTGTTTAGAGACAGACGAGACGCTCGTCCCAGACAGGAAGGTGGACAGGTCAAAGCGAGCAGGTCAGAGTTCAGTCTGCTGCATCCCAACGAGTCGCTAAATACTGAGAAATGAGCACAATGTCTGCAAACCAACCAACCAGTGAGAAGACGTTTGACTATGTTTTACATGGTCGATCAACTCACCTGTTGACATGCTGATCAGTTTTGCACTTAAGATTGGCCACAAAGTTGAGTAGTGAGTTTACATGAAATGATGAGTGAGTAAGTTTAGTGATGAAGATAAGCAGTAAACATGGAGCAGCTCTCCTCCATCTCAGGGTTCAAATGTGTCTGATGTTTGGTCTCTAAAAAAGAAATGAGCTTGTGCAGGTTTCTGCTGACATCATGTTCTACTAAGAGCATTCAGACAAACATGAATCAGCTCAACAGGAGCTCAGCTGTTGATAACAGAGCTGAGTGAAGGAACTAGAGTTACAATAGTAACTAAAGGCCGTGCGCCCAATATGTCCTCTACATCTCATCTTCTGTTCTCTTCCAGCTCCTCTGCTGCACAGCTCCCTTTGCGCCACTTCTTTACATGTGGACCCTTAGACGTCCCCAGTCTTTGTCTCTCTGTCCTCTTACTCTTCTTCATCAGTTCTCGCATTCTGACATCATCACGCAACTCAAACCCAACAAATACCCTAAACAAACCTCATGACCTACGCAACCACAAAGAGCTAAGGTCTGTTTACAGTTTCATGAATGACTTCTTTGTCCACTTGCCACAGAAACTCAAAGAGACTTTTCGTAAAATGTGCATGTTTATATGAGGCATTTTTAATTTAGAACTTTTAATTGTGAATAGAAACCTGATCCAAACTCTACTCCACACTGCTGTTTGGTGTTGCCTAGTTTGAGCGACAAACTTTGTGCTCATTTCCCATAACTTCTTACAAACTATGCTGCCAAAAGGCAGGTATCAGGACTGCAGCAGGTGTAGGTTGACATGTCAGTTGACGTGTAACGCCGCTTCCTCACATGCAGCGACGCCGCAAAGACTGATGATGCAAAACATACATGGAAAGCATACGTTTCTGTGGCATGGTCCTGATCGGCTGTACCGCTGCTCTGTGGGTTCGCTCTGTCTTGATCTTAATGAGTCCTCCTTTCCCACGTGATGACAACAGAAACCACGATGGATAAAGAACGACATATCCACGATATTAAGAAGTCAATAAACAAGGACGTTATAAAACAAGGCTAACAGGTCTGAAATAGCTGATGTCCTTCACACAACTACACAACATTATTTATGTTCCAATAAAATCTGTCGAAATAGTGGTTGTGACTACATGACGTGGTGAGGACAGAGGACGGTAGAGACAAACATCAGGAGGACCACGCGTCTCCGTTTGACGGACACAAGCTCCATTTTTTGGTGTGAGTGTGATTGGTTCACGCTTTGCATGTGGTTATGTGAACGCGCAGCCAGTCAGCCAGTCATTACCAGTATGGAGTCACTGGGATTGGCTTCGCTCTTGGCTTTTTAGTAACTGGTGTAATACTGACAGTTTAACTCGTAACGTCATAACGCTCGTCTTAAGCTTTGACATTGCTGTTTTGATCGCTCCGTCTTCACACTGTGGAGGTGTGGCATCAAACAAAAAGGACGAGAAGGAGGAGAAACGCTCCGCGCAGGATGTTGTGCAACCGCTCAGGTCTGGACCGCAGCTCAAGGCACATCGATGAGGAACAGCTGTTTACGTGCAATTTGATAATGCAAATATAAAGAGGGATTTGACTTGCTGTCAGGGAGGGAAGAGGAAGAAGGGAAGGAGGGATGGAAGGAAGGAAGGAAGGAAGGGAGGAAGGAAGGAAGGAGAAAAAGGACTTGGAGATGCTGAGCGACGAACAGAGCTGGCTAGTCGTGAAGGAGAGCGACAGAAACAGAGCGACAAAAACAGAGCGACAGAAACAGAGCGGCTGCTGGCTCGTGCCTGATGGTTTATATAGAGTCTCACTAACTACATCATCTAACACTAAACATGCATATTTTTTTGTTCTTTTTTTTGTTACTTTTTCACTTAAATTCACTTTTGTCCAACACTGGATGGTCACAAAAGTGTGTTAGTGTGTGTGTGTGTGTGTGTGTATATATATTTATATATATAGTATAGGAAAGGAAAAACCAAAGTGAAGTTGAGTGGATGTAAAGTTGCATGTGAAGGCGGAGCGTCCAGAGAGTTTGACTCTTCTGCTCGTCTGCTTCCTTGCTAAACCACGCCCCCTGATTCAACACTCGCAGCCTATTGGCCTACTGCAGGAATAAGTGCTTTCGATTGGACAAGGCCTCCAGGAGCCCCGGTCAATCACAGGCAGCCCCACACTTGGGTGACGCCTGTTAAAGATTATCTTGCCAACAGAAAGCAGAGAAAATATGATTATTTTAGCTAAATTCTCTGACGTTATATTTTCTCCTGATTTTGCCTCGTGAGGAACGCAAATTGCTTTGATTCTTATTCATAATTTTTAAGTAAAACGATGTGCTTCAACAAAATAAGTTAACCACTTCACGGTTTTCTTCTTTAAAAAGAATGCGAAGCAGATTTAAGCGCTTTAAAGAAACTGATTGTTTAAAACGATGATATTTCTTAAAGGGATTCTCGTTCTACGATGCAACAAATTTACAAGATGAACAAACAACAGAAAATAAACAGTAAAAGTGAGTACAGCTCCTCTTACTTCTCACAAGGCTGTGGTTGCTAGTTCAACGCTTTGTTGTTGTCTTTTGTACCCCAATATTTTAGAGTCCCAGAGGTGTGAGTGGACTAGGAAGAAAAATATATTTATATATACTTTTCAACAACATCGAGTTATCTTACAAAGATATTTAACTATCCAGCTGCTAGCCAACAAAATTGCACTTTCCTCATGATGGATTTTCCACTGGGTTCATCTCAGTCACGCGTCTGTCTCCTGCCTGCCTGCTTCGTTTGGGACACCAGAGTTCTCTGCCCACCCTTAGCATGCTGTAGCTTCACCCAGACTGGTGGATGGATAGAGGAGGAGGAGGAGGAGGAGGAGGAAGAGGGGACGAGCTGAAATGACGCTAAGAGAGAAAAATCAATGAGCCATGAAGCCAAAGCCTCTCAGATAAACGAGCTCGGATCCACCAGCGTCTGGTCGCAACACTTCGCCTCGCACGATCAAACCCCCGCTTCCCCTCGTCCACCCCCCACCCCCCGGCCCGTTGTGTAGTTCATATCAGTACAGTGAACAGGCCGGGTGTCCCTTCACGCCCGTCGGTTCGGCTCCTTCCGTTAAGCACAGGTCCGTGAATTCGGAAAAAAGCCTGAACCGCCACCATTGGCGGAGGCCTGAGGGCAGAGAGGTGGGGGTGGGGGTTGGAGGTTAGCCTAGCAGAGGTGTGAAGGGTCAGACGTGAGGGGGGTCAGCTGGTGGTTTTTGAGCCTCCCCTCGCTGCAGTACAACCCCACAGAGCCAAACCCCAACCAATCAGAGGTGGTGCACACAAGCACACACACACACGTACGCACACACACGCACACACACATATGCTGCAGAGGATGAGGAGGGTGTGTGTGTTTCTCCTGAAGGGAAGCGCTGTGATTCAGTCAGTGTCGTCGGCATTCCCAGGAAAAGGTACAGGCTCATTCGCCGGAGAATCTCCGCCCAGAGAGAGGGGGGGTGGGGGGGTTCTGGCACTATAAATGGACACGTATGAACCATGTGTCCACAGGGAAGTCTATAATATACAGTTGGTGTGCGGCTCACGCTGGGGTTAGGGTGCGTTCGATCCGCTGTAGCCATGCTGATGCTGCCGAGTCTGTGTATGGCGCTGGTGGGGGCGGAGTCAGGCGTGTAGGGGGAGGGAGGTGTGTGTGTGTGAGTTGGGGTGGGGTGGGGAAAGGGGCCAGCAGGGGCCCGGAGATCTCCATCGCTCCCAGCCGGGGGGCGGAGGTCAAAAGAAGAGGAGGGTGCAGCGATTTGTTGTACAGGTGGAGGGGGGAGGAGCCTCTGGAGTCCTTATCCCAGGTACCACTGAGAGAGGGGGGGAGTGACAGAGAGGGGAGGGGGGGTCAGGGAGAGACAGAGAGAGACAGAGAGTGTTTAGTTCTGACCTGAATCAACCATCAGGTCCACATTGTCTCGTCCACCTCAGTTCTGGCTCAGATTCTTTTTTTTCCCGCCTGTATTCTGACAAAAGGAAGTCTACAGCCAATATAGAACTTCCACATCACCTTCATACATACCATCATACAGAACGTGAAAAAATCCCACAACATTGACATGTGTGGGGGAAGGGTACCAACTGACCAGCTGAGATGTATCCACCATCCAGCATTTAAACACAAACACACATTTTACGAATTGGAAATTATAATCAAACAGCCGGGAAACTTTTATCCCCGTTAACATTCTGAAGAAACCTCTGGGGGGCGCTAGACTTCATGGATCTGTGAGGTCATGCAGAGTTAATGTTCCTCCTGTTTCACTCAGGAGTTTAGGACACTTTGTGCGTGTGTTTGTGTGTGTGTGTGTGTGTATGTGTGAATGTGTGTAATAGGCCACTATCGATCCATCACCATGGACGTATTGTTCATGTTTCACAGATCTCTCTCCTCTTCCTCCTCTTCCTCACTGCCCTGTCGAG
>NW_027466832.1:4037500-4040000 GCF_046128005.1 Genypterus blacodes
CTGCTAGAGGAGCTATTTGCCATCAAGATGTTGTCCTCGGGATTGTTGAACGATAAAAAAGGAGAAGATTTAAAGAGGAGGAGGACAAGATGTTTGAGCAGAAGAAGGTTTGGAGCTACGGCTGAAGGAGGTGGAGGATGAGGGGATGGAGGAGGGAGAGGCGGAGGGCAGACGAGGAAGACAAGAAGAGGAAGATTAGAGGGAAGAGGTAAAGAAAAGGGTTTATAGGTGCAGAGTAAGAAGAGGATGAAGAGGAGGTGAAAAGAATTGTGAGATGGACGCAGACAAAAACATTGATGGTGAGTGAAGCTAACAAGTCTATTTCTTTGAGTTCAACCAATCACAAAACAGGTATATTAGGGTGCTTTATGATCTAAATTTTGGAACTAAATGTTTTTTTAACCTGAACAAATCTTGAGTCTCAGGCTGTCTGAGCCTCCGTGGTTACTCCGAACTTTGACCCATCAATGTTCTGCTCTTGTGAAACACTTTTATCGATGGAAAGCGTCGCACAGATAGATCCGCTGTCTACCTTTCCTCCTCTGCTTTTTGTCGTTTTTACCTCATTACTCGTCAATTTGGAGAATCTTAAAGTCAAACTCTCCTGTAAACGAATTCCTGCAATATCACCTCGTGGACAGGTGCTGTTGCCATGGCGGCAGGCGGTATGTGTTGTAGAAAGTCAGAGGTTCTCCCCCTTTACAGCCCCGAGGAGTTCAGATGCTCACATTAGCTCCAAATCTGCCTGAATCCTCTAATCAGCCTCCACACCAGGAGGATTTCCTCCCACAGCAGCTGGAAAACTTTCAGGAAGAGCAGGAACGCCGTCTCTCTGACACACCAAAGCTAATCCCTTTACGTGAGCACGGGAGGAAGACATCGGTGTGATGCCAACAAGGAGAAGCCAGAAAATCATCAACATGACTCAAACAACACACATGCCGCCAAAAAATACTCATCTCCTCTTCTCCTCTCCTATCTTTCTCTCCTCTCCTCTGCTATCTTCTCTCTTCCTCTCATCTCCTCCTCTCTCTTCCTTGCTTCTCCCCTCTTCTACTCTCCTTGTCCCCTTTTCTCTCATTTCCTCTCTGCTCCTATCCTTGTTTCTTCCCCTTGTTGTTCCCCTTCTCGTTTCCACTTAATTCCTAAATACTAAGACACACACCACCATCTACAAAACCATACATACAGCACCTGAAGTGTACACACACACACACAGGTATGAAGTATGTTTCTGGGTTTTTCTGTAAAATAGGGGATGAATGGAGGAGCATTGACCAGGAGATAAGAGAGGGGGGAGGGCAACTGCAAACGCACACAAACACACAAACAGACACATACAAACACACACATACACACACGCTCACACACGCACATACACACACACCCGCACACACACACACACAAGCACAGGTAGAAGGCTACATTTCCTTATTTATCTTAGTTGCTCTCCTGCATTTCCTTCTGACATAAACCATACCTCCTTCCAGCCATTGAGGGGGAGGACGTTTGTGTGTGCGTGTGTTGGGGTGAGGTGGGGAGGGTGAGGGAGTGTGTTGGAGGGTTGTCTGGGGGGGTTTTGACTGGTTGAGGACCTCACCTCGGGGCCCGGTAATGACAGGCCGGTGATGGTGTGTGAAAGCCGTTCGGGGGGAGGATGAGGAAGAAGAGGAGGAGGAGGCACCGCTGGGTGAAGGCACGGCGCTGCAGAAACCAGACTTCTCTGACTTCTTTAGCACGCCGGCGGGTGACGGCGGCATCCCTGCCAAGAACCATGATGATGATGATGAGCGGGGTCAGAGGTAATATTTCTGTGTTTCACATTTCTATGCAACAGCCTCACCTCCAAGGGGGGAGAGGCAGAAAGGAGGAGTGGGGAGGGGAGGGGCTTAATTGGGTGGGCATGGACAGCAGGAAAGGAGGCGCCGAAAGATTGAAGAAGGTGGGGTCACTGGGCAGAGAATCAGGTGTGTGTGCGTGTGTATTTATTTACTTAGTTCATATGTCACACGCCTGAATATTTTGCCATGGTCTCATGGAGCGAAAAGCTCACATGTAGGTTTTGTGAATATTGAATATTATAAACAAAATACAATAATGAATACAGATTTGCATACGTGATGTTGTGACATTTCTTGCCCTACTTATTCTGCCAGTCAGCATCTAATATAATACCTATTGTCTATCATCATCTGTCATAAATATGGAACATTCTCAGTGAAGATGGTTCAGTCCGTCTTGATCAGCAGAAACTAACCTGAAACAATCCAAACATGTATTGGTGTCTTAACTTCAGATCAGGTGTGTATGTGTTTGTGTGGTACAGGAAGTTTCCTTTAGGTCTTCTTTCATGTCAGTGTGTGTGTCCATGTGACCTTTACTGGGGACATTCAGCTGGTTTCTAGCACCCCAGTCAGGGAACTTCTCCAGTCAAGAACATTGACTATGCCCTTATCAACCTTTGATATCGGGCTGTACATATAAAATTGGCTTGACTTGA
>NW_027466832.1:4047500-4048660 GCF_046128005.1 Genypterus blacodes
TGTAAACCAGCCAAGCCACACACACACACGCACACACAATCCTTAGGGAAATGATCACATTAGGAATATTAAAGGAAAATTACAATGATTGTAAAACGGCGTTACAGAATTCACTCTTAAATACCACAGATACACTGAACACACACACACACACACACACACTGAAGTACTACAATAGTACCTGGAAATGACTGTAAACTCAAACTCAAGAACTTACATTTACATGCTAAATAAACAGTAAAAGTTAGCTTAGCACTGTCAGCTTCAGAGGCTAATGTCGCATCTAACACCAAGCGTGTTTCTCAGAGGCACAACTCAGGTTCAACAGGAAACTAAAATAAAACTAAATAAAAACTGACTGTTCACTCCATTTTTGTCTTTTAATTTGCTCAGAAAAAGTGTTGATGAAGCTCAAACGCGTCAGTTCCTGTGTGTGTGAGTGTGAGTAAGTGACTATGCGTGATTGGCTTTGCATGCACAGTGGCATGCATTTGATGAAGCAGGGCTGTATGTGTGTGTGTGTATCAGTGTTCTGCGTGTGTGTATGTGTGTGTGATCGATAACTCTTTGATCAGGGGTCTCTGGTGTGTGCTGACAGGCACTTTACATTGCCTATTGTTAGCGGTGGGCAATCGACAGACTGGTATAGATCCCACTGCGCTCTCTCTCTGTCTCTCTCTCTGTCTCCAACTCTCTCTCTCTCTCTTTCTCACTCTCTCTCTCTTTCTCACTCTCTCTCGCTCCCTCTATCTCTCTCTCTCTCTCTCTCTCTCTCCTGCATGTCGGCACTTTTAAAGGTCACGTTCATCCCTTGCTCGCTCTCTTTCATTCTCTCCTCGTCCTTTCTGTCTATCGTCTGTCCATCTCATCATTTGATTCCGTGCCCTCTCTCACCCCCTCCTTCGCTTGTTGTCCTTACTCCAGAGTTAAGACAGAGCAGCTGGAGGAAGGCGGAGCTTCCATCATTACATCACTCTATTTGATCACTTCACCCTGACGTGCATATTTGATCACGTTTACATTCACACACACACACACATGCAGTGAGAGTGTGCGGCTTGAAGGGCATCACACTCTGATCAACACCTTTACCTGTCTGAATCTGATTTAGGATTCAAATGATTCAAAGTAAGCACACTTTGATTTGTGCTGATTTCGCT
>NW_027466833.1:0-15000 GCF_046128005.1 Genypterus blacodes
GGCGAGGTTCTGCTATCAGCAAATGTCTTCAAGCAATACAAAAAAATGTTAGGATTTTCAGGACATTTACCCCAAACTGACTGCTCGCTCACTTTTCTCTTTGTTGCATATTTGGCCTTTCCTTACAAGGTCCATAGTCCAAACAATGGATTCCTACAGATACACAGAATACGAGCTAAAGAACAAACTACAGAGCTCTAAACGCTCCTCCACATGAACTTAGAAGCTGAGAGACACACATACTGTATGTTCACTATTGCATGAGAGAGATTCAATCTAAGTAAGTGCTTATCAAAATAATAGAAAGTGAAGCATAGCAACAGTTACAATACTCGCACTGTTGTTTACAGCACAGCAACAAACCAACCCATTATTATCTCAATTTCATAATAATGTTCCATTAGCAGCCATTACCAGGGTGTGGTGACTGCTACCACAACATACAAACCTGTCTGGCTTGACTTGACCTTTACTCCATGCACAACTACCTTCTAAGCCTTCTAATTAGCAGGCAAATAGGCTACCAGCCTGTGAGCCTGTGTGGTAGCCACTCTGCGGGAAGCTGCTTATTAAAAAGAAGTCTACAAATAGAAGAACAATAACGTCACATAGACATACAGTCACATGTGACGGCTGTCAAACTCACCCACAAAAGTCCTTTCATCTTCCCGTAAGCCTGATTTCCTCTCTTATTGTCCGTTTGTCACATGCGCCAGGTGCAAAAAGGGAAAGTGTCGAAGGCCGCGAACCAATTATAGACGAACGAGTCTCCATGCAGCCATGCCCAACCCACTTCAACTATAATTGGCAGCGGGGGTTACAGGCAGTTAATCAGACAAGCACTAATCTAGTTAGAAGATCAACAAATGAGCCTCTCAGTGCTGGAAAGCAGGACGCAACCCCACACACAATAGTGTGGGTCAATCCCATTGTGTAAAACAAGAACAGCAGGGACAGCCAATAGAAACGGAACATTGCTTTCATAATTCAGATGAAAATGAGGGCTGATTGTGACGTTGTGTCTCAGTCTGCTGCATCAAAGCACCATCTTGATTTTTTAAATATTAGATGTAATGTAATGTGCAAATGAACCACGCCATTATTAACTGAAAAGCAACAACATACCACTGACAACGTCCCCAAATCCACACTATGTCGCATTTCACACCTTTTGGAAAGGCACAATTTAAGTTGAACTCTAAACAGGCCGCTGCTACGTCACTAGCTAGTAGATTTGACTCTGCAGCTGTTCTGTGCTAGTTGCTAAGCTAGCACAGAGTAACATTACATTACATTACATTACATTACATTACATTACATTACGATCATTTGGCAGACGCTTTTATCCAAAGCGACTTACATTACATTACCACCCTTCGCAGAGGGGGGAGCAATTGAGGGTTCAGTGCCTTGCTCAGGGGCACCTCAGCAGGGGCTCGAACCAGCGACCCTCCGGTTCCAAAGCGGAAGCACTACCCACTGAGCCACTGCCTCCCTACTAGTAACAACAGTAGTACTATTTTTTCTCAGCAAAGCTTGTAATTAGTAATAAATGAATTTAAAATGGAGATACTATGTGAAAAGATGTATTTCTTTGGTTATTAGCCATACAATAAACACAAGAAAGTGTGGATGTGTTTGTGTGTTACTGTCTGTATAATAGCATTACATGAGAACAGATAATTTTTCTGAAAGAAATTACTAAAAGCACAAAAAGGTTTCTTTGAGAGTTTTGTTGCCACATGTTCATAACGTTACTGGAAGCACAGGATGTGGTCTGAGTACAGTACAGCCACCTGTTCTCCACGATTAGTGATGTCAAGAAATTGTGCCTTTGGAAAGCTCGAGTCAAGCTGCGAGTGGCTATCAAAGGTAAACGTTGGTGGCTGAAAGCGCCTGTGACAAAGCCAGAGAGCACAGAAAGGCTCCAGGATTCTCCACACCTCCCTTGGTCTCCATGGCAACAGGGACGGGTACATTCAGGCATACGGGCGCCGTGAATAGACCATCGGCGGGGAAGAGAGAAACATGCATCCTGCTGCTGGCAATTCAGACTCTGCTCCAGACGTTTTCACACCCCCTGAATTATAGTGTTGTTTATGTGCTACAAGTAGGCTGCACCTCTCTGTTTTTGTTCTATACGTGCATTTATTTTTAGAGAAAACAAGCTGCAGGCCCCCAAACACCCAATGACACGCCAGACACTTCAATCCAGAGGAGATCCTTGTTTTTGCCGCCTGTCTCTCGTTCTGTTTCTTCCTGTTAAAGCACATTTTGACCTCAGTTGGAAAGAGAGAACAGATTTTTCTCCGCCCTCAAAACAGGATATGAACACTGGCCGACGATGACTTTGAAGGATCTCTGCGAATTCAACTGTTTATTTCAATGAAGAACCCATTAAGCTTCCGTGAAGGCCGTCTGTAATCTGTCACACACACACACACACACACACACACACACACACACACACACACACACACACACACACACACACACACACACACACACACACACACACACACACACACACACACACACACACACACACACACACACACACACACACACACACACACACACACACACACACACACACACACGCACACACGCTGGTTTATTTAACGTTGTGGTCACCAGAGAGGAAAACGGTCAGCTTCTGTGTCAAGCATGAGCAAATCTGCCCGGCAACAAATCTCACCCACCGTTGGCTTTGATGACATTAAACTTACACACCTATTGGCCGTATTGATAAGGTGTTAACAATGGCTGATTTGTGGCCTACATGATCGTGTTTGTTTAGTGAGGGTAGATTCTGTCGCAGTTAAACACACGCCAGCTAAAGTTTGTGAAGGGAGCAGATGATGAAGTGTTGTTGCCTGACCCAGACAGAGAGGGTGAGCGAGTGAGACGGAGGGGGACAGAGAGACGGACACAAAGAGGTCTTTCCTCATCAATAGCAAGAATTTTCAAACACACGCACACACACACACACACACACACACACACACAAACAGACAGTCTTTCTCGGCATAAAGGCAATGAAACGCCGCATAATGCACATTTGCAAGCCCAGATGAACCGATATTATCTCTATCGTAAAAAATAGACACACACACATAGACACACACACACACACACACAGACAGACACACACACACTGGTGGCCGTGTGCTTTCAGGCTGGTTCCAGATGTCACACACTGGGTTGACTGGCTGTGGTTTGTATCTCAGTAAACACACGTCGGGTCATTTTCTGCCCTCCGTCAGGCTTTGGTAGTTATTTGCCATCAATGCGCTGAGAGGGAAGTTAAAAAAGAGAGAAAGAGAAGAAAAGAGAGAGAGAGAGAGAGAGTGGGGCAGCAAGTGTGAGAAAGGAGGTCACCAGTGGATAAAGTGTTCCAAAGCACTGAGCCTGTGAGTGTGATTACCCAAAGGTGGAGGATTCAGCGTTGGTGTGAGACACAGAGGGCGAACTGCATGGACGCTTTACTTAAAACTGACTGCATGCACGTGTGTGTGTGTCTGTGTGTGTGTGTGTGTGTGTGTGTTTCAAAGATGGGAGGATAAAGCTGAAGGCATCGATCCATTTCATTACACTCTCTGTCATGCAGGCTGATGTTGGGTCTGTGGTTCTCCTGAGGAGCTACATGATGTTTCAGCCGCGTCTCACTCTCTCACACACTCACTCGCATCATGAAATGGCGCTCTCTCCCTCTCTTTCTCTCTCATTTTCCTCAGATTACCAACAGCTTGACAGCTCCATTAGCTGGCTTTACGGATGAAACACAACTCAGACACTCCTCCATCTCATCCCCAATGTTTCCGCCTCTTCTCTCTCTCTCTCTCTCTCGTTCGCTGTAAATCACGAGACCAAAAATGCCGAAGCTGCCATCAGCCTCAATTATGTGCTGATTTCAGAAGTGGAGCACAAGTCACGCTAACTCAATTTAGCTTCTGTCCACCACACTGTCAGCCGCATCTCTTGAGGAGCACATTACCCATTCAGAGGCCAGCGAGGGGTCAATACTAATGCTGTCTTTATCCAATCTGAGCTGTGACTGCGCCAGTGCAGCGGATAATTAGCCGACTTCTTCAGGAAGGAAATAATATTCTCCTTGAAACATCTGTGAAGGTTCAGCATGCACAGAGGGCAAAGTGCAGAGCTATTATAGCAATGATGCTAATCTGAAAGCTATCTCGATGCTGGTGTTATTGGATTAAAGACAGGCGGAGGATAGAAGAAGGGAATAAGAGGGCAGCACCTACAAGTGAGGCTACAGCACAGATGATACGTGGGAAATGATGTTATGCTGCTTTAAAAGTCCTACCGGTCACGCTGCTTTGGCTAAGTAAGTCGATTCAACTTTGTTTTGTTGCCATCTGGACGAAGAAAGTGGAGCACAGTTGAACCTTGAAGATGCTTCAGCAGTCGCCTCACTCTGGGGCCAGAGCGGAGGCCAAGACCAAGACAAGACAGGCAAGAAAAGACTGGCACGAGTTCAACAGCTCCACTGCCATCCAGGTCGGAGCTGCAAATGACTCCGAACTGCACCGCCAAAGATCACAGCTGCTGGCTTCTATCCGTCAAAATAAAACGCTGGCTTTTCCATCCTCAAGAATTACAACAATAAACAGTGTCTGCAAGCATGAATTTGCTAATTGCAAACCAAACAGTGTGTAACCTCCTCCCACCCGCCTCACCTCACCTCCCCACTCCATGTTGCAGCTGGGTGTTAAGTTAAAACACAACAAAGAAAACTCAACTTTCTCAATATTTCTGAATGTGTTTGTGGGCGTTTGTTGCAAAGAAGAGAGCTTCTTTGAAAACAGGAGCGTAGGAGCATCAGACAGATTCAGGTCTTTGGGAAACATCCTTTGATTTGGTTTCTTCTTCTTCTACTTTCACAGAGATAACACCAGTTTTGTTGGTACTTCCTTTTGTAAACTTATCGGTTTATTCTTTCGCTTTTAGCGTATTGCAGGGATCAATAGACGGCCCAGATCTACAGCTAGCTCATGATCTTGGGCTCTACCTGGCGGGCTGGCGCTCGTTAAACGATAAGAGCTTTAATATTATCTGCCAGAATGCAGAGGGGGAAAGAGAGAGGGACAGAAAAAGCAATCTCAGCTCTGAAATGCCGTCCTTCCACACAAAACCAAGACAAATACCAATATCAATCATAGCCGGAGCGGAGCAGCTGCTTCCCCTCGGTCTCTTTGCGTCCCGGCCGGTGATGAAGACGTCTCCATTGTTTGATGACACTGAGGGAGGAAGGAGGCTTTGTTCCTGTGTGGATTATGTTCTGTGCTTTAACTGCTCTCAATTAGTAATTTGGACTCTATTTTCAGTGAGTTTGTTTTGGCATTGATCACATCTTCCCATCTTCCCACTTGCTTTTATGTAACACCTCCTCCTCCACAGCCATGTGGAACAGGGCAGGGATTTCTAGAATGGCACTTTGATGTTTAAAGGCAGCTTCATGTGATTTAGCCCCCGAAAGCTCCGCACAGCACATTAGTCTTCACTCAGCTGCGACTAAGCTACTCTTCATCGCTTTGTTTACCTGTTGATCGTTATCTCCATTTGTCAGCGGGACGTCTCAAGAAACTAAACTTGGGCATTTCCCTACATAAACAAATAAAGCAGGAGATGTGGAACCAAGTGTGAAATGGTTTTGACACATTTTTTAAAGAAGTTAAGGAGAGACAGTCGCTTGTTTCTCATTCAGATAAATTTCAGTTGGGAGCCTCGGTTGGGAGCCTCGGTTACCACTCGACTTCAGCCGTCCCGGTAATCGGTGATGGATGAAGCAATCCCAAAGTGTCCCCAGATGGTAAATTGGGATTTGGCTGATTCTCTGTGGGTAAACTGGGCCATCTGGGCCGAGCCGTGGCTATGAAGGGCTACTGGTCCTCGCCTGGGTTCAGATTAGAAAAAAAGGAAGATCTGAGCGGTGATTTATTCATGACACAAGTGGGTGAAGACTCAGCCGCCTTCTTTCTTTTCCTTCTTCTCGCTCTGCTCCCTTCTAGACACCATTACATCACCCTCCACCAGCCTCCCTTCATTTTCTATCCTCTCGTATTAATCACATCACATTGCTGAGACTCAGGGACGTTTTCACTTTCAGTCCCCCTGCGAGAGTGAGGGAGAATTTAACCCTTGATTGTTTTTGGCTGTAACTGCATTTATTCACCAATATGATTGAGGTTTGCATTCAAATCTCCAAACGTCACATCAGACAGATACAAATCTAACTATCCAAAGTATTCACATCCATCTCTCTAACTCACACACACGAGGAGATTGAGGTTCCCACCCTGCCAGCAGCCATCAGCGTCTGCTTGAGTTACCGGCTAAATAATGCAACAAACAACAATATGACACTAACAACTTGTGCTGTGTGAGAAGCCTCCGTGTGTCAATCTACAGGGAATCCAATCGAAGCAGCAAACCTCTCAGGCTTCATCCCAACGCCGCTGCCACCGCCACGCTATTGTTATTTGTTGATTTCCTGCTTCATATTTCTTCTCCCTGTTTCACTTCACATGACAAGGTGGCTGCCCTGTGCCGCAAACAAACATAGCTGCCCAGGTTGTTTCATTATCACACACACCAATACACACACACACACACACTTGCAGAGAGGGCATCTCATTAGCAGGCTCACACCCTCACAGCTGGAGGTTGTCACAGTGTGTGTAGCCTCACTGACCGCAGGGCAAGAAGCACCCTGTGACTGTGACGGTCTAACAACAAACACACACACACACACACACACACACACACACACTTTTACAGTCATCGCTCACGTGTTTACAACATTCTGGTTTGATGGGCCGTTACATCGCTGTCACATATAACGGCCGAAATCATAAATGGAAGCGTTCGGTCACACATCAGGGTGTGTGTGTGTGTGTGTTTGTGTGTGTGTGTGTGTGTGTGTGTGTGCGCGTGTGTAGAGGCTTGTTGTTTCTTGTATGTATTATATATCACTGTTGTATCATCGCATCTCTTCTGTCTCTTTGTTTCCTGTTTCCCCACCTCCAGCTCTGATTTCTCTGGACGTCAGAGGAAGAGAAATCTGTCTTTGATTTCCCTCTTGCCACGTTTCCTCTCCTCTTTTCGTCTCATAGTTACACTTAATAAGGGAGTTTTCCTCATCTTCCTCGTCTTCCTCAGCCGTTTCAGACAGTCTATGTGATGTCGGTCTCTACAACTAAACAAACACACAAACACCAGGCAGACAAGCATCTCCTGATCTCCGTCTCCCCTTGTGTCCCTCCTGTCTCATCCTATCCGGCTCTGTGTGTGTGTTAGTGTGTGTGTGTGTGTTAGCTGTGTGATGGGAGGAGAAAGCGAGCGAGCGAGAGGCACTTAGAAGAAAAGACGTCGTTATGCTGAAACTTGACAAGCCGGCCGGCCGCGTCTTCACTCTTCACCACTTTGGACTCTTTAGAAGAAAAAGGCGATGTAATGCTGCACAAGATAAAAACCCACGGCTGTCAGGAAAACCCAGGAGACCCAACATCTCATCTCCGCCTGCAGGGTTTCTGTTTTCTTTTTTGGGGGCATGTACTGTATGTATGTGTGAGCGTTCCTCCTCTACTCCCACTTCTCCTCTCCGGCTCCTCTCTTTAGTTTAACATCACAATCCCCCCGTGGCTTCACCTGTCAAGCATCTCTCCCTCTCTCTCTCTCTTTTAAAGACGCGATTCTACCTGTCTTCTCCCCGTCTCTCATCCGTCAGCTTCTCCTTCCCACCTCCTCTCTCCCTCTCTCTCTCTCTCTCTCTCTCTCTCTGTCTCTGTCTCTCTCTCTCTCTCTCTCTCTCTCTCTCTCTCTCTCTCTGTCTCTAATTCCTTCCCCTCCTCTCCCCGATCCTTTTCATCTGACTCAGGTGATGTTGCCTCGGGGCTTCACATTATGCCGCTGTCATTCCTGGGCTAGAATCTAAATGGAGGAGCGTTTCAAATGGTCCTCGCAGGTGGCACATCGCCCCCGCCCCCGCACCCTCTCTCCCTCTCTCTCTCTCTCTCTCCGCGCTGCCAGGAGCCCCGTTGATCAGGTCCTTCCTGCAGAAACTCTCCTGACAGCCTGGGAGAAGCCGTGACTCAGGCTGTGTGACTCAGGCTGCCTGGCGTTTTCGGTGTGAATCTAACAAGTTCTGGTCTAAAGACACAAATCAAATATGGGTCAGTATTAAAAAGGAGATGTAAACTGGTGGTGATCTGCGCCTCAGTCACTGATTGGGTCTGAAAGGTTGCTTTGTGGGCCTACATCTTCACTCCAGTCTGAAAATCCACAAATCAAAGTAGATGGAACTCTATAAAGTACCTCCAGCTCTTCCTGTGCCTCGCTTCCGCTGCCAATTTCGAGCAAATCACGTCTCCGTCTCCAGCATCAGTCCTGCATCAGGCTACGCGGTGGACGTTCCAAGTCTTAACGGAAGCCAGACTCTCTCTCCGCCCGTTAAGTGCTCCTCCAAGCAGCAGAGAGCCAGAAGCACTTTTTTCTGCGAGAGACTAAAAGGAGGATTTTTACAGCCCGGTCCATTATTTTATCTCAGCTTCAGACCCTTCGTGTTCATCAGCCAGCTTTTATCCCTCGTCCTGTGGAGGAAGCCGGGGAGAGCCATCTGCTTTGACTCCTCAGTGTCAGATAAACAATACCTGGGAACCAAAGGGGACACGGAGGCACAAGAGGCTTTTTAATTGATTGAATTGTGTTTAATTTAGTGTTTAATCACACTGCTGGCTTTATGACTGAAGACATCTGCTCTGATTTCACTTTCCTGTACTTATGGATGAAGATTTATTTGTTTCTTTGCTCAGATCTGAACTGTTGTGTTGAACTTTGTGTCCTTTTGTTTCATTTGTGTTAACTAATGAAAGTGAAACACCATTGGGTCTCATGTTTCCTTGCCCTCTCCCAGAGCGATGCCTCCCTGACACATTGGCAGCCTCCTCTCCGTTCCGCTGACCTCACTCGCTCTCCTATTTGTCCTCCATGTTTGATTTTACAAGGCAGCGAGCTCTGAATGATGATGACAGTGATCTATGCGGCCGGACAGGAATTCTCATTTCTCAGCGGATGGCTCTCCTCGGGGGTCACATGGCCTCAGATTGGACATGAATCAGAACGAGGACCACCGTCACAACAACAACAACAACAACAACAACAACAACAAGGATCCAGACGACATGACGAGTGCAGCCTCAGCACAAACCGCCGCCGCCGCTGCTTGTGATACGAAACAAAAGCTTTTGTTACCCAGCTCGGTGGCGTTCAACAGTTGCTATGGCGACACCCAGAGCGGAGCGCTTTCAGGAGGATCCCAAAACGTCTTGACAACGCGTCTCTCTATTCTGAGGCTCTAAAGCTCTTTTCTTTCCCCCGGCTCTCCATCAGTGACTTTGCACTGTGGCTTCTTTAGAGGCGGAGAGGAGAAGAGCACGGCGGGGAGAGATGGGGAGAGATGTGGAGAGCTTTCCGGAGCGAGCAGTGGGAAGCGGAAGAGGCCACGGGGTTCAGGCAGAGACGGCTGCCAACAGAGGGGAAGACGGCGGAGGCTCACATCATCCCGGGACTCCATTCTTTCTGCGCTGGATTTCAAGCATTGTGTTGAATAACCTTCCTCCCAATCTCAAGCCCTTGGCCCCCTGCCCCCCTCACCCCCCGACCCCCCTCTCTCACTGGCTGTCACTCAGAGCATGATGTCATGGAGTCACAGGGTGCAGGTGCCTCGGCGAGTCTCTGGAATTGCCTCAAATCAGCGGCTTTGACAGCTGTAGCATTGAGTTTGTTGCTGAGTGGAAATTTAGGAAAGGGGAATTAAGGGATACTGTAGGGCGACGGGCTTGGACCTCAGAATAGACCCCCCCCTGCTCCTTTGAGCCTGAAATAAGGAGGGCTCCTGGACTCCAGGAAGGTCCAGCTGAGCCCAGACCTCTGCAGCGCCACAACACAGACGATTCCAACAGATACGTCATTTTTAATTGCCTTGAGCTCAACACACACGGTGACTGAACACAGGAAGTCGCCCGGGCTTTGCTTTTCCTTCACGTTACAGCGTTTTGCTCATGGGCGAGCGAGGAGAGGCTGGTGCAGCGAGGGAGGGAGGGAGGGAGGGAGGGAGGGAGGGATGGAACAGATGAGTGAGTCCCTGTCAGGCCTTCACGTCTGGTTCAGCAGCTTTGTTAGTTTTTATCCAAAGCTGCTCTGTTTCTATCTGCGGCCTATGTGTGTGTGTGTGTGTGTGTGAGAGAGAGTGTGTGTTCACTCTCAAGGCTGTCAAAGCAGCCGGATACAACCAGCCAATACTTCAGCAAATCAGTCCATTAACTCACCAGCGTGTCAACTGATAATCAATCAATCATCAAGAAAGACAATTCAACCCATTAATAGAGAGGGAGAGAGAGAGAGAGAGAGAGAGAGAGAGAGAGAGAGAGAGAGAGAGACGGAGTGAGAGACTCTTTCTTCACACGTCCTTCCTCTCTACTCCTCTATCACTCCACATCTCACACCTCACTCACACTTCCTGTCTCCTCACCCCTCTCTCCTTCTCTCCCTCAGCACCTCTCCTTCTTTTTCACCTCATCCCTCTCTCCCTGTGACCGGAGCGAGAGAGAGAGAGAGAGAGAGAGAGAGACCGACAGAGGCTCTGACACCCTGATCCCTCTCTCTCTCTCTCTCTCTCTCCTCGGGCCATGCAGCTGTGGCCCGGGTGCCGCGGGTGACGCCCACCTCGCCTACGGGATTGGAAACACGCGTCCGCACAGAAATCGGCAGGAATACACCCGCCCACACACACACACACACACACAGACACACACATCTATGGAGCTGTCAGGGGAGCAGACCACATGTGTGCTCACTCACACCTCCACACTGGGTTTTATGTAAGATGCTGGTTTCCGTGCTGTAGCCATGATGTACTGCAGGTGGAGAAAAAAAAGTCGTAACATTTTCTGGCACGCATAAAATTCAGGTCGCAAAAAGTCAAATTTGAGTGATTCATAAAAGTCAGTGCAGGTTTCTGAAGTTAAATACAGAGACTTTGGGTTTGAAGCTGAAGAGATGTTTCTATTTTACTCTATTTACCTTTTAAACACACAAACATACAAGAAATACACAACAACTCCTCACTCTGACTGTGTTCATCTGTTCCAAGTTCATTAGGCTAATGTGAAAAACACACACACACACACACACACACACACACACACACACACACACACACACACACACACACACACACACACACACACACACACACACACACACACACACACACACACACACACACACACACACACACACACACACACACACACACACAGGCCGGTGCCCTCTTGTTATCTGGGGGAGATGCGTTGTGTCATTTCCCTTTGAAGCGGCGTCACAGCGTCATAGAACAGAACAGCTTATTTCACCAAACCTCCAGATCGCCGGGGGGGCCTGCGTCTCTGGCAGGGCGAGTTTCCACCCAGACAAAGAACAGAGACGTACCTGCATGCCTGTCCCTGCCTGGACGTCTCATTAGCAGAGACGACATCCATCACCAGAGAGACACGCAGTCAGAAGCGATAAGTGAGAGGACAGAGGAAGAAACAAGCCAAAACATGCACTTCCTCCTCTAATAATGACAGATTTCAGATTAAAAGCATGTTTAGCGTGGCTGTAGCAGCGTTTACATGTGACCGCTGACCAGCTGAAGCACCCTGTTTGTCTCGGTAGCGCCTCATTTACATTTTGTCCTCTCATTAGCCGGATAAGGAGGTCACGTGTGTCAATGTGAGGCGTGAATTCTCTGAGTGCTCGAACAAACGCCTGTGGTCGGGTTTCACATGGAGACGGGTTCTCTATTCCTAAAGGCGAGCAAGCAGCAGGTATGTACGACTCGTAAAGCCCGAGCTCGCCCTCCTGACCGCGCTGCAGCTCCTCTGTAAAGTTAGACGAGTGTGAGGGGAGACAGATGAGGGGATTTAACTGTGTGACACATCTGAGACTGTGGACAGCAGATTTATGGAGCAAAGCCTCTCCAGGTGGGTGTGTTCACCCTGTAATTAAGCTCCTCCCACATTCAAGGGGAATTAAACTCACATTAGATAATAATTATAATAATTTGTTGCCCCCTGCTGCTCCTCCTTAGACGTCTTCTGTTGAATATAAACAATCTATAGAACCGTTACATTGATTTTGCGATATTTCCATAAAATAAAAAAAGTTTCTATCTCACAAAGCTGTTGTCTTCTAATTTCTCCTCTATTGTGCAAGGAAAAGGTGTGTTAACGCAAACAAAAATGCACTCCAGGCTCTGAGTTGCGAGTATACACACACACACACAAGCAAATACTCAACAACAACAAGTACGTCTGTGAGGTGGGTGTGTATGGAGCAAGAACAAACTCATTTATGTCGGTGCTGTCTGTGCGTGTGTGTGTGTGTGTGTGTGTGTGTGTTACGTAAACCTCATTATCTCCATTTAATTAATATAATTTAGCCTCCCTGAGATCAAAAACCATTTTGATAAACATCAAAGTGCTGCGCTGTCACTCACTCGCTCACTCACTTATAAACACACTCCGCAGATACAAACACACACACACACACGTAAACACAAAAAGGTAAACACAACGTTGTGCTTGGTTGATTTACGACCTGTCATAATCTGTGTAAGTCTGGGGGCCTTGAGTCAAAAGATGTTTGATTGTATCCTTGAGCTTTTATCCCTCCTCACAACAGCTGCCTCTGGGACACACACACACACACACACACACACACACACTGGATCTGTTCTGACCACCAGGTCCACTCGTCCAGCCTCCCCTTCCCCCCTCACACCCTCGACATCTTTCGCTCAGAACAGAAAACTAGTTGCCATGGATACCATCATTAACACATCTGGCATAGTTATCTGGCACGCAGAGATTCACACATACACACACAGACACACAGAGACAGAGACACACACACACACACACACACACACACAAACCCAGTAGGGACAGGGCATTAATATGCATGGTTCTGCAGGCTGTGGGGACCGATAAGGGGTCAGAATGTAAACATGGAGAACTTCATGGTGATCCTGGATCAGACCCAAACCCTAAAGGTCTTCATTCTGATTGGCTGGGATGAGCAACATGCTGCGGAAAAATAAGAATAATCTTTGCAATATTGAGGTGTTTAGAATGGATATTTACACATTAAATTACAGCATCTGGTGAGCAAACTGTGAAATAGTGTGTGTGTGTGTGTGTGTGTGTGTGTGTGTGTGTGGAGCTGACGTACATTTGCTCCATATGTAATAAGACACACTGTGTACTATAGATACCAGATATGTTCAATAAAAGGTCCACATATGAATCTGACAGAGGGTCAAAGGTCTGGAACTTTATGTAAACTACACACGTTGAGCATTGTCACAATGTTAAAGGGAGAAATGCCTGTAAACGTCTCTAATTACAAGCCAAACTAATGGTATTTTCCAATTTCCAACAGCGCTTGAACACAACATCAGGCTGAGCTTCTTGTAATTAGACAGGAATGTACGCACAGATGCAGGTGATGGACGCACAAGCTATGGTGTAACACACACACACACACACTCACAAGGTTTGAAGATAGATCAAACTAGATAGAGTTTGGGCTCACTGTGTGTCGTGGGCTGGATCGGTTTGTGGTCCGGATTGGATCCAGACCATGAGAGACCGAACTATACATTATCTGGCATTGATGTTTCTGTTCTCAGCCGCTCATTCAACACTACACTCACACGGTTAATGATTGAATGACTGAAATTCCTACAATGCCTCGGAACGCCGCTTCAGTTGTCACCGAGGAACACCGCCTGACAGACGAGGCCGAACGAGGGAGAGAGAGAGAGAGAGAGAGAGAGAGAGAGAGCGGGAGGCACGGGCTCATGAATTATTTTATGGGAAATAAAGAATGTATTTCCTCTCAATAAAAGATTCACACAGCTTAGGGAAAACACACAACTCTGCCGTGCGCTCCTCTTCCTCTCTCTCCCCATCCCATAAATCCTGGATCTCAAAGGCCACCAGAACTGTAGTTTTAGTCTCAACCCACCTCACACAGTCTGGAAAATACTCAGTGTGTGTGTTCCCGGTGGCTTTCACCCGCAAAGCCCATTTATCATCGGTTAGCCCCACTGACAAAGCAGAAGCGGAGTCACGAGATCGGGCCACTGATAGCGTTACACAACAGTGAGACGTGAGGCGTTCAGGCTCCGGACCGTTACCAGAGAGACGCACGTACGCAGAGAGGGACGTCGGTTAGCGAACCTTCAGGAATCACAAGGGTTTGTGCATTAAACACTCATCAGACTGTGGTGTGATGTTCAATCAGGTCAAACACATTCTGCCTGTGGTGATGACACACAAGCACTAATTGTACTTTTTCCGCGTCGTTAGTAAAGATATCGTTTAATCGTTCATAGCCGAGAGAGGAGAGGGAATTTGAGCTTTGTCTCTAATGACCAATGGAACCTCCTTTAGCACCCAGCATCTCCTACGATGCTTCCCCTGCTGCTGATCACACTGAGTGAATATTTCTCTGACGTCTTGCACTCCGACTTGGTCCGTTGTCCTTTGAATTCAACGTTCAGGCCCTGAGGCAGCAAAGCATGATGGTCCCTCCACCAGAAAGAGCAGAGAACATGACGGCGGCCCTCAACAAAGGCAACCAATGAGGATTTTGTCCTGGAGGTTACTCAGAAATGTGTTTCTATGGGGTCACGACTCCTTTAAGGGACATTAGAAGAGGGGACGGAGTGTTTTTATAGAGCAGGTCACCTTAACGACTCTCAAATCCAATCTCATCTGACTCCAGACCTCATGAATCCAGGTGGTGTGTGAATGTTAAGTGGTGTATGAGCGTCACTTTGAGGAGATCAGGGAGGATTTTGGGGGAAGATCACATCATCACATACACTCATCCAGGTTAGACCAAAGGGCTCGCTAAGTTTCTCTTGCC
>NW_027466833.1:17500-50000 GCF_046128005.1 Genypterus blacodes
TCATCTTCCTCTCCCTCCTGCTCGACAGGTTGGACGCCACCCCCACCACCAACACTGTGCTGTCTGATGCCAGTCAACCACCGACACACACACACACACACACACATGCTTGCTTGATGTGCTAGACGAAGCAGCGTCATGGGTCCATAGGGTCTCCACACTCATCATCGTCATCAAATCATTAAATCTCTCCTGAATGCTTCAAGTTAGAAAAGAACAAACAGGAACAGCGACCTCGTTCAGAATGATGACATCGCTTAGTCTCATCACATTATCTAACACATCTAATGCAGACACTCTAATAACTGTCTTACTGACAGAGAGGACAGACCTGAATATAACAAAGCTGCTTCTTCTTCTTCAATATGGTTCAACACAGTTCACTCTCTGATCTCACGTCGTCTTTATGAAACTATTGATCAGACATCTTGCCCACTCAGCTCACAGTGATCAGTCTGCCTGACCATTTGATATAAGAGCTCCAATATTGGAGCCATGATTGATCCCCTGACGCGTCTCGTCACGGATTACATGCATTAGTGACACACACACACACACACACACCGTGTCTTCTAGTCTACGCCGCCGTCCTGCCTCATGTCAAACACGCTTCACGTCACCTTCCTCGTCCACAACTCATCAGAATCCTTCAAAGCCAGAGGAGCAAGGGATTACACACACACTCACACTCACACACACACACACACACACTAATCTGCAGGCTGGATGTGTTCTCTTGGAGCCATTTGGTGTGTGAGTGCAGCTGTGTGTGTGATTGATGTATATGTACAGTATGTGCACGTGCTTGATTTTATGGCCGCATAAAAACGATGTACACTATGCAGAGTTGTGTTCGGTGCGTGTGTGTGTGTTGCAGGGCGTGGCTGCTCTGACTGGGTGCCAGCAGCAGGGGGAAGTCAGATGATTATTGATCGTGCCAGGAGGCGACTCCAGTCACAAACCTTCTATTAGGATTTATGAGCGCCACACCTCACACTGGGAAACACCACACACACACACACACACACACACACACTCCTGAAGCATCTCCCATCTGTTTACTCAAACCATTCAGCCTGTTTGGACAAGAACGACCTTGCTGCCTCCATCGTACAATCACTATCATTTTGTTTATTTGATTTTCCACGTGGGAGTTTTCACACACATGAGATGAGTGAACTAACACATACACACACACACACACACTCCTGCCTGCAGACACACAGGTCATCTGTGTAACAAGACGCTCTAATCTGCAAGGTTATCAACCAGCCATGATTACTGATGCGTACTTTCAAAAGGTACTTAGTTACACTTCTGTTTTCAGTTACTTAGTAAAGTCTGGATAAGCTGCTGGTGACGATGATGAGTGATGAAGGAGAGGGAGGAGCTTTACCTCAGACGTATTGTTTGTTTCCTGTGTGCATGTTGAGATATGTGTGCGATGGGAGAAAGGAGCAGAGACAGAACGTGAGCCGAGGGCGTGGCAGCTCCGTCCAGATCGCTGATTATTGGACTGTTGTCCTTGTGATGAAGGACCAGACAATGTCACGGGCTCAGACTCATCTTTGTCATTCCAGCGTGACTGTGAGCAGCGGGTCGCAGGCAGACACACCAGGCCAAGCACGGAGATCTGGATCTGAAAGTCCAGTGGAAATTCTGGTGCATTTTCACATTTGATACTTAAGGAAACAGAGATGTGACCATAAAGAAATGTTGATGTCATGAACATGGATAATCTGAGCTCCATCTTCAGTCGTCCCACCTGCCTTTGTTGGAGACATAATGGAGAATATCTCACAAGCTATTTCAGAGTGTGAGGATTTTCCAAAATGTCTGATAACTAAATTTACTAGAAATTCATTTCCTGAAGCAAAATGCACTGTGATTGGACTGAAAGGTTTTTTTAAGAAGAGCCTGATAGATTAAAGTGTGAAGGTTTGAATGTTTTCTGAACCTAAAAGGTCCTGAAAATATGAATGAATTTAAAATTTAAAAATAAAAAAAATAAAAACCTGAAAAGAATGAAACCGAAAGTGCTAAAAAAATGTTTGAAGGATTTCTGCACCTGAATGAATGAAGAAGTAGGAACTCAGGTTGAACAGTGAGAACCGGTAAAATGTGACATTGGGGTAGATGAGGACATTTGGAAGCAATCACAGTAAACCAAACTAAACTAGCAGGACATCCTCTGAAAGGTCTCCAGGTGTCCCCTCGTCCACAGTCACTCACTCAGCTGGACCTCTGACATGTGGACACCAAAGCCGCCCTAAGCCTCTGCGCTGTGACTCTTCCCACATCCATCATGCTTTGGATTGATCGCCCGTCTCAGATCGATGTGGCGTATGCCGGCGGCGGACAGGGACAGTAAACGCGGCGCTACGGGGGAGGGTTCCCCCACCTGAACATACAGAGGGAGGCGGCGTGTACAAATCAAGCGCTCCCTTCACTAGAAATCAATCATCGCACAAGATGAATGCTGCACTCTCCACGAAAACAACCCTCCAATGAATCACCGCCATTCAATGCAGGCTTAGTGCTCATAATAACAGAGGGGCCGCTTCTATCTCATTTCAATTCACAATCCAAAATCACC
The DNA here is from genome assembly GCF_046128005.1 of Genypterus blacodes. Taxonomy (NCBI): domain Eukaryota; kingdom Metazoa; phylum Chordata; class Actinopteri; order Ophidiiformes; family Ophidiidae; genus Genypterus; species Genypterus blacodes. The sequence continues at coordinate 20,097 of NW_027466833.1, forward strand.
GCCGGGACGTTTATCTGAAATCCATAACAGAACAGCGGCGGTGATCATTCCCCCTACGACAGCAGAGAACTGGTTTTACTGCGGGAAGCTACGGGACGCTCAGCTTATATGCAGAGTCCAGCTCTTCACCGTGGAGATAAGAGAGTCGGATAAGAGCTGAGCGAGCAAATCTGTTTCATGTTTCCAAATAAGGATCCATATGTTTTATTAAAGTGGAGGAGTTTGGTGCCCGAAGAAGACAAAAGATATCATGAAGAACACAGAGATGGAGTGTTAATAATAGGGAGAGGAGAGAAAGGAAGAGAAACCCTGTGATGGATGCGGGAGTGTGAACCCATGAGCCTGAGCACGTTTGTCTGCACGACACAATGAGGAAATCAATCCATCAATATCAGAGCAGGGATGGATGATTGTGGTAGACTGGAGAGAGGGATGGTGGACGATTATCCTCAACTGACTACCCATCCCATCTCACACATCCAACATGAAGGTAGAAATAGAGAAATACTCACACACACACACACACACACACACACACACGCGCACGCTCATTTTTCCTGGTGTCCTTTGAGTGTCGGACAGCACGCAGGGTTAAAATCAGACCTACTTTCCCGGGTAATCAGGTCAGGTGGACAGGTGCTCCCTGACTGATGGAGGAGCAGGAATAGACGCCGCCTCCATCTTTACCGGGGATTCTGTTTCCCGTTATGGAAAGTCGTTTCTCTCTCCCACACGCTCTGACAGACAAACGAGCGTAATGAACCGACCTCCTGATCCAAACTCGGGGTGTGTTAATTAACGTAGACTAACTTAGGAGATGATTTACATTTGAGGAGAGAGAGGAGGAGACGTGAATGCGATTGTTGAGATATTCATTATTCAAACTCGGACACAGGCTGAGATGAAGAAACCGACGCCTTTGTTCCTCCTCATATTCCTCCTCACATTCTCCTCTCTGTTCAGCTCTCTATCTGCTGAGCCTGACTGACCCCTCTGCAACGCTTCTAAAGGTCTTTAAATCACTATATAATAATCACCCTAAAGCAAATAAGCTCCTATTGTTGTATTGTCTAATGGAAGGTATTGTTCCTGGTGTCCTGATCAATCGTCCAAAGTGGCTGCAAACACCCAAGATGGATTATTTTGCATTTTTGATTTTCCTCTTGAGACACCTTGCAGTGTTATAAGCAGAGGCAGATGGAGGAGGGTACATGCTCTCATGCCGTATAGATTCCTCTCTCTCTCTCTCTCTCTCTCTCTCTCTCTCTGTGTCATTTAGAGCCAAAGTGAGGTTGGTGAGGATATACGAGGCTCAGATGGTGGTCGTGCCAAAAAGTCTAGCACTTTGCTGGATTTCTGCCGACGTTGCAATGTCCAGCAGCTGCCCTGATCTCTATATGCTCATTCGGGGCCTATGCGAGCTGTGTAGGTGCCGGGAGAGGAGCCACTTAAAGGAGCAGAACAAGCAAACAGCAGACTTCCTCAGGGATAATCCTCCACCAGGACCGGCCCGCTCTAATCACTCTAATTCTATAGAAATGACTGCTTTCAGTGGCGTAATGATTGAAGGCTCAAACCCACATTCATCCCAGTAAACACAACCTTAATGCCTTTCACTGCTATATGAGAAGAACATAAACAAAGGAATCCCTGTTATTTCCATTTCCTGTGACGTGCGGGGAATGATGAAGAAAGACAAATTCCAGGTTTCATCGCAAAAACAGAATTAAAATGATGTTATTTAACTTACTGGAGTCTGTGTGTGTGTGATGAAGATGTCCTGGTCCAGCTTTGAGTTTGGTTGATCTCTTTTGGCACGTACTGTACGCCTCTCTTTCTTCTGTTTGTTTTGTTCTGTCTCGCCAAATGAAACGACTCTGGAACAATGAAACACGTCCGTATTTACAATCTCACCTCATAAACTGCACCTTAGCTTCTCACTGAGGGGTTCAGCTAATATGAAGTTCTCCTACGCTGTACAGATTTTCAAATTAAAAGTTAAACTCAATGATCACTTCAGCTCTTACTTCTCTCTACGCTCTACTTTACCTGCTGTGTGTGAGGCGGTGATGAAGACGACTGAAGAAGAAGAAGAGTCCAGCAGCAGAACAACCAGCAAAACTGGGAAACAAAAGGCAAACAAATCAGGGGATCAATCAAGCGTTAACACGTAGATCACACACAGGTCAGGTGGGTTTGATGGGGGGTCAGGTGGGTTCATGTTTGCTTGACTCAGTTCCTCCTTAAGTGGACATTTAATGCTTGTATGTTTAATATATTCATTTGTTTTAATATATGAATAAATCTCTGTTCCTTTCAACAGAACAACAGATTTCAAAATAAAAGTCAATTGGATCAACATGTTTACCTGACAAAAACATCTGTCCCGTTTATAATAAATGTTCTTAATATAAATGTTCTGAAATTGCAAAATAGAGCCGTTAGCTGTTTGTTGTCCCTTTCCTGTAATTATAAACGCTGAGTCATGGAATAATGGGCCCTGTTGCTGTCATTCTATCCGAGGGTAAATGGACGCTAACGTATTCCAGTGACTCAGCACACGACGCCATTAGCGCCCATTATAGCCTGACGTAACTTTATTTAAACCTGTGGAAAATTACATTTACCTGCTTCAGCGGGCCATTAATGTCAGGGCGGCGTTCACTGGAGATGGAGCACTGAAGGGAGAAAGCTCTGTAACACAGGGGGGAGGAGGAGGGAGAGAGGAGGGGAGGGCTGAACAAATAAAGCATCCATTAGTGTCGGGGGAAACAGGAAACAGTGATTCAGACCAGCTGAGGAATAAAGGCAAAAATAAGAAATTGGAAATATGTATAATTTTAGAATCAGACGTGGAAAACAGCACTGGATTGAGATGATTAACCCTTTGCGTGACTCTGGAGTTCTGTACATACTCCACATACCTCTCTGTGATCACAACAATGTCTTTTTTTTTTCTCCCCTGAGGCTTCACAGTGCCGGTATGTTTCCGTGGCGACTCGTGTTCAGACTCGTGCTAAATTCTGATTGTGCTGTCAGCTGTGTTCCCCTGCAGCTCCAAATGTCAGTCGCTGCCGTCGCTGCTGTTCAATCCAATCAATCAATGTTTTGGGCTATGGGTTTTCCCTCAGCGGCGCCGTGGCAAAGGAGTCCTCGTGCTGCGTTCAGGCTCCATTAAAGGCCCCGGAAGAAAAAGGTGATGGAAGTCCCAAACTACCTGCTACAGTCAGAGAACTCAGAGAAGTTTGATATCATAAATACTGAAAAACGTCTCCACCCCTGTCTGTTTGAATCATCTTATCTCATCATTTTCGACATGACTTCATAACTCAAAGTACTGTCGGTATCGATCGGCCCGGGACTGAAATTGTATTGGATTGCGTTACAGCGTGTGGGAAATGGGATCACTGAGCGGGAGGATTTGATTACAGACGCTTCACCATTCATCCGAAAAAGCTTTGTGGGTCCTAATTGGTGTGGGAACAGGCCTCTGCCACACCTCCACTGACAAGAGAGACGTGTCCCCTCTGTCCCCTCTGTCTCACAGATGGACATTTGGATCCTCAAAGCTGTCACAGGAAATCTACTGAACTGATTGGTGTGATTGTTGTTTGACCAAAGAATTTACAATGTATAGTCTCTCATAATTGAGGTGTGTATTTATAATTAAAGCTCATTCTACTTTAACCCAGGGAACCTTTGGACCCAAACAGAGGAGAATTCACCAAATAACTGTCACATCACCATTTACCTGAAACCTGAATCAGTCCTCATCATCATCAAAGTAGCACCCACTGTGTCACACACACAGTTGCACACAGTTACACACAGTGTGTAAGCCTGAGGTGCTGCAGTCAAGTCGCTGGCTGGATTGTGTGTTTGTCTAAATCATCAATCCGTGGCTCAAATTGGATGAAATTGCTTTCTCAGGCTGCTTGCTTGTCTCTTCACATTTGATTGGTCACATCAAAACGCTACATCACGTATGTTGCTAGACAACCAAATCCCTCCTCCACTGGGCAGAGGAGTCTAATCTCCCTTTATTTGTCTCATTTACTCACACACACATTATTTCATAAGCAGAAACAAAATCACGTTAGACAGACGCACATACGTATTCTCTAACGTGCACACACACACACACACACACAGACTCACAGTCTCTGAAACACATGGTGGATTCAGGGACGGCTGTTCTGCCAGCAACATCATCACTCTCCTTCCCACCCTTGTCTCCATGGAGACAAGCTTCCAGAGAGCCGGCTGCTTCCAGACCGTTGTGAATCAGCACAGACTCCAAAGAGGAGGGGGTCTCTTTGTGTTCAAACATGACTGAGAGAGCAGAGAGAGCTCCGTGTTCACACCCAGCTGATCAGAGAGCGTTCAGGCTGAGGCCAAGCAGAACTGCAGATGTGTTTCCTTCACAGCTGGATTTGTCCTGACAGGATGAATGACACTCTACAGTAAACACACTCATTAGCTTGGTGTCTGTGATTGATTTTAGAACCAAATTTGGCCTTTTCCCTGAGCGACAACACAATGAGGACGTGGTGTCTTGGTGTCTGTCTTCCTGCAGAGACCACAGGACCGTGTTTGTCCCATTTGGGCTTCAGTGTGGTTCTGAGTGAGATCGTGTCAAACAATCAAAGCCGATCAATATAAGGAGCGCTGTTTTCCTGGCAACTTTGCGATGTAGCTACCGTGACTCGACCCAACCCTCACCCCAATGTTACACTCTACAACTTAAACAGTCCATAAAAATATACAGCATGACTGAGGGGAAAGATAAACCATGAGAAGCTTATTCTGTTTCCCAAACTAAGCCAAGCAGTCCCCTGTGATCTGTGGCTGCTTACTGCTGAAGTAGAGAGCGGACTAGAAGAGACTGCAGGGACCTGAACCTGAGTGTTGAGTCAGAACAGGGGCGCCCCATTAGCACCGCTCACAGAGACCGACGGGGCAGAACAACACAGAGGGAAAGGTCAGGAGAGAAGAGAGGAGGAGAGAGAGAGAGAGGAGATTTGCTTAAAAGGCCGCCGTCCCGGTCGCTGAGACGAAAGAGACGGTGTAGACGGTGTAGACGAGGGAGACGAGGGAGACGGAGGAGATGGAGGAGATGGAGGAGACGTCGTCCTGCAGAGACATAACCAGAATCACTTCCAACCCTCTGTGATGAATGGACCGACAGCTGGACACTAGCAGAGTCGGATGTGTTTAGTGAAGTTGGTTTTAGAACGGATGTAATGGATCTGCTGGAGTGTGAGTGTGTGTGTGTGTGTGTGTGTGTGTGTGTGTCGATGTGCGTTTGTGTTTAAAGTTCACTTGTAGGAGCGACGGAAGAGAAAGCTTTCATCAGCTTAACACCTTTACCTTAACTACAAGGCTGAATGGGCGCCCAGTGTTCACGTATTTATAGATACTGGACGTGCACACAGACACACACACACACACACACACACACACACACACACAAACACACACACACACACACAGAGGGGTAAAAATGTAGATGCATAAAAATAAATACGCCCACGCACGAAGCACGCATTGATGTCGTTCCATCTGTGTGTACAGTTACAGAGGAAGTGACTCGTGCTGAAGGTCAGAGGACACGGGGAGATTCCACAGAGTGTAACGAGAGAGAGAAGCGAAGACGAAGGTAGAGTTCACGGAGGAAGGATGGGGCGCAAAAGGGCAGCCAGGTCTGTTTCCACTGCTGTCAACAGACACGCTCCTCATACTGTACATTCTACTGTGTGTGTGTGTGTGTGTGTGTGTGTGTGAGGGGCGAGAGTGTAAAGGTCACGTAAGCTCGTAACTCTTACAGATGATATTTTGCTGGAGTGGTGAGTTCAGGAGACGTCTGTGTGTGTTCTCTGCGTCAGTGCTGCGTTATGACGTCACACAACTTCATGTAGAGGAGCTTTGCCACGTGTTCAATGGATCCATAAAGGAATTCAAAGGCCTGTGGACCTGGAAAGCCAACGCCAAATGTCTCTGGAATGCTATAAGCTATCAGCTGGACTCTACGTGTGTTTATGCCACAGACAGACTTACGTAAAGTGAACTGGTTTCTGCTGCACAGACAGATGATCTGAGCGCCTGCTTCCTGTCCGTCCTGTAGATGAGCCTGTAGCTGTCTGGGCTGCTGGGCTTTGCATCGCCGGTGGCAAATGACTGTTTTCACGCATCTTGTGGGATTGCGTCATACTTCTGATTGGGTTCAGGCGTGTTCAGGCACAGTTCCAGAGAGAGATGTCGACATAAAAGGACTGGAGAAAGGAAAATAACAAGTTAGTGTGAAGTCTGAAGCCAAACTGGCCGAGCCCTAAAGATTAGAGAAGATTGCTCTAAGCCGAGCGCGACGCAGGTACACAATGGAAGAGAAAGGCCAAAGAGCCGCAGGCCCTGCAGGGACCAGACGTTGTTTTGGGCCCCCTTAGCTGAGACGCTGCGAGGGAGGGGGGGGGCGGGGGGGGTGAGGGGCAGCAGAGGCCTTTGCTGCTGGAACCGGACGACCATCCTGACAAACGGCCCCACATTGCACTCACACACACACACGGGCTGCATGTGGGGCAGACATGCATGCACGTGAACAACCAGCTGCGGATATGAAAGGCAGAGACAGACGGCGATTGTTAGGAGGAATCAAGCAAACAAATGATGTCATTATCTCAAAGTGCACTAGCTTGGCTTTTATTAGCATATTAGTGGGCGGTGTTTAGCATTCTGGCTTTCCACCGGCTCATTAGAGAGAAAGAAGAAGAAGAGACGGCTTTGTTCTGTTATTGTATGCATCCGTGTAACATATGACCGCCTGATATTTAAAGTGACAGGCAGGAAAACCATCAAGGTGTTGTGGTATTTGTGCAAACAGCGTCACGACTACCTGGGCGTGTTCCTGCAGCAGGCGATCCCTGAGGGTTCTCCCCCGTGCCAGCGTCTCCACTGCCTCAGCTCACGGAGACACACGAATGATCGTGCAGAAACACGACGGCGGCGGCGAGAGGAAGGCTGTGATACGGGGTCCCCATGGCAACCCCACAAAACGGCATGCACTCACCATGGCAACAGGGCAGGCGAGGGAATAGAGCAGAGACGGCTTTGGAGCCTCTGGCTGTTTGAAGTGATACATAGATGTCAGCGGCACAGCGGCGCTGACTGATTCTCTAACAGAGGAGATAAACAAGGACTGGTAATGGGGCTGTGAAGACATTCTAGGTTTGCTGACGTCAGATTCATTTCATAATAGGATTCTATATTGGGTGGCATGAATGGAGGCGTTCAGGCCAGTTTGCACCTTTTGTCTCTTTTCATTCATTCCTCCCTTAAACCCGTCTGATCCTCTTAAAGACACAATCTGTGATCCAAATGTAAACAAACGGGGTCGCCCCCACCAACCCACACTCAACAGGCCTGGATTGTTTGCATAATGATGACATCAGGCCTTAATTGGGGTTAATGATTTGGATATTTGGAGCATTCAGGGGCCAAAAACAGAAGAGGAATCCACCGAGTGTGACATTAAACACTAACCGACACACTCAGCTGAAGGTCTAAAACTCACACACACACACATACTGTACACTCACACACTCACTGTCCTGGTCCTGTACTGTACTGTACTGTAGCCTTGGTTAATAGAGCCACAGACAGCTCTCCACCAATGACAAATAGCCAGACACCGACTGCTGATGCTTCAAGGCCACAGTCGGCTCTGTACTGTAAACCTTAATGGTTTCCCTGCCAGACCAGGAGAGAAACCCTATAACATACATCATCCTCCTGCACATTGTTGCTGATTCTCCCGGTTAAACACACGGAAGAGTAACTGCATCTGCACCCACAGGTTTAGATACAGTAATGATGTCAACCGCTCCACTTAGAGTGCAAGACAAATGACACTTTCTCTACAGAATAGTGCTGATAAACACAGAGGGGTTGAGCCATGATCGCTCCCTGTTGATGCCTCTCTCATCCTTTCACCAAATTATGGGATAGATGGACTAAAAAATAATCCAGAATCAAACTCAAACCCAAATCCATTCAGCCAAACAAAGCAGGATTAGTGCTGCATATTAATTGGGGCATTTCACTAAAGAACCTTCCTAATGAGCCTGTCTGTCATTGGAGGGTTTTTTTTCTTCTTCTTCTTCTTTAATCGTTGTCTCTAATTAAACACTGAAACATAAAGAGGCACTCTGGCTGCGAATCAATCGGCTTTAATCTGCTTTTCCCTTCAGCAGCACGTCTGAGGTTGTTGCCCGTCTGGGTTCAGCTGAGGTGGGACAGAAGTGTGACGCTGTGAACTCAGGAAACCTTTGAGGGGGGAGAAAAAAAATCTGGGGTGTCTGAGGGACAAAATCTAATTACGGTTTAGACGGAGTGTTTCAGGAGCGCACAAGACACAACAACAGAGTTTTGTTGTGTTGTTGTGTTGTTGCGTTGCAGCTGAAACACTGCATTCCTTTCTAATTACTTAGCCGTGAATATGTGCATCATTCGTCTCCGTTGATGTCGAGCGTCCCTCCTGTCTGCTGTCTGCACGGTGGAAGCGTTTGAGCGGGTGGGTGTGGCACCGGGCTGCACGGCTGACTCAAGGTCTCCATCTAGTGGCGACATAGGGGAGCACAGGATTTCACTTCTTACACTGAGAACGGAAGTGTAAAGAGATCAGTGGGTTCGTCTGTAAGTGAGACGGTAAAAGAATCATCGCTGCATGTAAAGGGAGAATTTCTAGTATTTATGTTTTTGCAAATAATTACTTTTACTTCATTAGGAATCTGAAATAAAATACAGAATTTCACTGCCCTTCTTTTGTCCAAAATTCATTCTCTCTCCCTCCCTCCCTCCCTCCCTCTCTCTCTCTCTTTCCCTCCCTTTCTCTCCCTCTCCCTCCCTCCCTCTCTCTCTCTCTCTCCCTCCCTTTCTCTCCCTCTCTCTTTCCCTCCCTCCCTCCCTCTCTCTCCCCCTCACCCTCCCTCTCTCTCTTTCTCTCCCTCTCTCTCTCCCTCCTGCCCTGTCTACACATAAATACACACCCTGTTGTGTTGTGTTGTGTTGTGTTGAGCTCTTTTGGTCAAACTTTTCTCTTACTGTGCGATATGGGAGTAAACCCTTAGTGATGTTATATTTGTGTTAATAATGCACAGAGGGATACTTCAACAACGGGACCACACTCAAAAAGACAAAAGCTGTTATACAGGAAATGTTAACGAGGCCCCGGGACGAACTGAGAGAATAAGCAGAGCACAGCAGAAAGGTCATGTTATGTACACACACACACACACACACACACACACTGAATCTTCTCAGGCATGCTGTTATTGCATGATTAGAGCATAAAACTCTTGTGTCTCCGCCAACAAGGAGACGCGGCCAAACGAGACCCGACTGGCCTCATCTCACATGCACACACACACACACACACACACACACACACACACACGCGGCTTTAATCACACTGCCATCATGTGTTGAAGAGCAGCAACACAACACGATCACATCACCCTGCATCAAATGTGACAGAATTTGGAGAGTTTGGAATTTAAAATGTGGCTTTAAAACATTTTTGGCCACGATTTCAAATACCAGACAAGGTTCGGATGTTAACTGATTTATATACAGCAAATACACACACACACACACACACACACACACACACACACTCAGAACTAATTCACAGATTGAGGTTTTATTTTCTCTGCTCTGTAGTTAGGTTTCCATACTAATCCTATTTGTTAAATTAGAATTCTGAATTGTTCCCTAAATAATCATAATGGATCTGATCAACCAATTGAGCGTATTGATCCTCTCTCCTCCTCCTCACAGGAAGCTCCAGCTCCCATGAGAACACAAAGAGACGCAAACGTAACTTCAGTCAGCAACTTGATTTATTCCACAGATCAAACATGATTCACTACAAGTCACCAAAGTTTTACACACACACACACACACGTCATATATTATCAATATAATTACGCACAGAATATAAAAGTGGCATCTGTGTGTGACATCAACACACAGTGGCTGCAACATTACTTCTCCTGCTCACATTTTTCATAAGTATTCACACACACACACACACACACACACACACACACACACACACACACACACACACACACACGGCGTGTTTACTGTGCAGCTCCATAAATTCCTGTTTTGATATTGCATAATAAATATCATCGGACTTTTATGCCTTGGCGAAATTAAGACGAGTGTGAGAAGAGAAGAGAGTCCAGACTGAGTGAAGACTTCATAAAGAAACTCATTCAAGTGTGTGTGTGTGTGTGTGTGTGTGTGTGTGTGTGTGTGTGTGTGACCAAAGGAACAAACACTAGAGTGCTGAGGTGAAAGGTCATCCTCCTGTGCCTCTTTGTGAACTCATCGCATCTGAATCTGAATGAATGTGATGAAACGTTGTCGCCTCACAGAACCTGAGAAAGAAACCGGGCCTGGATCTGGATCTGGATCTGGATCTCAGACGGCTCGCTTCCCTGCGTCTCCTAAAACGTGAAGCTCCCGCGTTGGCCGTCTGACGCAGGAAGCGGTTGAGCCGTGGTGCTACACACTGCTGATAGAGAAGGCAGCAGCAGGAGTGTAATGGACCTGTGGTTAAGGTCACGACCTTTACGCCTCTGTGCGCCGCTGCGTTCCTCTTTTGCTTTCCGAGAGAGGACGGCGTGGAATCCAAAGTAAAACGAAGCCCTGACAGCTAAAGAAACACGGCCCTGTTATTGACACTTTCTGGCGCTGTGCTCGCCGTGTACGGAGGAGAGGACGCCGTCATGACAACGTGGGGCTGAGAGAAACTACTGAGGGCCTCGGCTCAGTCCTGGGCTTCTGCTTCACTTCTGTCTGTCTGTCTGTCTGTCTGTCCAGCTTGATGTCGAGCTCGTCTGCTTTGAGGTGCGACACACACTTATCCTGCTCTGTGCTTCATCAGAGTGCACAGCTGGTCTCAGTCAGAGCTGGGACATGAGGAGACGTCCCTGAGGAGCAGGGACACTGTCTTCAGAGTATCAGTTTGTCTCCTCCTCCTCCTCGTCGTCTTTCATCCTCTCTCCACTTTTGGACGTTCTGCTTTCTTGCTTTGTTTGCGTCTCTCCCTTCTTCTTCTTCTTCTCCTTCCTGTCCCGCTCCTCTTGTTCTCTTCCCTGCTGAGCTCAGTGCTGCAGGAGGAAGTTGGTTGCCATGTTTATGTCGTTGTTTGAAGCTCTGAGCGCCTCGAGGGCGTCGGTCCTGGAGAAGCCCATTTCAACCAACCTGGCAACCTGGGAGAGAAACAATACACGACACACACACACACACACAGGTTAGCCCCCCTGAGAACCTCTAACAATGCTGCTCACACACACAGCGATCTCTGTCGGCGACGCCCACCTGCTCCTCTGCTGCGGGGGAGGCGTCCAGCAGCGGCGCCTGTGGGACGGGACGAGTCTCAGCCTGGGGCTCAGCTGGGGGACGATTCTGTCCTCTGTGTCTCAGAGAGGAGAACAGCCTGGTCCACTGAAACAAGCCAGCCTACACACACACACACACACACACACACACACACATATATATATATATATATAAGTCCACCGTATCTACAGTCTTTATGTGCAGCTGGTGTGTACACGCAGCGTTCCTGTGTGTGTGTGTGTGTGTGTGTGTGTGTGTGTGTGCGCGTGTGTGTGAGTGTACCTGTGGCTGCGGTGTGCTGTTCCTCCTGGCCTCGTTGTATTGAGCCAGTAGCAGCTGTTGGTCCAACATGTCCATCCTCTGCTGTCTCTGGATGTCCAGTGTGGCTCCCATCCCCAGCGGCGTCTCAGCAGTGGGCTGAGAACCTGAGGAGACCACAGAAGTCAAAAACACGTGAGGAGAGACACAAAGAGTCCAGTGCTTCCATAAAGAGACGCTGGCACACGTCTCTGTTTGTTCAGGCTGGACTCACTGGAGAAGAGCGGCTCCAGGACGAACCGTCCAACACGAGACAACCACACGGGGACAAAGAGGAGCTTCTGGAGCCAGAGGACGTTACAGCGGTACAAAGCGCCGGAGATCTGAAAGGAACATTCAGAACAAACATGAGCAGAAGGAAGCATGGAAGTCTGGCAGGGAAACAAAGTCCCAGTGTGGATCCTTACCAGCCCACTGAGAGCAACCAGCCACATGAAGGGGCTGGAGGTCAGCAGCTAGGAGACAGAAGAGACAGAGATACACAGAATAGTTAGAAATGTTTCAAAGTCTACAGAGAAGAGAGGCGTTCAGGTGCAAACAGGGGATTTACCTGCAGGCCGACCACGTAGACTAGAGACTTGTTAGTGATGTCGATGTGGCCCAGGATCTGAGTGACAGGCATCCTGGGGACGGACGAGTAGAAAGGCACAAAGAGAGAGAAGACTGGGGCCAGCCTGTGGAGGGAGGGAGGGAGGGAGAGGGAGAGAGAGAGAGAGAGAGGGAGAGAGAGTCACATATTCTGTAAATGATTGACATATGTGAGAATCCAGACGTGAGCTGTTTCTTCACTCACAGTCCAGCAGGAAGCTCCTCAACCTCGTAGTCAAACAGAAACTGGAAGGTCTGAGCCAGCAGGACGTCAATCAGAGCGGACAGACACCAGGAGCCCAGCAGATAGGACTAGAAGAGGAACAGATACAGGAGAGTTAGGACAACAGAAACCTCTACAAACTAACCTAACACATCATAACATGAGAGAAACCAGATTGGTGCTCTGTGTTGACAGTTACACTGAGTTCACACGGTGCTGTGATGTTCTGTTTTGGTTTCACTCATCTTGTTTACTCACAGCAAACTTCCTGGTCCCAAATCTCCTCTCCAGGATGCGGAAGTTGTAGATGAGCAGGCTGCTGCAGAAAGAGTCCTTCAGGTCCAGACAGACCAGCCGGCCACACGCCCACGCCCACACCTACAGACAGGAGAGGGACAGTCAGAGACAAGGACAATAAGGACACACACTACAGGGGGACTGACTGAAGGCAGGGGCGCCTTGGTAACCGTGGTAACAGACCTGGTGCTGTGCGCCGGCCTGCAGGCTGTAGGTGAACAGCTGCTGATACTGAGGCAGCAGAGTGAGCAGCACAGTCAGGCCATTGAGAACCAGCAGGAGGCCTTTAGACAGAGGAGCCTTATCTGAGAGGACACACACACAGACACACAGAGTTAAACACTGGTTAAACTGGTGTTGTTGTTAGTTGTGTTGGTTGAACACAGAGCCTGGTTTGTTTACTCTAGTGGGGCAAAATCACATCCGACTTTAGCCACAACGGGACGGACTCACGGGTTCAAAAGTGTCGCCGTTATTAATAATAGACTGTTATACTATCGAACGTCAAAAGGGGAGAGATATTAAATCGTTATTTCCTAACAAAACGCAGTTCCTCTACGTAAATCCTGGCCCCGAGTGAATGAATGACATCGCAACACTAGTAGCATTTAGCTAAGCTAGGACCGCCGCTCGAGCTGACCGAAGCCCGGAGAGGATTGCGACAGAGGCGGGATACTTACAGAGGCCCCGGGAGCCGGTGGTGGTAAACATGGCGCCCCAACGAGTTACGGATTCGAGACAAAAACACGAGAATCCTCAAGACGACGTGAAAGTGAGACTAAAACAGCGAGGGAAAGTTGGTGAGCGAATCCATGCTGAGAGTGAGGAACAAGCAGGGGAAAGGGGAACGACGACTACAGGAGCCCGAATGGACCAAAAGACATTCAGACCTTTCCGCGAAAATAGATACATACATATTACATACTGCCAGCAGAGGGCGCTGCTCCTCTTTCGTGAATCAGATCAGGGGCAAAATGAGGACGAGAGAAGTGTTTTACTGGTAAGCTTGCCAGAAAGAAGGGTAAAATATCAATAAAAATAAAATATTCCTGCTGTAATGATAACCTTAAATAATAAAATATTGGCAGAATTATTTTTCCTCTTTTATTTTTGCTGGATAAATCATTATTTGGAGCCAGTGAATAGAAAAAGTGCATGCTGCCTTATTAAAAATACATTCGGGTGATTTAAGCCAAAAATCACTTTAAATGTCATCTTATAACCAACATAATTCTTGATGAATACCAAAATAAAGTGAACCACCTATACTACCCTTGGAGTAAATTGTGTGCATTTTATTGCAGGATTGGATTGCGCAGGTCTATCTAATAAAATGGAGCCACTGTGTGTACAACACAAACTATATTACAAAATGCTCTCCAGCTACTAAAATAACAATACAAGCACATTAATCTTTACAAATGGAAAAGGTAATCAGAAACAGGCCACGGAAAACATTTCAAAAAAATTAAAACTACAAGTAAACAATGAAACCTACATGAGTATCAATTATATACTTAAGTCTCTTGCTCACAGGAACTTCAATAAGGCCGATGACATCTAGTTGATTATATTGATGGGCAGCGGCCTTTTTATTTGCTGTATATTACAAACATTCTGACCCAGCATGCTTGATCCTTCGCCTAATGGTGTTTCCCAGTAATTAATAAGTGTTTATGGTGAGGACAGGGGTCATCTCTGTGAAAGAGACTGTATTCATTACACTCTGGGCCCTGAGCAGGATGTGGCTGCACAAAGTCCAGATTAATGTCTTTTTCTTCTGGACTCCTGGCCCCGCGCAGCCAGTGTCAGAGCTTGTCAGAGTCCAGGCTTCCTTGCAGAGGCGCTGGCTTGGCTTCCACTCCAGGATACCGACTCTGTGTGTACCTTCACGCCTGCCTAAATTTAAATTCTGTGATTGCTCCTGAGCCAGTTGATCCAATGCTTATGTTACGTCCAAGTACATTTAAAAAGATATTGCGAACAGCTGCCTAATAGTGTTGCATTTCCTCATCATCCACAGATGCAATAGTGTGTTAGTTCCCATTGGTTAGTTTCCACCCATTAGGTCTATTTGGCTGCCTGTGGTCAGATGTGACTGCAAAGCAGAGCTCAGGAACAGCTTGCTAATTGTGTTTCAGACCTTCTCTGTCACTGATGCAGGAGTAAGGTCTAAAAAGGTTGCTTTGCCCTGTTCTCAATCAAAGCTAATCAGATTAAACAGGGCATGTGTGTATATGTGTGTGTGTGCTTACCAATAAAGAGACTCCAGATTTGGAGACAGCCTTGACTCCTGCTGTTTGCTTTGTTCATTAAGAGGAGATGAGCAGATGGTTTGCTGGTCTGTTGTGCAGTACACACATGCGGGCACACACACACACGCTACACACACACACACACATACATGCAAATACATCCACACACTTTTGTGCTCGGTCCTGTCACCTTAGCTTTATCCTCCATTTATCTTTTCCATTACACATCTCTCGGCAGGACAATGTTACTCTGTGTCTTGTGAGGTGAGTGTGTGTGTGTGTGTGACAGTGAGTCAGAAAAGAGAGATACAGGGGAAAGAGGTGATCTGTGCTGAATGAAGTCACCCACATTTGAACTGAAGACAACCTCAGGTGGTCATCTGAGGAGCTGATGACTCATTCACACGTTCACTTCAGTGAATCATTCCTATTCACTCTTCAGTCTCCCTGTATTCAGGAAGAATTGCTTGGAACAGAGCTATTGTTTCAGTCCTGCATCACAGCTTATCTCCCTGTGTCCAGGAAATGGCACATTGCACACTTAGACGAGGTTCCATGAACAAAACTTGGCTTACTGCAAAGATTTCTGTTGGCACAACAGAGGCCTTTGGAGCGACGTGAAAGGGGAATTTCATTCCGTTCCATCACAACTGATGGTGGACTTGAGCAAACTTAATATGGCATAATTAACACCACGGCTATCTACATGCAGGATATTATCTACTACACAACCAGTATGTTCCTTTATGGGCCTTTATCATGTTGGTATATGTTCCACCTTTAGCTTTCTGTCTCATTTGGTGAACCAACATAACAAATGAGCTATAGGCGATCATATTACATCTGATTATTATTATTATTATCTTTAAATGGGACAGAGCCTCTCGTTCATTAAGGATGGCTCTGTCCTCATGTTGGCATTCGGCAGCAAAGGAAACTCTTAATCGATTACTTTTCTCCAGAATTAGAACATTTCACAAAATAAGCATTCTTTAAAAACAACTGTTAGTCTCTACTTCACATATTGCTTTGAAAATGTCATATTTAATCTTTTTTTATAAATGAGGACAAACGTGTTGTTGATTGCTTCTGACTAACTTCAGGGGAAACATAATATAAATCATTATAGCAGGCATATATTTAATAAAGGGGAGCTGTCAGTAATAATAGTAACAATAATGCGATGCATACAATAATACTCCTAATAAATATTTGCATTATTGTGTGCATATCTGATTTAGTCAAAGAGCACCAATCAATGCCACACAACTCTCCACTGTCGATGCCACAGGGGCGCTTCTCCAGCTCCACATGCACACACACACACACACACACACACAAACACCACATAAAAACAATATAACGTCGCACAAAAACAACCAAATATACAGGAAATCTTTACAAACTGATTGGTCCAATGTATTTCACAGAAATCAATACAGCTATCAAAACAACATTGTGTAATAATAAAAAAAAACAGAAGACAACAATATAATCAAGAATGCATTGAGGAGGAAAGATCAGATTGAAATAAAGAAGCACTGAGACAATTGAATAAAAAGAGTTTGTATTGTTTGTGACTGCACTACTGCATAACATACACAATACAAGTCCTTACTGACTGTACAACATGCCTTTATGTTTCTGATAGGAATAACAAAATCATGACCGTATATATATATATATATATATATATATGTATAGATATATATATATACACAACTCTGTTACAAGTTAGATTCATCACTTGCGTCCAGATTAACAGCACGGACAAAACAACTATGGTCATCTTCATCTAGGATCTATAAAGTTGCATTGAAAGAAACACGAACACAATCGGAGGAAAGTACTGTTTCCCTCTACAGCCGGAATTCTGTGATAAATGTAATAAATTAAAGGAGAGAGCGGTGGAAAGTTGTGAAGAATGTCACCCTGGAAACGCAGGGACGTCATCTTGCTCTTACGGCGCGAGCCGGACGGAGGCGTGGATCTGGGATGTGTGTGTGTTTGTGTGACGGAGCATGCCTGTCGATCATATGTCTCCTTAATGACGCGTTTTCACCGCCATGCTCTTCCCATCCATCCATCCAGGTCTCAGTACATCCCAGCGGCCTGCAGGAACACTCTCCCCTCTGAAACGCACAAAAGGAAACCAGATTGCTACAAACCGATCACTGCTGTGTGTTTGTTTAGCCGTGGTGAAACGCTGTAGCAGCACTATTTATGAATGTAAATATAAGTCCCGCACAGATCAAACACCATTAATAAATGATCATTAGTAAGGCAGACTTGTCTTAAAGTGTTTTTGGCCTCCGATCTCTGTTTTTGGCGATAAAACTTCGACGGCACAAAGGAGCCACATCCTGCCCTGCTGTCTGACAGACAATTCCCCTTTAAATGATTTATTACTGGGTGTTAATTATGCAAATGATGTCCAAACAAACTCGTCACGAGGACAATTAAGACAGCCGTTAATTAGTGGCCGGTTCTCTTCTTGCTTCACTGACATTCAATTAAAAATTGCCTTTGAACAAGCTAGCTGTCTGCTCCGGCAGCCCCGGTGCGGCGTGGAGCAGAGGTGGGCTGGAACCCTGCACTCTTTTGATGAGGCCGGGGTCGAGATCACGGCTATTTCCTTTTTTTATGTCTATTAAAGATGTTACATGTGGGATTTTCTCATTAATCTAGCCCCGCCAAGACAATAATGCAGGGCGAAAATAAATATATTACACGCCCGTCTCCATTAAAAGGAAACCCCAGTGAACTGTTTCATGCTTCATTTCATTTTGCCCAATTTCTCAGGCTTGGTTTCCCTGTAAAATCTTTGAAAACTCCTTCCAGTAGACTGGTAGGTTAAGCATCAAACGCAGTGAGAGGGTGAAATAATGAAATCTGTTGACAAGAGCTCAGCGGACAGCGGCTACAATCAATCACTGTCAGAATTTAGAATCGCTGTTTTCAGACCAAAATCTATATTGAGAGTAAATCCTGGAGGGGTCGGCTTCAGGACGTGAACTGAAACCCTGCACTCACACAGAAAGGGACAGAGAAGTAAACTTTAAGATGCTGCTTCTCCTGTGTGAGAGCCTGGTGTGTGTGTGTGTGTGTGTGTGTGTTTATTATCTGTTCTTCTATCAGGAGGTTACCGAGCCTCGCAGACTTCCTGCAGACGATCAAAACCCGATCGCAATTACTCCCAAAATGAGGATGTTTGTCTTCATTTCTTCCATGCTGACATTTGGTGATAGAAGGTTTTAGCAGTGACAGCAGCTTCTGTAGCTTCAGTCTCTTATGACTAATTAGATGGACGGAGTCAGCAAATGGAATCGCACAGCTACGCAACGTTTCCAACCCGTCGGAAATAACGTGGAGCCCCTGGAATTGTCCCGCCGGGCGCCCGTACCTTGCGCTGCGGCCTTGCTGTCCAGTCTGTTGTCGTCGTGGTTACTCCCGTGTACGTCCTGGGTCACGGCGTCTGTGAGAGGAGGGGCTACAGATGATTGATGGCCTGTAGTTTGGTCATTAATTAATGAAGACACTTAATTAGAGGCTAATGAGCAGTCACGATGACGACGCCGCGCTGAAGGATTTGTGACATTTAATATGAAAATGAGGATTGCTGTGAACTTGAAATAAACACAGGATTTATCTGTGTGTGTGTGTGTGTGTGTGTGTGTGTGTGTACCTGTGTGTGTGTTGGCAGTGTGCAGCAGGCTGTGTTCTGCCTGGTCGCGGAGTTTGACTTCCTCCTCCAAGGCCTCCTGTAGTCTCCTCTTACTCCTCTTCTCCTTCTTCAGGCGCTTCTGGATCAGAACTGAGACGACAAAGAAGACAGACAAAGATTACATTTCTTGTAAAGGTTTATGAATTGTCTTTAAATACACAATAGAAATGTCCTGTATGGAGTCCTGAGACGTCCCCCTGTCCCTCCTGTACCTCTGTTCTTCTGCTCCACGCTCAGCTGTCTCTCCAGGGTCTCCCTCAGCTCCCTCTCTCTGACCAGCTCCATCTTCAGCTCCGTCCTCTCCAGCTGGTCCTGCTTCTCCTGCGCCCGGGCGTTCTCTATGGCAACCCTCAGCAGACCCTGCTTGGAGACACACAAGCGCGTGCACATCAACAGGTTACGCAACGGACACACAAGCCAGCAGAGGAAAAGACGCACAACTGACCAATGACCAGAAGATTGTCCTTTTAAAGTCAAGTTACTTCTCTAAAATTAGATTGAGAGAGGGATAACATATTGCCACAAACTGACCAATCAGAATACAGATAATAATAATAATAAGGCTCAGCATATGAAGCATAGAGTAACAGCAGGTTGGAAATGCAGCGTTGTCGGAGTAAACCCAGATGAAACGTCTTCTTCATGTGGTAAAAACAGCCAGCAGGTGCTTAGACTGCAGCTCCTCTTCTTCAGTATAACAAAGACTTGTGAATATGAGAAGCAGGTCAGCACACGCCCATCCCAATTACTGCATATCCTCAATTCTCCGCTCTGCCAAGTCGGCTATTTAACATTTCAGGAAATCCCAAAGAGTTGCTGGTCTACCCTTTCTATTCATGTGGCGGTGTGAGAATAATAAGCCCCAGCAGAGCCTCACCTGGATGTTGGTGAGCAGGGTCTCTATGGAGGACAAGCCTTCCGGGAAGATGAAGGGAGTGTGATGGAGGCCTGCTGGGAGCTTCTGTCCCCCGGGGTAAGCTACCCTCTCGCAGCCCTCCCGGCCGGCTGCGGGTTTCTGGTAGACTTGTCTGTCACAGGCCTCCCTGGTTGTCAGCGCGGCCGAGGAGCCGTTATCTGGAAGGCAGAGGCGGAGAGACATGCGGCGACACCGTCTTGTCAGTAAGGGCAACACACGCCTCGGGTTGTTTGTGCTGATACACCTCTGTCACAGGTCTGAGGGGGGGGGATGTGCAGAATGCCTCCACTCTCTCATCTTACGCCAGCTTCTGTTACAGAAAAACACGTTCTCCTCGCTCTGCTGCACATTAAGTCCTTCTTTGTAAGAACCTGGAAAATGCTAAAATGCTAAAACTGTCTGGATGCTGAAGGAACGGCGTGAGCGGTTTGGGATCGCACCGATATTCCCTTTAATCAGAGCTGTGAGCAAGGGGCCGTCTGAAAATGACACTGACTGCCCTGTTACGTCCAAGCAGCCATTAAATAACCAACCAACACAGGAAACGTCTTCCACCCATTACTCAAAGTGGAAAGTGTCATTTTCAGACGGTCGACGAAGATGAAGACTGAGCGGCTGGAAACACAAACTAATGTGGGTCACACAAACTCTACGTACAGACAGAAGGGAACTATAGAGAAAATATGGATCCTTTACATCTGTTAGACGTCCTGATAGTCAGTGTGTTCACTTTAAAAGGTCATGATACTGAGATTAGGACAACAATGCATGAACAATAACTGAAATGGATTTAATTGGAGTGTGTTTTAATCTATTTATTTAGGTAAGTTAATGTTATAAAGGTAAAGTTCACTTATACTGATGCTAAATTATCATTTTTATTATGTTTTATTTCCTACTTGTATGTCTCTATATTCATATCCAGTATATTTGTATCTATGGTGATGTTTTGAAGCGTTCCCTTACATCTTTGCTCCTCTCCTTGAGTCCCAGTTTGATTCTTAAACGAGCTGCTTAGTCAAATTATTCTGTTCGATCAACATGAAAACAATCAATAACCATTTTAATAATAGATTTAGCGTGATGAGGTGATTTATCATGTAAACAAAGAGAGGATCTGCTGATTCCAGCGTCTCAAAGCTAAAGATTTAAGACGTCTCCGTCTCATAACAACATGCAGGCTGATCACTTTGAGCTCTGGGAACTTGTGAAGGACATTTTTCATTATTTTAACTTTTTAAACACTAAACGATTGACTGATTAATTGGGGGAAAAAATTAGCAAATTAATTGCTAATGTAAATCATTAAATCATTAGTTGCAGCCTTATAAATGCTAATTACTTCATAGCACACGTAATACATTCAGGCTACTTAATTTCAAGCCCAACAGCAAAAAGGTGTTAACACAGATTTTATGTGTGTGTACACGCGCGCGCACACACACACATCAAAGTCCTGGTTGGGGTTTTGGAAATGTGGTTACCCTTTATTAGATGGCACTATGCCTATTGATAATGCATCACAGCTTGACACGGACTCATAAAAGAAGCTAAGAAGCTGCATTATGGATGACCATCTGTTTGTAAACCTGAGAAGTGTGTGTGTGTTCTCCACTCCTGACACTGAGGAAGATGAAGATTAGCCGGCTTCTAAATCCTTTTTTTTCCGCACACTCTATGCATGTACTGTCATCCTGGGCGGCGAGGACGGAGACATCTGGGGAGCTGGGCGGTTATTGGAGCAGAGACGAGTGTGAACGTGTGTGTGTGTGTGTGTGTGTGATATCTGGCACTTTTCTGCGTCTGTGACAAATGACAGTGTTTTCTTCACTTAGCTGACCACAGCATCTTCGGCTCCAAACCCACCCACCGCCCCGACGCCGCAGCGGCCCCACGTCTTGGCAACTGTCACATTCAAGGTGTTTCACAGATGAGAAGCACTCCCCCCACCCCACACACACACACACACACACACACACACACACACACACACACTCCCTCTTTCTTGCTAAAAGCATTGCTCTGTAGAGAAAGGTAATTAGCAGGTGCTGGTGAGCTCAGCGGAGGGCATCCAACTACACTCCTGTGGCTCACATACAGACACACACACACACACACACACATACACACCACACACACACACACACACACCCGTAGCTGCCTGAACTGCACAGTCAGCAGCGTGGGCTCCCCAGGCTCCTTGGATGTGACTGATCCTTTATTGAGTTACTGTTTTACGCCTACTTTACCTCGCTCTCACGCACACATTTATGCATGCATACACACACACGCGCGCACAAGCCCGCGTTTGATCATTTACACATCTCCCTAACCAAGGTCACTGTCTGTTTTTCTCTTTTTTCCTAACTTCATCTCTCTTCTTTCGCCTCTCTTCTTCCTCTCCCTCCCGTCCCCTGGGCTAATGAACTTCACCACATGAAGACTGCCAGTCAGCGGAAGAGAATGGGCAGGAGAGAGGGAGGGAGGGAGGGAGAGAGAGAGAGAAAGAGAGGGAGAGGGAGAGAGAGGGAGAGAAAGAGACAGAGAGAGAATAAAATTCTGCTGATGTTTGGTTAATGGGAGTGAGGTGTCAGGGATGGCCTCTGATCTTTGCTGCATGGATACGTTGTTCAAAGACCACTGAAACAGCACACACAGCCAAAACTCACTCACTCTCTCTCTCTCTCTCTCTCTCTCTCTCCTCCCCCGTCTCTCTCTCTCTCTCTCACACACACACACACACACACACACACACACACACACGCAGATTATCATACAACTGATTGACAGGATGACAGCCCCGGAGCGTTCTTTGAAACGCTGTTCAGTCGGCGGTAAAGCGGCGCTCTGATGTTCAGGGTCAAACACAAAAGTGTGCAATCCGGCAAATGTACATGCGTTTCATTTACATGCAGGAAAATCAATTGAAAATCAATTGCATAAATGCGATGTGTGATGCGTGGCGCTGGCTCACGTTGTTGGTGCCATCACTGCTTTGTCAATACGTTCACAGATACCTGACAGCAGCTCCGGCCTTACCTGGGGGGCCTTTGTGATTCTTAGATTCGATTACTGAATAATGCTATTCAGTACTAGAATACATTTACACACACACACACACACACACGCACGCAGGCCCATATACATGCAAACTCCCTCTTTTCTGCCTCTCCTTCGCTCTGGCGCTGTAGATTTCTGCTGACTGTTTGTCCTTGAGCAGTCCTCATTAAGCTAATGCAAACCTCCCTGACAGAGAGAACCAAACAACTGACGTTGCAGCACCGTGGCAACGCGGGCCCTAACGACAGGGAGGCAGTCGTTATGCAGATGAGGTCCAGCTGAGAG
The DNA here is from genome assembly GCF_046128005.1 of Genypterus blacodes. Classification (NCBI taxonomy): domain Eukaryota; kingdom Metazoa; phylum Chordata; class Actinopteri; order Ophidiiformes; family Ophidiidae; genus Genypterus; species Genypterus blacodes. The sequence goes on from NW_027466833.1 coordinate 43,169, forward strand.
CGCGGGAGGCCGCCCGGCTCGTTAGGCCGCGGCCCGGCAAATGGCTTGCTAATGTAACACCGCTTCCTGGTCTAATGGAGCCCTGTTTCGCAGAATTATTTGTCTTTGCTCGCCGCAGGAAGCCAGGGGGGCCACCGACAGCGAGGAAGAGGGGAGGAGGAAGAGGGGAGGAGGAGGAGGGCTGGAGGCTGAGACGCTCTGATTCCTTATTGACCTGTTACTCAGATTTCTCTCTCATGTCGACCTGTTGGGAGCCATTTGTCTTGAATGTGCAGCGTTTAAGAGAAACTGTCACACTGCAAACACACAACTTCTCAAGTCTGCAAACAGCCGGCGAACGCGAGCGCACAAGCGGTGGGCTGGTGAGCGAGCATCCAAACATGACAGTGTGTCAGAGTTTGTCGGGGAAACGCTGACATAGCTGTGTGTTCTGCTTGTAGTACTTTGTTATGACGGGCTTTGTTCCAGTCATCAAATGATTAATCACTGGAACAACAAATTCTCAGAAAAACAGCCAGAAGAAGAAGTCGACCTTTGGAATGAAAATGGTCACCGACGTGCAATAACAGGATAAAGATAGGAGACCAGACTAGCTTCATCTCTACTTGATCGTCGGCCCTCAGGAGGCACGGCGGCGCTGATGGACCTCACCTCTGTCAGCGTGGCCTCTCTTGTTGTCTTTGCTGAATTCCACTGGAGTCACATCTGCGTCTCTGGCCCCCGGCGGCGCCACACTGGGGGAATGTCCCAACACACTGTGGCCTGATGACAGACTGTCGTGGAGAGGGTCTGGAGAGGAGAGCGCCCAGAGAGACGTTAGCGGTGGAAATGTGACAAAAACACACACTTACACACACTTATCTGCTACCTACGTGTGTTTTCCGCAGCACGTTCTGTGTGAGACGGCGAACTTGAGGCGCTGCTGCTGTGATTGGACGACATCTGACCTTCGTCCAGTGAAGGAGAAGGGGAGGGGCTGTCCCGAGCTCGCTCCTGCATCACAGCACAGCCGAGCAAACAAACAGGAGTCACACTCTGCTTTGTGCACAAATCAGAGTTTATAGTCAGTTGTGTATTTGTGGAAGCTGAAGCAGAACGACACGAACGCTCACAGCAACGCATCATCCTTCTAAAACTCACTTCATCTGATTAAACAAGAGAGAGAACTGCAGACACCCGGGTTCATCGATCAATATTTAAGAAACAGAAGAGGAGGTGAGACAGAGACGATGGAGCGAGAGAGGAGGTGAGACAGAGACGATGGAGGAAGAGAGGAGGTGAGACAGAGACGATGGAGCGAGAGAGGAGGTGAGACAGAGAGAGACGGTGGAGGGAGAGAGGAGGTGAGACAGAGAGAGACGGTGGAGGGAGAGAGGAGGTAAGACAGAGAGGAGCGAGAGAGGGGGTGAGACAGAGACGATGAACGGAGAGAGGAGGTGAGACAGAGAGGGTGGAGGGAGAGAGGAGGTGAGACAGAGAGACGGTGGACGGAGAGAGGAGATGAGACAGAAACGGTGGAGGGAGAGAGGAGGTGAGACAGAGAGACGGTGGAGGGAGAGAGGAGGTGAGACAGAGAGGAGGTGAGACAGACGGTGGAAGGAGAGAGGACACAAGTCAACAAACTGCTGAGTCACCACTGTTTCAAGCAACTTTACCAACTTGGCTAAGGAGCCTAGGGTTTCTGTCTGTCTGCATGCGGGGAAGCTCGAAAAGCCGTGAACAGATGTAGGACAGACTGGCTTAAGGCCAAGGGACGACTGATTAGATTCTGGTCCTGATCCAGAACCGGGAAATCCAGTGGACAATGACTGGTTTACAGCTCTGAGTATGAAAGACAGGAAGAGAGGGGAGCGGGTCTGGAGTTTTAAAGCCAAACTACTGCGTCTGAAGGCCAGAATGGGTCTCTATGGATCCATGTTGATACTTCTACTGCTACTTCATGCTATGGGACAGACCGATGTGGGAAGGCCCCCATCTATGAGGGTCCAGATCTATGAGGGTCCAGATCTATGAGGGTCCAGATCTCTGAGGCTCCATTCTACCTACAGACTGTAAATCAACGTCACAATGCTACAAGTTACGCAAAACAACATCAGTGATCTAGTTTGGACGTCAGCTTGCCAGAGTATCACTCTAACCGATCAGAATGTCTTTGGATGTGATGTTTAATGTTCTGAATTGTGTGTTTTGATCTGATTGTGCAGCGACACACTCCAGGTTCAGTTAGCAGCCTGATCCCAGCGGGTCTGGTGGCGCTCCAGGTTCACCTTAATGACGGAGGTGGGAGCCTTGGCAGGGTGTTTGGCGTGGAGCTGCGCCAGGCTGGCCAGCGTGCTCAGTCGGTTCATCTGGCCCATCGCCATGGAAACGGAGGCCGGCGCCAGGCTGGCAGGGATCAGAGGGTGTGACATCATCATAAAGGGCAGTTGGTCCAGAACTGTGGAGAGTAGAGAAGAGTAGAATCAAGTCTATAGCTTCTTATATGGTAAAGGTCAAACAACCACGCAGCCACTCATCTCCATCAAACAGGATGTGGTTCTGTTTTCTTCTTCTCTATGTTCGCACCTCGCTGACTGACCTCTGTTCCACTGTCTATCAATTAAAAGCCTCTCCTCTGCTAAGTCCTGCCGTGTGCGCGTCTCTGATTCTCACATGTCAGGACTGAAACTGAGCTCCGGCGTCAACATTATCTGGATGACCGCTCCGCTTCTAAACCGTCTGAAACTCGACGACGTGCCGCCGCGTGTCGGCCGCTCAGAGGTGCTGAGTTTGAAGAAGATGAGCGCGGTGAGGAGGGAGTGTAGGTGAGGAGCAGAGGAGGACGGAGGGACAGACGGGAGGACGCAGATGTCATCATGTGCTATTATTGAGCCGATAGATTGATTGATTTTAAAAAGGCGATTAATGAGGTCAAAGTCAACATTGATCAGGATATGATCTGTAAGTCATTTTACACACACCACACACACACACACACACACACACACACACACACACACACTCCTGTATTTGCCACAGGATTTGGATCAGACGTCCTTCTTCCTCCATGAGTCACAGAATTCCAACCAGCTTTGTCAAAATTCCTTTGAGTAATCTGACAAACAAACAGGTATTTGATGAAATTCGAAGGATTCTGTCTTTGTGTCTTATTGTCATAAACTAAAAGTAAAAGAATTTTGTTAAAAAAAAATAAAAAATCCCACACATCCAGATGAAGACAAATAGAATACAAATTGGTAAAATCTGTTCTTTGTGTTTCAGAATTTCAAACACATCAGCTTGTCCATAACACACTCATACACTGACACACACACACACACAAACACATACACATTCCTGTTATATTTACATTTTTTTTCTGACTGAAAATAGAGCGGTACAGGGACACAGAGGACATGTTTCACAATTATAATAACAATAACAATAAGAATCACTTTCCATAATGTAAAGGCTAAAGTTACAGTTGTATGTTTCTAATGTATTTCTCTACGACTTATCTGTGTATTTTCTGATCTTTTGGGAGATTTAAAACCACAAACAAATAATACTGAAGATAACATTGAAGAAAAATGTAAATGTGTAAATGTAAATAAATGTTAATGATCAGTATTTGCATTCTTAATCATCAAAGTCTGTTCCAGGAGCACATCTATGTCACACAATAAATGTATTTTCCGGCTAAATCGCAGCTCTAACAAGCGTGTAAACACACTGAGTGTAAACACACCGAGCCGACGCAAAACATTTAAGTGCATTTAGTCTCAGGAATCAGCGAACAAAACAAACTTGGCTCTCCTCTCTGCACCCCAGAGCCTTTTGACGGCAAACCAACACTTTTCCACTTTTCCCAAACCAAACTCTTATTATCGGAGGCAATCTGCTGTTCCTCTCTTCCCACAATCATCCACTATCTTTAAAGAAAATCCTTCCTCTCAACAGCACCCTAGTGGGTCGTTTCAGTCTCTCTATTCATGAAACAAACAATTCAGTCGGGAGGTGGGGGGGGGGGAGAAAATGACATAAATATTTATCATTTAATAAAAGGAAAAACAAAAACAAAAGAAACACAGGGAGGAAGTGGAACAAAAGGCGAGCTGATGGCAGTGCTGGTGCCGGGCCAGCAATGCACGCTGGGTAATTATAAGCACAAAGGGAAAAAGAAAAAAAAAAGAAATCTTGGACTCTATTCCAACACAATTGTCGCAAATAATAGAACGAACGAGCGAGTGTGGGGGCATCAAAAAGAGAAAGAAGAGGGGGGAAAGAGAGAGAGAGAGAGAGAGAGAGAGAGAAAGAGAGAGTAAAGAAAACAAATAAAGGAAGGAATGAAAGAGAGACAGAGAGAAAGAAAGGAGAAAGAGGAGGCACAGAGAGGGCGAGGCGGTGACTTTATGAGCCGGGCTCACTGGACATATGTGCGCTGCTTTGTGCATTTGGCAGATTAGTCTCTCGCTCTCTCACTCTCTCGTTCGCCCAGAGCACAAACCAATCCAAACAAAAGATCTGTGTGAATGGAGCTAAATAACCAGATGCTCCGACAATCAACCGGCAACCGACTCCAAATATTAAACCCCAACACACACACACACACACACACACACACACACACACACACACACACACACACACACACACACACACACACACACCCCTCCCCCCCATCACTCTCTCTCTCTCTCATGTTTCATTAAAGAACATCAAAAGTCAAAGTGCCTCCTCTTATGTTTATCCAAACAAACCATTACTGTAAACAAACACTTACTGTAAATTTCCCAGAAGATCTTGTTAAATGCAGAAATGGCTGCTCCCGCTCTTCCCCTGGCCCATAAGGTGTCACACTCAGCATTTGTGAGTGTGTGTGTGTGTGTGTGTGTGTGTGTGTGTGTGTTCTGAGATTGCCTTTGTAGTGGTTAAAGCTCCGGTAGGGGCCTAAGCTTCCCATAAGGCCGTGGGTGGCAGTATGGAAAAACATGCTTATGTGCGTATGTATGCCCTGTGTGTGAGTGTGTGTGTGTGTGTGTGTGTGTGTGTGTGTGTGTGTGTGTGTGTGTGTGTGTGTGTGTGTGTGTGTTTCCACTTGACTCTATCATTAACAGTGATTAAGCTTTACAGGTTTGTAATCGCTGGTGGTAACCATGCCACCAAACTGTGCACAGATGCTGACAGTTTAACTGAGTGAACACAATGCTGGGAGTGTTTACAGACAGGGTGTAAAGAAAAACACACACACACACACACACACAGAAGTAAACCCAAAAAGAAGTGGTGTGTATGAACACCGTTTCTGTTTGTACTTCTCCATATGTCCTAAAAGACAAGGAGCATTTCACCTTGCAGTATGTTCTATATATTTGCATTAAAGTGTGTGTGTGTGAGTGTGTGTGTGTGTCCCAGGTTGATAGTGTATTCCACACAGACCACCATAAGCCCTGTCATCTGTCTAAACACACTGATGTCGCTTTAACCTGTCGATAAAGGTGGGGGCGGTGCATCTGATTTGTTTGTGCGGTGTGTGTGTGTGTGTGTGTGTGTGTGTGTGTGTGTGTGTGTGTGTGTGTGTGTGTGTGTGTGTGCGTCTGTCCTCCCATCGATTGTCCGGCGTTTGTCGTTTGCATTCAGGATAGTGAATTAGAGAGAAGACTATTGATTGGGCCTCAGCCTCTCATCTTATTCATCTCTCCATCATTCTGGGCCGCTCGCTCTCTCCGCCGCCCCACTTTCCCCCGGCTGCTTCCTTCGCCGCGCCACACAATAACACTTCTTCATACCAAACGCTTAAAGGAATTCATACGCTTGCGAGCTGCCGACGCCTCCTGGGATTACAGTCCCTGCTGTCCAGGGACGGTCTGGGGGGGGAAGCGGGCAGACGGCATGGCAACAGGCAGAGCTGCGGTGATTTGCAGGTGGAGAGCAGTCTGAGTGTGTAGGTGTGTATGCGTGCGTGACCATGACTGAGCCTGCTGCACGTCTATAGGTCCTAATAAATAAAGGACTGCAGAAGGACATTAAGACGTCTTTACACCTCCAAATCACCAAACCTCTGCTTCCTTTGACGCTCTACATGCACATTAACAACAACGTTCTCATTTGATCACGACGTCATATGGGATATCGTGATGTCATATGTGATGTCATGTTGGATGTCGTGATGTCATATGTGATGTCATGTTGGATGTCATGATGTCATATGGGATGTCATGTTGGATGTCATGATGTCATATGGGATGTCATGTTGGATGTCATGATGTCATATTTGATGTCATGTTGGATGTCATGATGTCATATGTGATGTCAGGACATGGGATCTTGACATGGGACATCTTGAGCTATGGGACTACTTATGTTTTAATGTATGAATGGAACTGTGTGTTGTTTATTTATTGTTATTTATTATTTATTGTTCATTTATAGTTGTTTATTTATTGTCTATTGCTGTTTATTTATGACTGTCCTAAGATTGAGGCACAGCACAAATTCATTTTGTTGTATTATCATGTACAATGACAATAAAAGCTATTCTATTCTATTCTATCCTCTCTGCTGCATCACCTGATGGGACGAGCTGTGATCTGCCCTTACTTACAGGGATCCGTGAAAAATACAGATGTTTAAGGGTAAAATGCTGTTGGAAAAGACTTTCTGAGGGAACGGCTCTTTGACCTACAGAGCCATGAGGGTCCGTCTGAGTTTGGAAGTACAATTTCCTTAAAAACCATGAAATTTTGTAAGCCCCCACATCGTTTTAAGACAATAAATCAATTTATTTTGTATCATATACTGTATGTAATATATTTCTTAATTTTTATTATATTGTATGATATGTTATGTTAAG
>NW_027466833.1:52500-55000 GCF_046128005.1 Genypterus blacodes
AAACCATACAGAGTCTTCACTTTAGCTCTCTGAGGTGTCAGTACTCTGATTATCTACAGTTCAATGTCATCAAACTCACCTATGTGGCAGAGCCTGGTGATGTGAAAGTGGGGAGTTAGTTTGGAATATCACGGACCCGTCTGATTGGCTATATCAGGCGTTGGGCCAATGGAACTCATCAAGCGAACACAGTGGTTTGGTTCAGCAAGAGCAGAGTGCCTTGGTTTGAATCTCAGGGCCATTCGGAGGCAAAGGTGTCGGTGCTCTGGTTTGTTCCCATGCAGACACGCAGGGACGTGGAACTGGAACCCAACAGGAGCGTAACTGAGTCTGAGTCTGAGTCTGAGTCTGTGTTACACCAGCGAAGGAGCGCTGCTGTGCTCTGACTCAGACTACATGCAGCCGCACGGATGAATGGAAGTTGTGGGTAGAGCAGGAAGAGATGGAAGATAAACAGTACAAATGCCAGCCATGAAGCCGGTCTCATCGTTATGGAGAATGCAAATGAGATCTAAACCCACAGACCCCTGAATGTCTGTTAGAACCTGTTTGTGCTCCCATTGTGCAACATTATGAGTCTGTTACCTGAGGGAGGTTCAAACAGGCCCGGCTCTTTCTGGCCTCACAGCAGACGGAGACGCCATGCCGGGGTTTATAGCGGCGGATATGCCACCATACTAATAAGTACATAATGTAAGCAAAGTGCTCCAAGCCCATTTGAGCCCGAACCCCCACTGCTAAACCCTTTCAAAAGACGGCTCGTAAACACGCACATATGTCTTCCACGCGCATTCTCTCCCTTTTTTCGGACGCATGCCACGTTACAGCCTCCCCTCACACACAGATGGGAATATGTTGCTGCGACCGAAACACGATTTCACCTGCAAACAACATCCACAGCACATGTGGTTCATTAGACCTTTAATGCTACTAACCTACACACACATATGCCCACAGATGTAACAGCAAAAAATGGCTGCATTCCATTTAGTGCCGAGGTCTGGGTGCTGTTTTAAAGCCGCTTTCCGACCCAAACTAAATTCTGAAATATGATCCAGAGGAGGAATTGTGTAATTTGTGTAGTTTCAGGGATTTGTTGTTAACACACAAACACGATGTTAGCAACTTATGAGGTGTTCTGCACGTGTCAGCAGTGTGTATGCTAATTTGAACAAGCCAACACACAGGTTGCCTCCCAGAACTCCGCCTCCTTATATTATTGATGATTCTTACAATGTGTGATTATGTGGCTCTGCGGGGATTTGAGTGCCGACCGTCATCTATCTATTCTTCAGCTCGGCGCTCTATTCGCTCCTAAATGTTGTGAAGCAAATATGAATATGAATATGGGAATGATTTGTGTTTGCTGCCGGTTGTCGCTCCTTTAACTTTGCCACGGCTGTAAAGGGAACAAAGTCTGAACTTTACCAAATGGTTCCTCTGAGAGTGGAAGCAACAATGCGTCGCTAATGCAGCCTTGAATTGGGATTTGTGCTGTGAATGTGTGTGAAATGTGTTTGTGCTTCAGCAGATCGACTCAGCTCTGACATAAGGGGTCAAGATTAGAACTTAGAACTAAAAAAGGAGAGAGGAGAGAGGCTCCATTTCCCTTCGAGTCCTGTATTGACCAAGGAAGTGGACTGGCGTTGCCAGTTTGCCTCCAGGGCACTGCCGAGGTGCCCTTGAGCAAGGCACCGAACCCCCAAACTGCTCCACAGGTGCCGTATCCTATCCTATGTGTGTGAGAGGGGCACGCAAGAAAAATTTCAGATAGACGTGTCCGCATGTGACTTCACCCATAAAAGTTTCTCCTTCTTCTTCTTCTTCTTCTTCTTCATTAAACCTTGGACAGCGAATGAGCTCACACTATAAATTAATTTAAACATTTTAAATATATGGTTTTGTTTTGTTTGTCTTATCTAAAATAATGTAAATGTTGTTGTTAAAAGTGTTTATAGTTCATTATTATCTTTTAATCATGACATCATTGATCTCATCATGGTTTGAGGCTCTGACATGCAGGGATCAGCATGAATAATAACTGTACGAGTGTCGGTGCTGTACGTCCCACTGTGTTCTGTACGAGTCCCGGCTCCTCACCTGCAGGGGGGATGATCCCAGCATGCATCAGTCCAGTGTGGGACAGCAGGTGGTGTGCGCCGCCCTCCGTCACACTCTGGAGCCTCTTGGGCGGTCGTCCAGGCCTCGAGCTGCAAGAGGAAACACAAGGTAACCCGAGTCCACCCGCAGTTTAAGACTTCACCGAGCTGTAACTGCTGAAGTGCCTATGAGCAAAAGCACAGAAACCTGCCCGGCACCAGGCAGAGCGTTGTGTGTGTGTAACCTGATCTCAGTGAGGACATCCATACTGCGGTTCAAGGGCCGACATTAAAGTTTCACTCCCACAGCAAAATGACAACAAGTAATCTGACAGTTTGAGTAACATGACACATCTCATCTTCATAACAATGACAGGAGGTGAAGAGCTGGACAGGAAGTT
>NW_027466833.1:65000-105000 GCF_046128005.1 Genypterus blacodes
TTCCACACTTGTGTGTCTGTACGAAACAAGATTCCAATCTGGGCGGCTCTGTGACTGAATAAAGTAAAGTGATCCAGCGGGGAGGCAGATCCCACACCCAGGATTTCAATCTGGGACTCATCTTTCACCATGGAAACCAGATTTTCCCAATTTCACCAATGAATCTTCACTGAGAGTCAAGGAGACATCATGTTCACGTGAAGTCGGTGTTTGAAAGCCAAAGCTCTGTTCCCTTCCTTGTGTCTGCTTTGGCCGCTGTGCAGAGGCATGAGGGAGTGTGTAGGTGGTTAGATCAGCCCATGAAGTGTAAATACCACTCAATCTGCTCTCATTAGACGAGTAAAAACATACAAATCACTTCTCCTCTATTAAAAATGCCCCTGGGTCCTGGATGTGTGTGTGTGTGTTTGTATGCATGTGGTTGTGTGTGACAGGAAGAATGAGGGGGGTGGCAGAGTGATGTTTTGGCATTTGTGTCTGTGGAGAGGATCTCAAATGCCAGCACCATCAACGCCGCTTAATTCTCAGACACACACACTTAATCTGAACAGACAATCAGTTCCGACAGCAACTGTTATGATTCAAATCATCTTGGAGCGAAGGGCGTGTGTGTGTGTGTGTGTGTGTGTGCGTGTGTTCCTGTGAGTGAGAGAGTGTGTCATTGTGTTTTGGTATGTGATTAGGTGTCTCTGTGTGTGTGTGACCAAGATATCACACATCCATTCCACATTCCTCTATGATAATGTGGATTGATTATGGAAATGATAATGAGAGGCCGGCGCGGCATCACGACCTTCACAAGGTCTAATTGAAACAAGCGTTGGTCCTCCGCAGCACTTATCAAGTCACACAGCACATCATTAATCACGGAGAATACAAGCTGTCACTGTAACACACACGCACACACACACGCGCACACACACACACACGTCTATATTTTTTTTGTTTTTCTAACATACACACAGATGCTCTTTCTCCTGTCTCTCTCTCTCTCTCTGCCTTACACACACTCTCTTACACACACACACACACACACAATGCAAGCTGTCACTACAATATGCCTGGTATTGTCTTCTTTTAAGCAGAGTGGACAGCTCGTCCACCCTCCATCTCTATTTTCAACAAGAAAAGTTGAGGAACAAACAAGCTGTTGAAATGAGAGAGAAGGTTAAAACAATTCAACAAATATGAACAGCTGTTCACTTCACCCCGACTCGTCTGGAATTGAATTAGCTCAAGTTGTTTTACTACCTGCTTTTATTAGAAGACAATTTAACAACCAAATGCAGTTCCAGTGTCTGATTAAGACAGCATATGGTGCCTACCTGTTAAACACACCGTGTTCAATACCAGCTTAACGCATCGGTGAGCCGCTGGAATAAACTAATAAGCCCAATATGATATTAGTCATTACATAGTCCAACACACAAAATTCCAATCTGATAAAAGGTGGATTCATTCTCATTATGGGGAAAACACCAGGGAGTTCACACACACACAGCCTCCATGTCAGGGCTAACTTGCTTAATTGTTATTCAATTAATTGCTTTTGTTAATTAAACCAATTACTTCTTTAAAAACAAGCAAGCAAATCTATGATTATTATGCATCTATGCAAAATGCAACTAATTACAACTGTAAATCAATCAATTCCACATTAATCAGCTTGGAAAATCTCCAAAAACAACAAAGACTTCCAAAGACTTTGGAAGTTTTTTTTTTTTTTATTTAAACATATTTTGATTGCTATGCCATTATCCTGTCTAATGGCTGTTAACGATCCTTTGGAGAGTTTATGATCCAGTTTCCTTGCTATGAATTTAATTGGGATCTAAATAGTCTTATGGTGTAAAGTGTAAGTGCGTCGTGTATTTAGTGAAGAGTTATACAGCACCGAGCTCTAACAAGGTCACTGAACTCCTCTTAGGGCAAACACTAGTGAAGCCTCATATTGTGGAAGAGAATTACAGAGGGCTGGTGCCAGGATCAGTTACAGAAATATATATTAACCATTTCAGTGCCAGTGTGATGTCTTTAGCGTAATCTAATCGTCGGTTTTCTCGGGGCCGTGCAGAGTGTTTCTCTGTATCCACTGCAGGATAACAGATGGTGGATTCCAACAGCTGAAACATTACTGTGGTGTAGCAGAGGTGCGAGTGGTTCTCAAACTGAGGTATCGTGGAGAGAATCGAAAGGAGCAATCGACATCTATGGAAATTCTCTCATCGTGGCAAATTATTCCCGAGTCTAACGAGCTTCATCCTTCCTAACCTTTCACGCTGATGCGGTCGACCTGTCGGCTTGTTAGCGTGGTCGTACTTAGATGTTTGGGTTTGTTATACTTGGTTCAAAACAATCTGTTAACCACTGGCCTAATTCGCGGGGAAAACAATCAGGAGCTTGTTTAATTATCAGACAGCATCTTGAGTAGTTTTAAAATAACGTCCTGCTTGCTTCTTTAAGTTAATACAGTCATGTGGCCTGACCGCTGCCCTAGTTCAACGCTGTTTGCTTGGATGATTATGCATATGTATGGACGCTAATCTCTCAGTCAGGACTATGGGATTTGGGAATATTTTGTTGCACAGAGATCAAAGTAGCTGGCTTGGATAAGGAGAAACCCTTCAAACACATCAAATAGCAGTGCATCCTGAATCCCACGCCCACAGTAGCCAATCAACCATGCATAACTCTTTCCTTTGTAAAAGAAAGGTTTTTTAATGTAGGTCTCCCTCCGTCAACATCTCGCCATCCCCGCCCCACACACACACACACAGGCCAGGGGGGGTTGTTCAGGCTCATGGGCTATCGAGTAGAGCCACTGCACCGTATCTGTATGCCTCTCATACTTGGCTAACATGATGCCGGTATTGAGGAACAGAGAGATACTGTGTAAAGAGATCAAAGGACCAGTGCGGATTTAGACTCACTGCCTGTCAGCCAAGATGGTGAGACAAAGCAGAAAAAGACAGAAATGCTTACACACACACACTCGCCTGTGAGGGGTGAGACGTTACACTGTCAGACAGCTTAGGGGGGGTGGGTACTTATTTGTAGACATCAACGCCACCCTGTGAACGCCTAAACTCGCACACAGAGGAACACACGAGCAAGCTGCTAATACACAACCTCACAGATGAGGGGCTCCGCTCCTGGCCCGTATATTGGCCTGTGGAGGAATGTTCTGTGCTCTCAGCATTTTCGCTCGTCTAGAAGATGAATTGAGCCATTTCACAGACAGCGGAGAAACAAAACAATGCTCCGTTTGGTTAGATTCACCATGACAGCAGCTTCAATTCTGGTTGATCAAAGACACGCTTTTTTGTCAACTTTGCTTTAAAAGAACCCAAAAGCCTCTTTGTGGTGAGAGCATGCATACTAACACACACACACACACACAAACACACAAAGTGCTACACTTTCTGCTATAAGAATGACCTTTGACCTGGTGTTTTTGGTACAGTATGTTTGGCTGTGGGTTCGCTCACCTCTGCACAATCTCTTATTGTGTTAATGTCCTGACAGCACCTTTGTCCGTTTCACCTACAGGAAGGGAGCGTTTCCTTTGTCACAAGCTCGCCAGAGTCCAGCTCCTAATCACAGCAAACCTGCTGCAATCAATACATCACACCACTCCATTCTCACAAGACTTCACAATTTACATTCTGTTTAAGCTGTTTTGTTACACTTAGTTTGTAACAATTTACTGTCCTTTATTTATATTCTTTTTTATATAGAGACATGTCATTATTTTTTAAAGTAACTTGAGATGGCACAATTCTAACATGAGACTTTAGCACAGTTTTGTATAAATGTACTGAAACAGAGGAATGAGGTAAAAGGAAGCTTTGGGATGAACATTGTTGGATCCTTTAAATAGATGTGCGGTAGAGTGGATTAAGAAAGGCACAACACCACCTGGTGGCTGTTCACGGTATCACTCTTTTAATGTACACTTCAGCACTGATGTTCACAGAGACGATTGACAAATGGAAATGGACAGAAGGAAAAGTGGAGAACATGTTAACAAAATTCGAATTTTTTAATCAAAATACAGGTGATGTTTTTAAAAACTACCATTCTATATAAAAGGAGCCAAACAAGTGCAAGCACAAGTGAACTGTCAGAACGTAAACAGAGCTGTGCTGTTAAGGCTGGATGTTAATAATAATGTGATGACAAATGAAGTGAATTAGAGGCATAGAGGAGGATTTGAGGATCAAACCTGTGCAAACTCAAGTGAAAGCACAGCAGAGGAACATGTTAGAGAGAAGGATGGGACAGGCTGAGAGCTCTCTGGCCCTCAATGCCACCATCTGTGGGTACCAGTCCAGTCACAGGATCTGATCCCATTTAAGGAGCGGAGCTGAGCTGAGCTGGGCTGAGCTGAGCTGAGCTGATTACATCTGCAGTCATCTTCAGTTAGCGGCGTTTTCAGATGTCTGAAATATAAATATATTTATTCATGAGCCCATGTCCTGTCATTATTCCACACCTGCTTTGTGGACAGAATCAAATGTGCTTCAGAGGAGCAAGTTTGCCCCAGAGTTTGACTGATGTGCAGAACACAAAGAGTATTAGAGTTTCACATTATGAACGTTTCCTGGCTTTGTTCACTTTCAGGACAATCATTCCTCTATTACCAATTGTTCTAATAAAGCAAATAAAAAATGTCACTGAACATTTCACAACAAATGGAAACAATGTGCCAGGTTACAGGAAACATTCAAGGTGACCAGAACACTACTCATGTAGGCTGGAACTCACTTTGATCAAGTCTGTAGTTTCCTTGTTGATGAAGGAAATCAAGTTTGCAGTCTGAATTACGCTGGATATAAAAGATTCCAATAACAAACGGTTTTGGGAACCTTATACCATCAGTATAAGGAACGGTGGATGATCGTAGAGAGGCAAATTGTAGCACATGAGCGTTTGAGAAGTTTCTACAGATATTTGATATGATTTTACGTGTGTGCGTGTGTGTGCTAGTACCTTGAGCGACTCTGATGCCTTCCTAAGCTCTTTGATCACTGCACTCAGGGCCTCTGGGTTGATGCCTTGCTCGCACAGCCGCACACAGATGGACAGAGACTCCATGTCCAAACCCGTGTTCAGCAACCTGGAGATCTCCAGCAGCACTGCAACAGGAAAAAGGTTGCTGGTTAACATCCTTACTGTCCAATGACAATGCCTGACAAAGCTCTGCCTTAGAGCTTTAAGAGGGGAATAAACACTATGATGGGGGCTTCACAATAACACTGCACTCAGGTTCATGACTTGACAAATCTAATACGATTGATATTTGACCTGTCACACACATGTTCATATAATCTTGATTACTGGACATCACTGTGTGTCCAGAGTTTTTGCTCTGACAACAAATGGATGACTTAATTGTCAATTTTCACATCATGGCCGACATATGTATTCTCACACACACACTGCAGTGTCATACATGTATTATAGTAAACCGTCTTACCGTCCATCGTCTCTCGCACCGCGTTCATGTTGGCGTTAGCGGCGCTCGCCATGATGTTGACACCGTTAGCCGCACTTGCTAATATCTTGCTAACAACCGATATTCAACGGAACTTCCGCCCCAATACCAGATTAGCACATCGCCCCTAAAGCTAAATGGTACTTTACTCGTTTCGTTTATGTCGCCTACAATTTACAAAACACATCGTTTGTGTGCCAGCTTCGCTTTGTATTTACAATTAGGTAAACATTGCAATACAGAACTAACAACTAGCTTAGCAACGGAGTGGGGTGGGCTATTGGCGGAAATGACGACACAGAAACTCTTTGATTGGTTCGCAGGCACTTCCTCTAGATTCCTATTGGCTGGCGAGGCGTAAGGGGTAAATTGAAATAAGCGTTTGAACCCTGGCTCGACTCTTCAATGTTAGACTGCTTTAACTGTGTCTAAGACGCGGATCCTCCACAGCAGTAAGTATCGACACGATCGTTACATTTAGCTACTTAACTTAAATAGTACGATTGTTAAAGATGAAGAGGAAATGTACGAACGTTTCCTTCGAGCGCTGACTCGGTACAAATATGCCTCAAACTAAAAGTAGGATTTCCCTTCAGGCTACAAAAGGTTCAGCGGGATCCGGTTTGAAATTCTGTCTGAGTGTTGTTATTCTTCGGTTTTCTCTGTTAACCTTGACTGTGGTTGTTGATCTGGTCAGCTAAGATGGGGGACCATGTTGAGATCCACATCACACCAGAGACTCCTGGCAGACCCTCCATACGGAACCCCTTTGAGAGTCCCAATGACTACCTGCACCTGAAGGAGCCCCTGGTGCCCAGCCCCTCCATCTTCAAATCCAAGCCCAGTAGAGCTGTAGGTTTGAAGCTCACACACGTCCGCCACACGCACACACAGACAGACAGACAGTTCTACTCTGTGGTATATTTTGTATTTACTAGTCTAAAGAAGTTAAATTCTCTCTCTCTCTGTGTGTGTGTGGTAGACTCCACCTAAGTTTAACTGGTCTATTGATGAGATGGCCAGTCTGCTGCCGGTGCACATCGACCCAGAGGAAATCCAACAGCAGTCGTTTTACCTCAGCCAAACAAGGTATGTAGTCGTCATGGTAATATGAGTGACACTGTTTATCCTGGTGATAAGTCTGTTAGCAGCATGAGAGCCAGAATCTCTCAAACTCTCACATTGATGTTTTATGAAAACAAAAGCATTCTTCTGTTTTGTCTCAACCATAGAAATAGGATACATTTGAAGTACCTTGATTATGATGTAAAACAAAGTAGCCCAATACAGATGCTTTAACCTGCCTGGATGTATAGAATCAGGACAGCTGGTTGACATGAAAAATGCATTTTGTCATTCTTCTGATCATCCAGGATGGATTCTGACATTGAGGAAAAGCGTCAGCATGCTATTGAGCAGGTAACGTCATGATGGGATGATAAGCACATTCATACGTCTTCATTTATTACTTGCATGCTTGATTGATTGTGTGACTTGTCTTGTGATGTAGTTTTTCACCAAAGGAGGCATCGTGCCCTCGCCCTGGGCCTCATCAGCCACACGCAAAACCACTCAGATTAATTTAATAAGTGAGTAATTATAGGGGTGTGTGTGTGTGTGTGTGTGTGTGTGTGTGTGTGTGTGTGTGTGTGTGTGTGTGTGTGTGTGTGTGTGTGTGTGTGTGTGTGTGTGTGTGTGTGTGTGTGTGTGTGTGTGTGTGTGTGTGTGTGTGTGTGTGTGTGTGTGTGTGTGTGTGTGTCACTTCTGACTGCTGAGTGTTTGCTTGTATCTTAGATCTTCATGCACTGGCTTATGTCCTTCTAGGTTCAATGTCTCCAATGATTGCTGAGGAGCCAGAAAAGCTCACAGGTGTGTGTTTCATATGTTTAACTGTCCTTGCTCCATATTTCTCTTAACTGTATAATAACGTGTCCCCCTCTCTTTATTTAAATGTGTTGCAGTTGCTTGTCAGACGGTTCTTTCATTACCTGCGACCTTAGATTTGGAGAAAGTACTGGGTAGGCCTCCAATGGATACAAACACAACACAATCACAGCCATAAGAGTCTGCAGTCACACATTTATCTACCGTCTACAAACCGCACCAACCTCCTTGTTCCCCTTCAGGTGAATATTACCACCATGAGGCTTGTGAATCTGTCCAGGAAAACCTCAGCTCATCCTCCCTGAGACGGAAACTCTTCCTCGACGGCCAAGGCAGCTACAGCGGCTCCGACAGCTCCAACCCGTCGAGCCCGGAGAGAGGCCAGAGCAAGGAGCAGAGGCCTCCGCTGGTCCAGGGAGAGGGACCCGGAGGAAGAGGCCATGGGACTGAGGGAGAAGCTCTGTTGACCAACTTCGCCTCCCCTGTGGCCTGCTGCCCGACCACTAAGACCCCCTCTACAGTGAGTCTGCTACCATAGACACAGAAGCAATGATGGTGCTGATCATTACTGATGTGTCGATGAAAGAAAGCCATGTTTACTGAGGTTTGTTTGTCCATTACCTTTACCACAGGGTCAGTTCTCATCCAGCCCCATCCAGAATGGCGGCTTCCGTGACTGCAGTCTTGGCAGCATAGACAGTCCTCTGTTCCCTGATAGGTCATCTCCCGCTGGCCTCATCTCCCCCGTCGTTTCTCCTATTGGTCTATCTGCCGCACGCACACCCGTGGGCTCTGGTAGGAGTCACAAACAACCTTGAAACAACTGAATTGATGAAACACTTAGTAGAAAATAGCTACTAACTACTTTTCAGCTTGTGTTTGAGTCTTTCTCACCCATCTCCCGTCTTGTGTCTTGACCTCACCCCTCCTGCAGCTGAGAGGAAAAGGCACAGCGCGTTGACTCCGGACAGCGCTCCTGTAGACATGGATGCCAATTCCTGCAGCGAGAGTCCATACGTAGAGGGCTGCTCTCCTATTCGTAGCTGCTCCCTACATCAGCTCCACTGCCACAGTGACCTCCTGCACAACGTCAGACCCAAGCCCAGGCCCAGAGTCCGGCACTGGGCCTCCCCTCCCCTCATCTCACCAATCCTTTACCCTAAACTCCAGGATAATCAAGTGCCCGAGGATCAGCCGATCTCTTTCTGCGTGGACCCGTCACCGCCCCTGTCCCGTGATCTTCGCCCAAGCAACGACCAGAGAGTTGGCTTGGATCAGGAACCCGTCAAAATGGAGCAAGAGGAGGAGGAGGAGGAGGAGGAGGAGGAGGAATCGGGGATGGTGATGAGATTAGGCGGGGATGAAGAGGAGGGGGAGGCCGGGGGGCTTCCGGCACAACTGACCAGCTCTCGTATGGGCAATGTGTCGGCAACAGAAAGCTCTCAGATGTTTCTGTCTCTTCTGGCAGAGGGAAGCAGCATACGGTGCGACTCAAGCATGCAGGTTTGTGGAATCCTGCAATCACCATCATCAAGTTAACACATACAGATCTCAGTCTAGAAGTGCCTATGGATATTTGTAAAGCTCTTTGTTTTTGTGTGCAGGTGGACAGCGGGTACAACACGACCTCAGCAGGCACTGCCAGTCTTGTTGATGGCCTCAGCTCAGACTGTCACAGCAAAGAGTCCTTCACCTCAAACATGGAGGACGTCTTCCAACCCACGAGGAACTCTAAAGTGAAGGTACTGTTCTCCATAAACGCACAGGGGTTTCACTTTCATCAGTTTTGTGTCTTTTTCCTCAATGCCTATCAACTTAAAACCTAATTTCTTGTTTTCCAGGTGTTGTACCCTCATTACTGAGCCGTCTGACTGACAATCTAACAGTGGAAGCCTATCATGATTATGTTGCTATCAAATAGAGGTTTACACCATGTATGAAGCTTTGATGTCAAACACGTTGGTTTAGGTTCTGTGAGGTTTAAACTGTGTTTGAGGTTCTACACGTGGTTTTCTGTTTCAGGCTCTCGTTTGAGAGCTTCTGTCTCCTTTAGGAGACAAGCAATCAACTTTCTTCACTCATCCACTTAAAGCACCGGTGAGCAGGCGAGTTGAAAAGATGCTCACCAAGGTTCAGTTTGTTCATTGCAGGTAACAAACTGTGTGCACCTGTACAGCTGTAAGACACCAAAACAGATGATCAACTGTTCATTAGAAGCAATGAGGGAAGATCAATGTCATTTCTGCACTGAACTTGCACAACTATAACTCTACGTGAATGCCTGAGGATTTGATTTGCTGCAGACACGACTGACATGAGCTCAGTTTGGTTTGGCGTCAGAGTCGTACTGTATTTTACTGTCTGGGCTTCACGGCATAGATGTTCATTAGCGTGAGGTTTGTGAGACTGAAAGCTTGAGTAATGATAATGTTCGGTTGATTTGCAGATTTTATTTTGATAGAATATTTATTCCAGGTGTATTGAATGATGCCACTAATGAATTTAACACTGATTGAGCCATTTGGTTTTTTTTTTTTTTTTTTCTACACCTGTATGTTAATTGTGGGCTGGATCATTGTCGCATTAAATTTCTCAATTCTTGGACATTTGTCATCTTTACATATTAAAGCATTGGGACAAATTCCATTTCAAGATATTATGGGTGAGGGTCCTCGGGTCAAAATGCTTTTTTTCTGAAAATTATAGAGTTTAACAGATTGAAAACAAGTTAATTCTATGCCAGGAAGAATCCTTAAATATTGGAATATCAGATTGAAACATGGAATCATCCCAATCTGCTGCTATGGCAACTGCCAGCAGATGGTCAACTATGATATCAGAGTACCTATGCAAGAAATCCACAGCAGTATTCTGTTAGTTGAACATGCCTGAAATAATTTCCTGTAAAGGCTGACCTGGTTTAGTCAGTTTCATACCTCCTGATAGGTGAAGTGTACGGTGCACTGCCGTGGCGAACCTCCTGCAGCACCGTCTAGAGGATTATCACGTTACGATCACAGGATCCTCCAACACGTCGACCTACAGGGCAGAAGAGAATGAAAAACATTACAGATGAGAGGATGAGACATAAGTGCTTTGGTCCGGGTGAACCTGCTCTGTTTCTTCTTTTAGGATGTTATCTCATGCAGTGAGAGCTGGAGTTTGCTTTTTACTTTGTGGGCCAGTGAAGCTCTTTAGGAAATTGTGGGAGACGTTACATCATTCCTGTAGTTTTGCCTTGATATGTTACAATTACCTGAACATCACAGTCTTGTCACCGCCTTTCTGACACAATATCCTGATGAACTGGACATTACCAGTAGGATTTGTAACCAGGATGTTAATATGGATTGGCTCGATTGTACAGATGTACCTAATAAAGTGAGCAGGGAGAGGATCTGGGCTTTTATAGACTTCCAGTAGTTTGAAGAATATAAAATGTAAAGATGTTGTGCCAATTACTTTTACAATTTCAGTCTGTAAAGTAGAAAAATAACAAAGCCCAATAAAAATAGCCAAGTCCCTGGCCCAGTTACGGTTGAAATGCCTGAAATGCGCTGTGATCACAGAAGCTCCACACCCGCCTCGTCAAAACGACGGCGATTTACAGGCATTTTTGAGCGGGAACCGTGAAGCTAAGAGTCTCCCGGCTGCCTCCGACAGCTCCCGGTTATTCCACCATTATTACGTGGTATGTATTCTAATGTTATGTTCCGGGACTTCCTTATCGCCATTTTAATACCGAATTAAACAAAATGTGAGGACAAAATGTCAGGATTTATATTGTGTAAATTAGGGTACGTCAGTTGCATTGTGGGTAGCCTGCGGCAGAAATAATGTCTCCTCCTGTTGCAGGTGAGCTTGGCAGAAATTCGGTCCGCAATAAACGTCATTAAGTCTTATTCTCGTTGTATTGCATGTGTAATATGTTTCATATTGTCCGATATTATAGATAACTTCACTTATGGATCGTATTTGTGTGACGTTTTACATCCTTTTGTAACTTTTATTTGGTTTTGTATTTTCGTTTGCCCTTGACGCACGTTTTCACCGAGTGATGTACATTTTAATTTGATATTTATTGTGTTTAGGTGGACCGAATTTTGTGGATTGTGTTTATAACTCGTGGCATAGTTAGCATGCTATTCTTTGATTCGTTTTACGTTTGCGGTGCAGTACCTTTCATGGCCACGGGGGTTTATGTGGTTGTCTGGTTTGTTTTATACAGAAGTGTTTTTAAAGAAGGAAAACATTGGAAATCAATTTTAGAATAGATATAATTTGGTTTAATACTTATTGTGGTGTGAATTTTGATGTTTAATCAGGTAGAAACAATGTCTCCTGTTGCTGAACAATGAGGCATCTTCATCCCAGAGACAAGCTCATCATTAACCGAAACACAACGCATAATATGTATGTATGTGTTTGTATGTGTAACCTGCGTTTTATGTCTATGTAATATACTGTATGTAAAAGGTACCCGGGCACGATGGAGGGACTTTGGTTTTGTTTGAGACTGAAGGACAGACTCCAATTTCCATTTAAAATCAGAACAGTTTGGCAGATAAAGAGAGGCCCACGAGGAATAAGAGGCGTTCAGGTCAGATTCTGCACGTTTAACATGAAGACATCAATACACCTGAAACTACGTATGGACTTGACACCTGGAGGGGCAGAATGATTGATGAGCTGAAGATGAGCTGATCAAATAGTGCCGTGTCATCGTTCCACACAGGGATCACTGATGTACACACTTGTTATTGTCCACATTCACCTCCGACCTCAAACATCTGCGGAGTTTGCCTTTTTCTCGGCGATGCGTTCAGGTCCCAAAACGTGTTTACCTTAACTCTGTCTACATATTCTTGCACTGATTCACTCTTTGTTTGCCCCTCTCCCTCAGCTTCTCTCACATTGGGGACCTCGTTGTTTAATTTCAGGAAACTTTATCAGCAGGAGGCGAAATTAAGAGATGAGCTGGAGGTCATCAAGCTCAAATCCTGTCGGGGATTGACAACATGCATAGAACCTCAAGGGAGATGTACGAGAGGGAGAACAGGTATCTAGATCTATACTGCACAGAAAGTTGATGACATAAGTGTGCCGACAAATCATTAGGCTTTAACTGCAAAAGTCAATGATGTGTGTGTGTGTGTGTGTGTGTTAGTGGTGTGCGATACTGCATATTTTGGTATCGATCCGATACCAAGTAAATACGGGCCAGTATCGCCGATACCGATACTTTTCAATAAATAAGGTGGATGCGTCATTGAATTGCTAAATCTCAATTAATTTTCATGACCTTAAGTGTTTTTTTGTGATGTTTCCTCTTTTATCATTAAATAGTTGAAACCCGGAACAGAAATAGGACAAAGTTTATAATTAAATAGAAAATGCTTTATTATAAAATCATTTTCAGAAAAATCTTAAATAAAAAGTGCACACAAACCAGTAAACAAATTGAAACAAACAAGTACTGTTAACTCAAAACTATAATACAAAAATTAAATTAAAATTCTCAACAACAAAAACAACTGAAAATATAAATAATATGTAAACAACTTAACAACCCCCAAAGCCTTTAGTTAGTCTGTGCAGAACGGAAACAAAAAACGTTTTGGTTACAGGTTTTGGTTCAAGAACAGTATCATATTAACATTTCTTGCTTTTAATGCACTTCGTTTGTGACTCACTAACTGCCCTGCTTTTGAAAAAATCCTCTCAGCTGGCACTGATGTTGCAACCACTGACAGGTATTTTTTGTTGTTGTTGATTAGAGAATTGTTATTAATTCTTACTCAGGACTTTAATGATCCAGGCCCTTTTGTGTTTTAAACTTGTTTGTTACTGACTGCAATAAAATTGCTCCAACCTTGGCAGTGGTCTTTATTATCAGGACTCCTCTTCCTCATCCTTTCCAGATTAACCAATCCTGGTAGCTACAGACAAACACAGCAGGAACCTTAGCCTTTTGAGTTGTACGAGCCGAGACTCCTTTGGCTTTAAATATAGACATTCTGTACATACCTTTATCATTTCAGCCCTGTGCTCTTATTGGTGTCATATTAAACTCAGCCGGGGGGCTCGAACGCTCTACAGTTCTCAGTTGAGGTCTTTCAGTCTTTTCTCCTGTGGCTACAGTGCTTACCAACACACCGCCATCTTTTAATGGGACATTTCTGGACAAAGAAGGGAATCCACCACACACACACACACACACTCAGCATTTGAAACCAGCTGTATAAAGGCTTAGTGGCTGTAGAGAAAGTGAGGGAAACGGAGCCCTATGACACCACACATGCACACTCACATTTCCTCCAGCAGCAGGTGCCCCACCTGCCGCCCTCTCCACCAAACTCCGAGCTGGGCAGCCCCGACCAGCAGAAGGAACTGCTCAACACTTTGTCTCCTCCTCCCTCATACGCTGCCACCATCGCCTCCAAGCTGGCAGGAGGCCCCCCTGGACTCAGCCAAGGACCGGGACCCGGTTTGAACCTCCAATGGCCCCAGGTCATGGTCATGGACATTTGTTGTCTTTTCATATGAAATCATTGTGACAAATTTCACTTCAAGATAATATGGGTTAGGGTCCTTAGGTCAAAATGCTTTTTTTCTGAAAATTATAGTTTAACAGATTAAACCCATGAACACAAGTTAATTCTATGGTGGGAAGAATACTTCAATATTGTGATATCAGATTCAAACTCATCCTTACATTACATTACAGTCATTTAGCAGACGCTTTTATCCAAAGCGACTTCCAATAAGTGCGTTCAACAAAGGTAGATAATCTTTAATCTCATCCACCACAAATTCAGTGTTGCAACCTCAGTGTACACAGTAGTGCCGTTACTGCCATTCCAAATGGTTCTGTTCAATCTTTCCAGGTTAGGATTTGTGCTAAATCAAGACAAAACGTGGCCATTAGGTTTAAAAAAAAGCAGGTATTTTAATGTCAAAGTCCCTGTCTCTTGTGTTTGAAGCCTTTCAAAGGAGACTGAGCAGCTTCACTGTGGCTTATGTATAAAAATGGACGCCTTTACTCAGAGTAAAGAGACCAATGTCCTTCTTAAAGACGTCTGGGTTTCTTCATTTGGAAGAAGAAGCTTCTGCTGGGTGTTGGTTTCCATGTCAGCGGTCCAGTTTTGGTTTCTTGGCCTGTGGCTCAGCATCTGGGGCGGGAACACTCACACCAGGGATCTACAAGCCAGAGCAGGTTTGTTGTTAAACACTCTGGATGGGTTTTGTGTATTTTAGGACTAAACATCTCATTCAAACTTCAGCTGAAGCTCAATCTCGAACATAAACAGTTATTATTCTTTTTTGTTTAGTCCTTACCACAGGTTCAATCAGGGACATGCGGATCTTCTGGTGCTGAATATTGGAGTCGTCAAGGGTGATGGTGACCTTCACTTTGTCGAATATGCAGAAGGTGTGCTCCTCTACTTTCAGGGTGGGACCCTACGCACAAACACACACACACACACACAGGTCTGTGACCACAATGACCTTTGAACTGATCCAATGACGTGAGAAGGATTTCTTTGAAGCGCCTCTACCTCCTCGTTAAACATGAGGTTCGGGACAGTCTTGCCCTTGGTGTCAAAGAAGACGGTTCCCTCCATGCCAAACTTTGGGATGAGGACGATGATCGCGTTCTTCCTCACAAACAGTATGAATCCCTCCTCGTTCAGTATGCCTCGGCTCCTGAAGAACAACTGGAGAAACAAGACGAAGCGGGCGTTACAGATCATGAACCACGGGAAGGGTCTCCAGCTGAGAGGTGTGTGTGTGTGTGTGTGTGTGTTCACCTGTGTGTGGAAGGCTACAGACGCCCTCTGTGCATACTGAGCCATTTTGTGTCTGTAGTTGAGGTTGTTGCAGAGGGCGGATTGCTTGTGTTTGTCCATCAAGTCTGGGTAGGTGCTGTCTGCTGCTATGGCAACTGCCAGCAGACGGTGAACTATGATATCAGAGTACCTATGGAAGAAATGTGTTTATATTTGTGTTAAGTGGTAAGTTGAACATGCCTGAGATCATTGAATGTAAAGGCTGAGTCAGTTTCCTACCTCCTGATAGGTGAGGTGAAGTGTGTATAAATGGGTGAAGCCAGGCCGTAGTGGTGGAAGTCGCTGTCCATGCCGGAGCAGAAATACACAGCCTGCATCATGCAGCGAGTGGCCAAGATGCGCAGCAGCGTGTTGAAGTAGGCGAAGCCGTCCACTTTGGCCACGTCCAGAGAATCAGCCAGAGCCTTGGCTGAGTCTGTGTGGATCGCCACATCCTGATACAGGAGAGACACGTCAACTAATGAACATGTGCTTATTGCACTCAGCAGTCAAAGGTGAAGAAGTTGGAATGGTGGTTTTATACAACGTTAGGAGGTTAACTAACAGAGCAGGTAAAGCACCGAGACTGAACCCACCTTGGACTTGGCAGCTTTGATGAGGATGTCGTAGTTGGATGGAGGCGGCGCTGGATGTTTCCTCAGCAGGGCGCAGTCCGAAAATTCATCGTAGATCTTCTTGGCCACTGAAATATTGGCCAGCAACATGAACTCTTCCACCATAGAGTTTGTCTCCCTAACAAAGGAGAGAGAAGTTGAATCTACATGCATCTAGATCTCGGCACGACACGACAAGTCAGTGGAGAAGAGCACCTACATGAGTTCTTTAGTCTGGAGGTCGATGGGGTCATGGGTCTCGCTGTCCATGTGGAAACGGACCTCCAAGGACGACAGCGTCAACGCGCTGAAGACAAAGCAGAGTGAAGGTTAGACGATCCAGAGCAGCGGCCGGTGCATCTGACCTCACTGCTCCGTGCTCCTCACCCTTTTTGAATCCTTTGCTTCTTGAGGATTTTGGCGAGTTTGTTGAGGCCCCGCAGGCTCTGGGTGATGTCGTCATTTTTGGTGGAGTCGTCGATCCTCATCTGGGCCTCGGCGTAGGTAAGAGACGCCTGGCAGTGAGGAGGACACACAGCGTTCCACGTCCAGATGAAGTAAACATATGTGTGTGTGTGTGTGTGTGTGTGTGTTGTGTGTGTGTGTGTGTGTGTTACCTTGGAGTTGATGATACTTTTTGTGAACCTGGTCTTTAAGATTTCAGCCTTGTGGTTCATCTCCCAGATACACGAGAACGCCAATCTTGATACAGAAATGAGACAGAATCAGAGACAGAAAGAGACGTTTTGTGCTCATATTTACAGGCAGAATTCAATTTCAAACAGGAAAAACGACGTGTGTGTGTGTGTGTGTGTGTCATCTCACCTTTCCACATTGGAGCGCAGAGAGCACAGATTGGAGCTGAGCAGTTCAGGAACCATGTCTATTCTCTGTTAGAAGCATTAGACACAAAGTGTAACTTGTTTTATTTTGACAGGGTTTTCTAAATATTTTTACTTTAGCAATGTTTCAGTTTTGAATGTGACTAAAGACAACTCCACAGATCAATGCTGTGTTTCCTCTCACTTTGCCACACAGGTAGACGGTGGTCCCTCTGTTGGCCGCCTCTTTATCCATCGCGTTGCCAGGTCTGATGAAGTGACTGACATCAGCAATGTGGACACCGACCTACAGCAGACACACGACACTTTAGAGGGTCGGACGCACATAATTCTCTGTGTTCACAACCGCACGTTCATGCACTGTATGCTCCTCCTACTTCAAGGTTTCCATTGTCCAGCTCTTTGCAGTGCAGCGCGTCATCTATGTCTGTACATCCTGGAGGGTCCACGCTGCACACGGACAGAGGTCTCAGGTCCTCTCTTTGCGCCATGTCCTACACACACATACACACACAAGTTAAAAATGCACCTACACCTACATAGACCCTCTGTCAGCCTCATACCTGCACTGACATATCACCACCTCCTCCTCCTGTGGTTCCTGTCATTACCTCTGGCGTGATGGCCCAGGGCATCTTGGGAAGGAAGCTGAGCACAGCCTGAGAGAAGGCCTGGTGGGGGACGTCATGCTCCAGCAGCAGGACCTCCTGCTCCGTGTCTTTGTCCCCTGCTTGGCCCAGACTGCGCACAAAGTGACCCTGACAAAGAGGCGTAAACACCCATCGTGAGACGGAGAAGGTGCTCTGGCTGGTTCGTCTCCATAGAAACGCATGAGCATTTCAACTGTCTGTCACATTCAATTCAAGTTCAGTTCAGTCCGGAGAGGCTCCACTCACGTTTGGGTATCTGGAGTCTTTGGGCCAGCCGTCGATGGCCACCATGATCCTCTGGCCGGCTAGCGTGGAGGCCTGACGCGTCTCGATGCGAATGCGAGGGATGCGGCGATCGGCTGGGGTGAAAAGGTGCCGCGTGGACTAATAGAAGAAGAAATTCACAAACAGGAAAGGAAGGTGGAAGGAGAAAGGAATGATCAGCACAGTTTCAGCCAATACTATAGGGGTGGGGTGATGGGTCGACGTAAAACGACTACTCGATTACATAAATACCTCAATTTGCATAACCGTGTTGTCAAGAGAAGATGATTGGAGAAAACATTTAAATATTAATGAGATAAGTTTGATATTTATTTTGGGGGAAAAAATATATATTATAATTATATATAATCTATAGATTAATCGAAAAAATTATCTGTAGATTAATCGTTAAAAAAATAATCAGCCCTACAATAGTATACAAACTAATTCATCCTAATGTCAGTTTGTCGTTACCTCTTTGATTTGGGAGATGTTGAGCATTCCACAGAATGGCCTCCAGTTCCTTTTGATGATTCCCACTATCCTGCCTGTGGGCTTCCTGGCTGCTTCAGCTGCTGAGATCTTCAGCTGCTCACAGGAAAATGAACACAAAGGAAATTTAGGTCGTTTGTCTGTGCTGCCAAGGTTGCATTTCAATGGTAAACAGCCAAGGAGAATCTTCCTCCTCCGCATGGATGTGTCGCTCTGTCTGTCAGCTGACGAGGAGACGTGGGAGCGTTCCTTTAAATGTTTCATTCAATCACACATGAAGTCAAATGTACGCTCAGATATGTGGCTTATAACAGCGTCAGACTCCAAAATCGACACCGGTGATGTTATAAAACTAGCAAAGTTATAACATTGCTGTCATCTAAACCAGGAATGATGAATCAATGATGTCAGTACTTATACTTCAATAAATCTAGTTCATCTTTAGCAGCCAAGTCCCAACTCACTGCCTTCTCCTCATCATCTTCTTCAGTATTTTCGTCCTTTGCCCCCCCGTCATCCTGCAGTACGACAGAGGAGGGCGCCACCCACTGATCCCGTGGCAACAGCTGCACGGCGACCACATCCTGGTACACCGCCCTGTTCAGGTTCTGAAGACCTTGGATGAGAACCTGGAAACGAGCAGGAAGGGACAGACAAAGGTGAGAACACACACACACACACACACACACACACACACACACACACACACACACACACACACACACACACACACACACACACACACACACACACACACACACACACACACACACACACACACACACACACACACACACACACACACACACACACACACACACACACACACACCTCTGTGCTGTCCTCCCCCTCTCCCTGGACAAACACGGTGGCCTCCAGGTAGTTGTCCCTGCTGGCCCTGAAGGTGCCCTGGAGGAAGGAGCCGCTCTTGATGCCTGTTTGGATCCTGGACAGAGGCAGGTGCTCAGGGAACAACACTTTACTCGTCACCTCGTTCTGGAGCAGCGGACACGCAGAAAGGAACGGGAACGGACAGAGAGAACACAAGGAATATGTTTGGAAGAGTTTGGATGAAGAAATTCTGGATAAACTCTCTCTGCTCCTGCTTTACCTTCTCGTCGTTGGTCAATGCCAGACGATCCACCAGCTCAGGATTGGCTATCAGACTCTTTATGTATTCCTCACCTGAAATGAATGAATGAACCAGAGGATGACATCACCTCTATATTAGCTTTTGCTGCTTTCTAGAACAACCTGCTCTTGTTTCGTGACCTTTTCTTGGCCTCTGCTCTTACATTTGTACACCAGCAGGCCGCTCTCCGCCGCCTTCTGCTTGTTCCCCTGGTCGTTGGTGAGGAGGACCACCCTGAGCCCCTCTGCGTCCTCCTCACGCGCCTTCAGGTGCCGGCTGTACCACCTGGCCGCCTCGCGAATGGCCCGATCGTTGCGGTCATTGGAGCTCTCCCCTGGCTCACGCTCGATGAAGGTGTCTCTGCAGTGAGGAAGACTGTGTTAGTGAATATACTAGGAGCCATTATCTTTATCTATCCGTCTGTCTGTCTACCACACACGTATGTCATAATCATACCTGTGGTGTTCGTTGGTAAAGGTGTAGAAGTGTTTTTCTTCCTCATGTATCATGTCCTTCAGGCGTTTGTAGACCGGTGCACTGCGGTGGCGAACCTCCTGCAGCACCGTCTGGAGGATAATCACGTTACGAATCACAGGATCCTCCAACACGTCGATCTACAGGGCAGAAGAGAATCAAAAACATTACAGATGAGAGGATGAGACGTACGTGCTTTGATCCGGGTGAACCTGCTCTGTTTCCTTCTTTTAGGACGTTATCTCATGCAGATGGTGATTTGTAACCAGGATGTTAAGTTGGATTGGCTTGATTTTACCTAATTAAGTGAGCAGGGAGAGGATCTGGGCTTTTATAGACCTACAGTAGTTTAAAGAATATTCTATTAAGAATGTAAAGATATTGTGCCAATTACTTATTACAATTTCAGTCTGTAAAGTAGAAAAATAACAATGGGCGCACACTTCTATCGGCGATGTGTCAACACGTTAGACTGCGTGATACAAGCAGGAACCATGACATGAATGATAGAAGCAGTATAATCTAATGTACCTGATGTAACACCACATTCGTGTCGGGGATCAGGTAGTGTGTGAAGGCGCACAGGTTGCTCTCCACACACGCGTCTCTCTGCAGCTTCGGGGACTCCTGCTTGCATTCACTGCAAACTTCGCTCCCGCACCAGATATCGTCTCTGAGATAGTGTTCCCTCACCACCTTCATCACCCCGCCAGACCGGGTCTTCTTAACGAACGTTTTAGACTTCAACATGACGACGATCGAAAGGTTCAATATGTTCAATTCAGATGTTGATCCTGCTCTCTGAGATCCATCTACGAAGTTAGCGGCCCATGTGTAGACTAACACGGCGGTACGACAAACAACACACACAGAGTTTAAAGAAACTGACCCCACTGTGGATTTTACGCTTTGATCTGGTTTCCCAAACGCAGTTTGTCTGTGAAATGAAAGTTAATTTGTAAACTTCGCATCAATAATGTGTAATTCTGAAATCAAAAACTCTTCAAATTGTTGTGATTTTCAATATTAATTTTCTAATCCCGTCAGTATATTTGGTCGGCCAACTGGTGCACTTCCATGACAACAAAGCGGAGGAAGGCACTCTTGACTAGCTACATACGGAGTAGCCACATCGACAGCGACCCCTGTCACCTGGAGGAAGTACTGCATGATATGTGTAGCGCAAAGCATAGGGGAAGACGTTGTGTTTACGCCACTATGCGTTTGTACCTACAGGGGGCGCTGTGACCAAAGCAGCTCCACACCCGCCTCGTCAAAACAACGGCGGTTTCCAGGCACTCTGGAGCGGGACCCTTGAAAACAAGAGTCTCCAGCCCCCGTTCGTCTTGTTCAAGTTACTCCACCGTAAATACGTGTTATTTATTCTGCTTTTATGTTTCGGTACACAGGGTAGACATAGCATAGGTAGCAACGATAGCTAGAGAGCGCCGGATCGGCAGAGAGCATTTCGGACTTCTTAAACGTTATCGCCATGTTAATGAACTCTTCACGCGCTTTGTAATTCCACACACTCTCTCTCGATACGAGGTCCTGACCGAACTAAACACAAAATGCCTCCTAAGAAGCCGCAGGTTAAGTCTAGACTGGCCAACGTGTCCAGCTCCCTGGACCTGGAGTCGGAGGACGTGAGCCTGGAGACCACTGTGCCGACCACCGAGGATATGTCCTCGTCCGACGAGCAGCGGGACGCGACGCAGAAAGTGACCCGCCAACTGATCGAGAGGAAGCAGCTGCTGCACAGCCTCCAGCTGCTGAGGATCGAACTCTCCCAGAAGAGCCTGATCATAGACAACATGAAGGCCGACAACATGAGCAAGGTACCCGGGCTCTGGCTCGGTCTGGAGGGTTTGAGACCCGGAGACAGACTCCAATGTCCAAAGTTTAAATCTAATTTGCTAAAGTTAATTATAATTATAGTAAAAAGTGAACACATCTAAATGTACATACAGTGTAATATATGTTCCTCAGAATGTGGCCTGTAACCCCAGCAACCAAGCTTAGCCCTGTTAAAGGTGGGCTGGATCTGAGACACAGAAGTCTCCAGGTCTTAGTTTCCATGTTTTCATGTTTCCATGGTTTTGTCCCTCAGAGTGAGGAGCTGGAGGAGCGACTGAACGATGCTCTTCATCAGAAACAAGTGCTGGCACTCAGACTGGACAGTCAGCTGAAGCTTGGTCAGGAGGAGAACAGGTGAGGAAGGTGGAGGCAGGGACTGAGGTCTGCTTAGCTCTGATCATGTGATGTACTTCAGATTTAGATACATTTAAAATAAGAGTTAATTATCTTGTTATTAATAAGAATGATATTCCACAACCTCTTTCAGCTCCTGTGCCTCTTTAAACTGTTCAGGGGAAAAGTAAGCTGCACATTCAAAATGATGAGTCAGCTGATCTGAACAATACTGTGTCACCAGAAAGCAGCAGGCTCTTCGCAAGCAGGAGATGGAGGCCATCTTGCTGAGGCAGCAGCAGCTGGAGGAGACCAACCGGCAGCTGTGTGATAAGGCTGGAGAGCTGCGCTGGTCTATGAGGGACCTGGAAGTCTCCCAAGACCGGTACCAGGAGCTCCGGGACCTCCCAGAGGACAAACTCTCCATACAGGAATATGTAGCAGTAAGGGGACAGAACATGAAACCCTCCAACCTGATGCAGACGAGCAGGATGGTGACGACGATGTAGATGATGAAGATGATGAAGGTGTTTTCTCTCTGCTCAGATGCGTTTCTATGAGGTGGTGACTCCTTTGAGAGGTCAGGTGGCAGAGCTTCAGGTGATGAAGAGCAGCTTGACTGAAGAGCTGGACACACACAGGGCCCAGATGAGGGCTCTGATGGAGGTAACACACACACACACGCACGCACGCACACACACACACACACACACACACACACACACACACACACACACACACACACACACAGAAACACCCACACAATCACCCACACACACAAACAACCACACACACACACACACACACACATCGCATTGCATTATGTAATCTTTCATTCTATTTTATAAATTCTACAGCACAAACAATACACATGGACTCCTTTCCCAGGCTCTACACACACACACACACACACACACACACACACACACACACACACACACACACACACACACACACACACACACACACACACACACACACACACACACACACACACACACACACACACACTCTGTCCCGTTCACATACTGAAGCATGAATGAAGCATCGCCCTGCAGCATGAGGCAACACAGAGCACAGAATCTCTAAGCCGCGTCAGATTTGCACTTTCTGTGCCAGACGTGTCGGATCCAGCCGCCGCTCTTTTCTCGCCCGCCGAGATCAGTGAGAATTTCATGATGTGCTAAAAAAGAAACATCCCCGTCCTTTCAGTGCGGCTGTAGTGAGAGGATGATGCAACACGCTGCAGGCAGGGACAGCATGAATCAATGCAGGAAGCTCTGCAACTTGGTGTTTTCGTTGCAAATGTGAGGAGCCGTGAGCTTTGAGAGCATCGTCTGAGTCCTGCAAACAAAATGAGTACAAAGACGCTGTAGGTCCCATCATCAGTCAGTAGGTCCCATCATCAGTCTGTAGGTCCCATCATCAGCTTGTAGGTCCCATCATCAGCCTGTAGGTCCCATCATCAGCCTGTAGGTCCCATCATCAGCCTGTAGGTCCCATCATCAGTCTGTAGGTCCCATCATCAGCCTGTAGGCTCCACTATCAGTCTATAGGTCCCATCATCAGCTTGTAGGTCCCATCATCAGTCTGTAGGTCCCATCATCAGTCAGTAGGTCCCATCATCAGCCTGTAGGTCCCATCATCAGTCTGTAGGTCCCATCATCAGCTTGTAGGTCCCATCATCAGTCAGTAGGTCCCATCATCAGCCTGTAGGTCCCATCATCAGTCTGTCGGTCCCATCATCAGTCAGTAGGTCCCATCATCAGTCTGTAGGTCCCATCATCAGTCTGTAGGTCCCATCATCAGCCTGTAGGCCCTCCCCTGGATCGTAAATATAAATGGATGCTGCATGTATTTACTGTAAGCCTTACGTGTGTGTGTGTGTGTGTGTGTGTGTGTGTGTGTGTGTGTGTGTGTGTGTGTGTGTGTGTGTGTGTGTGTGTGTGTGTGTGTGTGTGTGCACGCGCGCAGAGCTACGAGGAAGAGCGGCGTCTCCGCACAGAGCTGGAGCTAAGGAGCCAGAGACTCACGCTGGAACTGGCCGACACCAAACAGCTGATCCAAGATGGAGACTTCCGCCGGGAAAACTACCCCAACATCAAACGGTGTGTGTGAGAGAGAGTGTGTGTATGTTAGTAACTGTGTGACTTGACTCTTACACGGGTGTGGCTTTTGTCAGTTCCCTTTGAAAAGACAAAGATCCCTCGTCTGCTCGTCTGATGTTCTGTCCTGGTGTGCAGGACTCTGTTGGCCCTCCTCACCTTTCTTCTTCTTCTTCTTCCCCTCTTGGTTTGCAGCGAGCGTGATGCCTTGGAGTCAGAGGTGAAGGAGCTGAGGAGGAGATGTGCGACCTTAGACCTGACTCAGGTGGCGCTGTCCAGGGAGAGGGACACGCTCAGCAAAGAGGTGACAAGCGTCTTCACAGGCGTCCGTCTCCAAGGCGTTTCACTCAGGACGTCTAACGCTTCTGTGTTACCCGTCTTGGCCTGCAGGTGGCGACGTTGCAGCAGTCGGCGACGCTCTTGCAGAAGGACAAGGAGTACCTCCACAGGCAGAACATGGAGCTGAGTGTCCGCTGTGCACACGGAGAGGAGAGGCTGGAGAGACTGCAGGTCCCTGCGCCCGGACAGACAGGACAGACATCCATACCAGAGGCTGTGATGACTTTGTGTAACGTGTTCTTTACCTTCCGTTTCCATGGCGCAGGTACAGTTGGAGGACACCAAGAAGGCCCGGGAGGAGGCTTACGACAAATACGTGGCGTCCAGGTCAGATTCTGCACGTTTAACATGAAGACATCAATACACCTGAAACTTAAGAATCGACTTTACACCTGGAGGGGCAGAATGATTGATGAGCTGAACATGAGCTGATCAAATAGTGCCGTGTCATCGTTCCACACACACGATCACTGATGTACACACTTGTTATTGTCCACATTCACCTCCGACCTCAAACGTCTCTGGAGCCAAAGTTTGAGGTCCCAAAGCCTGTTTTCTTTATCTCTGTCCACATAGTTTTGTGCTGATTCACTCTTTGTTTGCGCCACGTTTTCTCATCTCAGAGATCATTATCGGTCGGAGTACGAGGCCAAATTAAGAGATGAGCTGGAGAACATCAGGCTCAAAACCAGCCAGGAGATCGACAACCTGCAGAGAACCTCCAGGGAGATGTACGAGAGGGAGAACAGGTACCTAGATCTATGGATCTATACTGCACAGAACCTCTCTGAGAAGCTACAGACACAGATCAGGAGGGTTGATGATGTAAGTGTGCCAAAAGATCATTAGGCTTTAACGGCAAAAGTCAGTGATGTGTGTGTGTGTGTGTGTGTGTGTGTGTGTGTGTGTGTGTGTGTGTGTGTGTGTGTGTGTGTGTGTGTGTGTGTGTGTGTGTGTGTGTGTGTGTGTGTGTGTGTGTGTGTGTGTGTGTGTGTGTGTGTGTGTGTGTGTGTGTGTGTGTGTGTGTGTGTGTGTGTGTTTTGACCAGGAACTTGCGCGAGGCTCGAGACAACGCTGTGTTGGAGAAGGACAGAGCGCTGACTGCAGAGAGAGAGGCTCAGTCCAGATACGACCAACTGCTGGAACAGTGAGTTTGTCCCATCCGTCCACAACCAGGCAGCATCGCGTCCTATTCAGCTTCCTGTCTGCTTCCTGTTAGGGCAAATACGGCTTGTGGCAGTTTGTAGGGCCTTGGCGCCGCCATAAACATTCCACCTGTAACTGCTGCACATTATGTAAATGAAGGTCATGTCCTCAGCTGTCCCGCAGGCTGTGTGCGTGTGTGCGTGTGTGTGTGTGTGTTTGTGCCAGGATCCAATCATGTCTCTTCACCTGAGGGCAGATCTTCAACCTGAGGCACTCGGGCCAGTTGGTACAGTTTTGTGTCACCTTGAATACTACCCCACATAATTACTCTCTAGTCTTCATGAAGACGCTGCGGTGCGTGTGTGTGTGTGTGTGTGTGTGTGTGTGTGTGTGTGTGTGTGTGTGTGTGTGTGTGTGTGTGTGTGTGTGTGTGTGTGTGTGTGTGTGTGTGTGTGTGTGTGTGTGTGTGTGTGTGTGTGTGTGTGTGTGTGTGTGTGTGTGTGTGTGTGTGTGTGTGTGTGTGTGCGTGCGTTCATAATGCTAATCGCTTGACTTTGTGGCAGAACGTAGCGTCTGTTCTTGCCTCGGCGCACACGCCGGTGTTGTGGGTGTGACTCTGGTTTACGATCACATGAAAGGTCGGCGAGGTCACGAAAGAGTGAGGTCACAAGGAGTCTGAGGTCACGAAAGAGTCTGAGGTCACAGAAGAGTCTGAGGTCACAAAAGAGTCTGAGGTCAAAGAAGAGGTGGAAGGTCAAAGCAGAGGTGAAAGGTCAGCTCGGTCACTGACCTCTCCGGCTGCTCGTGGGGAATGAAAGCACAGGTGGAACGCAAAGTGACAGAGGAGGCGAAATGTTTACTGTGCATCTCCAGACGTCACAACATGATGTCATTATGATGTCATCATCCCTGTTTAGTTTCTCCCTCTTCCATCTCCTCTTCACTCTTCTTATTAAACCTGTCCACCCTCCTGTCTGCTCCCACACGTCCAGCCTTCCTCCTGACGGTGGCGCTACACCGGCCCGTAGACTGAAACTCTGGCGATGTTCTCATATGAAAGTGATGAACGTGGTGATTGAGCAATAGGAGCTGTTCTTCATCCTCATTCTGCTTTCAGGCCACATTTCCCATTTTACTTGTGTCTGTAAGAGGTCACGGCCTTCTTCAAAGTTTCCACTCTTGCATGGATATTGCAACAGATACATTGAAGTCCCTGAGACCTGCACGCACACACACACACACACACACACACACACACACACACACACACAGACCCGACACACGCTTGTGGCATTTCATTTTGTTTCTCTGTCACTCCACACGTCCGTAGAATATACAGCCTCATCAATTCAGAGTCAATATTCAATTATATTAGTTTTTTTCTTTAATTTCCTTTATTATTTTTTCTTGCTGCAGTCTCTAAGACACACACACACACACACACACACACACACACACACACACACACACACACACACACACACACACACACACACACACACACACACAGCAGCAGCAGTGGTGTCCCTGGGCTAGTACTACTGACCTGACATGCCAGTCATTTCTCTAGATCCAGACCACCAGCTGTTGGTCTTTCCACACACACACACACACACACACACACCCTCTGCGCTCTCTCTCTGCCCACGATCACATTCCCTCTCTGCGTCGCATCGCAAGCCAGCAACGACAGATGCTCGCCACAAGCCCTTAACCCCTAACCCCACGCAGGCCCCTATTTTTGGGGGCTAAGAATGAGGCGGGCAAGCTTGAAATGGCGTCAGATGATTCGAGCGCGGAGGCCAGCTAGAATCTATTTCAGAATGCCGGCGAACATGCGAGTCGCAGCATGTCTGAAGCAGGCAAAGTTCCATTTTCACCCACTTAGTCGACCTTATTCAGCCCCGTGATGTCACTTCCTGTGTGCAGCACCTGAGTCGCTCTTCAGCAGCACGTCAAAGGAGAGACGATGGTGACGCCCCCCCCCCCCCCCCCCGAGGGTTACAACGCTTTATTCCGTCTTTGAGATCAGAGTACAGCGACCACTGATCAAAAAGAATGTCTGACATGTGGACCACGTGCACACGTCTGTCACCACGGACGCATATCTGCTGCATGTTCCCCACGGATGATGAAATCCTGTCAGGTCAGCTGTAATCGAGAGTTATTAATATTATCCAACCAACCTCCGCGGGCTGAGAGAGTGTGTGCAGAGAGAGAGAGAGAGTGAGAGTGTGTGTGTGTGTGTGTGTGTGTGTGTGTGTGTGTGTGTGTGTGTGTGTGTGTGTGTGTGTGTGTGTGTGTGTGTGTGTGTGTGTGTGTGTGTGTGTGTGTGTGTGTGTGTGTGTGTGTGTGTGTGTGTGTGTGTGTGTGTGTGCGCGCGTGCGTGCGTGCGTGTGTGTGTGTGTGCGCACAAGTCTGTACACACCCATTAATGTGACACATCGAAGTGAAACCTTCAGTTCTTTCTTTCTTGTTTTGCTCTGATTTTTAAACGATTCAACCCCGGAATCTGAGCGACGCTTCAGCACAGCACAGTGTTATTGCACATCAGTGATAAAGTGTATCTGTGTGTGTATTTGCAGATAAAGAAGCAGAAATAGCAGTAAATAAAACCGGCTTAATCAAAATCATTCAGGTTGAATTTGGGCTAAATGTGTCAGAAGGGCGTGGAAGTGAACGTTTGATCTTCTTTAACTGCTTTCATCTGCATCTCTGGTGAACCCTTCACCGCGTAGAAAAGAATCCAGGAGGAATGAAGACTGTGGCGTATTGGGCTGACAGCGACGCTCGTGTGCGATCAAATAAGGTCAAACGCTGCTGTGAGCGACATTGAGAAATACTTTCAGGCATCCAAATGTTTGAAGACTTGGCTTCCCGCCTTGAACCGCCTCCAAGTTCTTAGCTACCATCACACACATCCAAGATAATACTCGAAACGTCTTCATTGCGCAACGTCACGCACACCAAAGGAGCGTTTCCCTGCCAATATTCAAGTCTGTTGTCATGCACCAGAGCCAAATAACAACCGAGAGTAAATACGTCTCTGTGACGAAGACATCAGGGTGGCCTGGACGAGCTTTAATGGCTGAAGCCCGAGTGGACACGCTGCCAGGTGTTTGATACGTTTCTTTAGATGCTTTGAAACATAAATTATCTCTATAAACATAGAAACAAACAGCCGATGGAACAGATTCCGAGGTTTTTCCGCACTAAAGGTCGTGACCCTGACAGTCCACGGCGCTGCAGTCACTGTGAGACATATGTTTCTCCTTCCGGACTGAGGCGTCGGACACATACTGCCTGATCCGATTTAGCGAGGTGACTCTGTCTCTCTGTCTCTCTGTCTCCCGTCCCACCCGAGGTTTCGTCAGCTCCAGCTGGGCACCGACAGCCGGGTAGGCGAGCTGTCCAACCAGGCCAAGCTGCACTCGTTCGAGGCGGAGCGCGCTCAGATGGTCAAGGAGGAAACGGCCAAGGCCCTGGCACAGTGCCAGGTGGAATGCCAGAAACAGCAGAAGAAACTGGAGGTAAACACGGCGGAGGACACGTAAAGATGAGTGAGTCTGAGTCCTCACACATGTTTACAGGTGGACATGTGAACGCTCATATTAGAGCGTCACACTGAGCCCATGATGCAGAGCTCAGTGTTGCTCTTTACTCTGACGGGTCTATATGCCTAAAACGTTCATGCTCACCTCTGAGATCCAGTCTGGACTCCACTCCTGTCTCTGTTTACTGTAACACACTCATTTAGAAGAGACGCTCATCGATTGTAAGTGAACCACATGTCTCAGTGATCTGCTCCTCACATCCACATCTCCACCTGGGTTTGACTCTCGATATGATGCAGTGATGTGTTTGAGAGCTACATCACTCACTTCCTCTCCCTCCCTCCTCTCCCTCAGGTCCTCACCCAGGAGTTCTACAGGTTGCAGACGTCTTCAGAGAAGCGCGTGGCGGAGCTGCAAACTCACAACGCCGAGCAGGCGACTCGGCTGGAGACGTACGAGAAGCTTGAACAGGAGCTGGATCAAGTCACCATGCAGGCTGCGGAAAGTAAGGACGCAACTTTAGCCAGCACAGCACGCTTATTACTAATGACAAAGATCAAACTGTTTCTCCCAACAAACATGAAGGCAGCATTTAGGTTTTACTTTGTGTGACTCAGGTGTGTGTACCAACAAACGCTCCACATTACCACATCTCACACACAATGTCCAGATGTTCAGCTCCTTTACGTCTGAACTCGCTCGTCACAGGCTGATGATGACCTATGACCTGATGATCAGTTTCAGTATTAATTTATTGATCATGCGTTTGTGTTTGTGTCTCCTTTTCCAGTTAAGGATGAAGAGGAGGCAGAGAGAGTTCTTTTCTCCTACGGTTACGGTGCCAACGTTCCCACAACGGCCAAGAGGAGACTCAAACAGAGGTGCAGCACGCCGTCATTTCCTTAGCGCTTGACATCACGCCGATTCTGTCACCATCAAGTTTAACCAGAAAGCGCCCGTTGACAGTTTAGGTGATAAAGGTTTTGGCTGCTGGCTCAGGATCGTCTCAACACGTCTGACAGCAGGAAGAGAATCGGTTTCACCACCGTGCATGAATTTGTTTTAAGTACCAGAAGCGGTGGAACCTGACACACCAGCTCACACACCAATTACCTGCCGGAGTTAACCACAGCTTAAGTGATCTCTTTGACAGATGGGCATCAGTGTGATTGATTGATAGTGGCATTTCCTTCCTGACATAACAAAGATCTGGTAAACACACAAATAACTTCAGACTTTAACCTCCATCTGCCGCCATTTAAAGGAACTCTAAACCTCAAAGAAAGTTATTTGTATAGGATACAGTAGAGCAATGACGCCGTGGGTGCAAAATACAAATAGAGAGTTTGCTTGTTGTTTACATATGTAAACATGTAAACCTTTGCACTGCATTCTAATCTGGAAACAAATCTAGGAGCAAAGACAAAAACAAGTGTGCACGCGGTGTCAAAGTCCCACGTTTGGGCCCCAACTTTGGTTGTGAACGTCCCAAAGGGAAACGCCGTTGATGTACACACACTTGTGGTGTGTACTTGTTGCTGTGATCATTTTCATATTGCGTTTGTGTTTGTGTGCAGCGTTCACCTGGCCCGCAGGGTTCTGCAGCTGGAGCGACTCAACACGTCACTGAGCCGAGAGCTGGAGAGCCACAAGTCACAGACGGGCCAGATATCTGAGGAGGTAAACACACACACACACACACACACACACACACACACACACACACACACACACACACACACACACAGATGCAGGATCGCCACCAAAGGGGTGAATTTGAAGTGCTTGTAAAAGAAATAAGAAAACTGAACAAAAGCCTGCAAGTCCCCACATGCAACTCTCACTCTGTGTCCATGAAAGCCTGTTTTCCTTTAATCACAAACCCCCCCCACTTAACAGATTACAGTTGTTTCATTGCAGCTCCTCTTAAAGACAGAATGATTTCCACGTTCTCTGGTGACATGAGAGCGTCATGATCTCCTCCTCCGCCTCCTCTCTGGCCGCCTGGTGTGTACCTGCTCACAGAGAGCGCGGTGTGATCTCTGCTCTGGGTCTGTCAGCTACAGTCAGGGTGGTATGAAGAAACCTCCTGTGTTGTTTCAAACATCTACCGTGGGAGAATGAACCCGCCGGCAGCTTTTGTGTGAGAGTAATGCCGAGCCTGTCAAACTGAACTTAGGTTACAAACACTGCGGCCCTCACACGAGGAGCCGGAGTGTGAGAGGCTGTCACAGGTATCGACGGAGAGGGAATCACTGCCAGAGAGCGTGACCGCCGCGCTCTTCCCCCTCCCAACAAGCCGCCGAGGCTTGTAAAGGTGTTTGGCAAACTATGTACAGGTGCACACAATGCTTTCACTTAATTTGGGCGTGTGCTCTTCGCCTGGGCATTACTGTGCCGGTGCGTGTCGGAGTCACATGTACGTGACTCGTGTCCCCAAACACCGACCAGCGAGGAGGCGGCCCGTGTGAAGAGAGACCTTGTTCCCTTATTTTACTGTGAATGAGACGAGAGATTGAGCCATCCAGATTGGGAAGGGTGGGTGTGGGTGTGTGTGTGTGTGTGGGGGAGCGGGTCGAGTGGTGAAAGCCAGCCATTCACCTGTCAGCCGTGATTGACTGGCACTCGTCTGGAATACCTCATGATTCATCGAGTATGAAAAGAAGAAGTTGAATAATTATCTCTGGACTTGACTGTAAGGTTTAAGGGTGTTAACCACTTCACCGCCCACACAGACGCCCTGACTAACGCTGTCTGTCAGATCCCACCCAGCTCCACTCACCTCCTGCTGTAAAGGATTAATATGTAACAACCACGTTTATCGCCACTTACCCAGGTTCTCAGGAAATCTGTCTAGTTTCAGTTGAGTTTGTAGAGGCGTAGATTACTACTGTGTTTCAGCGCCCTAATCTGCTGTGTGCGTGTGTGTGTGTGTGTGTGTGTGTCTGTGTGTACGGTGTGTGTGTGTGTGTGTGTGTGTGTGTCAGATAGATCATGAGCTACAACAGAGATATGAACTCTAACCCTACGAGGTGTGTATCCTGGGCAACATGCCGTGTTTAAAATGGTACAGAAACGTTAGAGTAACCCTTAAATCAACCAAATATCAAACTATAACCCACGATAGATTCTATATTAATATAGTAGATCAAACAACGTTAATTCTGTAAATTAAAAAGTAAATAAATAAGTTTATATACAACCACAAATTATATAAAGATACAATATCAGCTCAAAGTCTGACTAACACATCTATCTAATCTATTCTGTAACAAATGCATGAATGAGTCAGGTTAGAGAGTAAACATGAGGAAGATGATGAGGATGATGATGATGGAGGCCAAGCAGCTAAAGGGGATTTGTTTTACGCCGGCTCTTCACTCTCGAACAGAAACTCTCCAGGCCTGCTCTTTGCTCTCAGCAGCTTACACACACACACGCTCGTCACACTGCACATTATTTTGAAAGGGACTCCACCTCTTAAGTCCACCGGCGCTCCGCTGACACAGCCGGCGTGTGTCAACAAGTGTTTGCAGTGCCGATAGCGTGTGACAGCGCCGCCCTGCAGCTACACAGAGGCCCCACGTGGTGCTGTCTACACATGGAGCCAGTGTTTGTGTGTGTGTGTGTGTGTGTGTGTGTGTGTGTGTCTGTCAGAATGCAAACACGGCACTCCGAGGCTTGAAACGTCTACGTCCATCTGTCCCTGTGTCCCTGTGTCCCTGTGTCCCTGAGCCAGAGGGACAGAGTGATGCGGCGTCACACTCGTTCACCAAGCTTCCGTCGTGTTAATTAGCATTCCGCTGTTTGATTTAGGATTTGTTGTTGCGAGATGTCGCCCAGTTAAAAGGCTGACAACAGCTCTGAACTACTGCTGAACTCTGGTGTCAAAGCTAAATGGACGGAGGCGCCTGAGACAAAACTGCAACCGTCAAGTGACAAAAACACAAACCGATGGTACGAGAATGAGAGAAAGGTTGGGAAAGAGAAATCGTCCAGTCACAGGAGGGGGCGTCACCCGTGCTCAGAACAGATCAGAACCTGCCCGTTAAACAAACTAACAGCCGTAAATATCAAAGTTACTAAAACACACACAGCGTCTCCTGTCAGAGGGAAACGGGTGTTTTGCATGACGCCGTGGTGTTGGAGTCATTTGACGCGCAAGTATAGAAAATACGCTGGCATCCCGCGATAAAAGCTTCTGTAATGAAGGTTTTATGAATGAAGGAACCTGGCTGCTATCTGCCCTTACACACACACACACACACACACACACACACACACACACACACACACACACACACACACACACACACACACACACACACACACACACACACAAACACATTCAGTATCTGTGTCAAAATCAAAATGGGTCCCATGACTGTCTGGGTTCTACGATGATGGGGAAAAACCCCGGAAAAGTTGTGGAATTTTAAACAGAGATCAAAATCACGCCGAGGTGTTTTTATTTCCTCCTAACTCACTGTGGTATCACCTGGCAGCAGCTCGCTCTGAGTTATCATCACCCAGATCTTTCACCATCGCTTCACCTCCATGCTGATGTGATACATTTAGGCTACGCTGCTGTGAAAGGTTGATTCACTTATTGCACCGTAGGAAAAGGGAACAAACTTGCTCAGACTCGGTCACGGATGCTTAGTCGTCGTCTGAAGTCCGACCTAAAGCCGTGAACCTGTCTTATCTGATCTTTTTCTCACATGTACTCTCATGTACACGTGTCGCTCCTCAGTTATCGGCCGCCAACCAGCTGTTGCAGCAGACGCAGCAGCCCTACGGCTACCTGATCGAGTCGGTGCGACAGAGGGATGCACAGATCGGCGCCCTGAGGGAGCGGGTGGCCTCGCTGGAGGGCGACGTCAGGTAAGATGCGCAGGAAGACAGACGAGCACTCGTCCAACTCTCTTTGCTCATTTTCTTACATTTTCAGCCACACCTTCCTCCCCGTCACCCTCTTCCTCTGCTGCTTATTCTAGCTGTGTCTATACGCGCTCTTGAGTTGTTTGCATCCTCTTTGTTTGCATCACCTGAGCACCTCTGCATGGCACGGACCCTAAATCTCACTGGCCCTGCTGTGCATTTCTAAGAAGTATGCAAACTGACAGACTGTGCAGGTTTCCTTTTGCTGCTGAGCGCTTACCTGGGGTCAGCGGGAGAGGGGGAGGGGAGGAGAGGGGAGGGGAGGAGAGGGGAGGGGAGGGGAGGGGGGAATGCCCTTAAAATGCATCCAGGCTTCTCAAAAACGCTCCATCTGGCAAATAGATAGACTTCTCCCCAGAGACGTCGTATAGCAGTGGCTGGTTCAGTTATGTGGAAACCTCAAAACTC
The DNA here is from genome assembly GCF_046128005.1 of Genypterus blacodes. Lineage (NCBI taxonomy): Eukaryota > Metazoa > Chordata > Actinopteri > Ophidiiformes > Ophidiidae > Genypterus > Genypterus blacodes. The sequence goes on from NW_027466833.1 coordinate 99,362, forward strand.
AGCAAAAACATGCAGAGGTAAGAAAACAACAACAACAACAACAACATAAACATGGAGGGGCATCGCAGACGATCTGTGTTCAGTTGATGAAGTGCAGTCTCAGGTTAGCAGGTGACATGCAAACCTGGCTCTCAGGCACGGGACGGCCTCATGGAAAACAGGCCCACAGCTTTTTTCCGAAACATTCTCTGTAAAAAGGTGGCAAAGCTGTGTGTGTGTGTGTGTGTGTGTGTGTGTGTGTGTGTGTGTGTGTGTGTGTGTGTGTGTGTGTGTGTGTGTGTGTGTGTGTGTGTGTGTGTGTGTGTGTGTGTGTGTGTGTGTGTGTGTGTGTGTGTGTGTGTGTGTGTGTGTGTGTGTGTGTGTGTGTGTGTGTGTGTGTGTGTGTGTGTGTGTGTGTGTGTGTGTGTGTGTGTGAGTGAGTGTGTGTGTGTGTGTGTGTGTGTGTGTGTGTGTGTGTGTGTGTCTGCTTTTTTTTCCTCCAACATTTGCAAGATGATTTGTTTCAGAGCAGCCCCCTGACAGGCTCCTGCTTGTGCTCCTCACTGCCCCAGGACAGAACTCTGGGTCCCCTACAAAAACCTGAGATTTATAAGCCCTGAAAGCCCTAACAGCTTGTGAAAACTTGTGAAAATGGATGGTTAATTCATTTAGTTTTTCCTTTGCTTTGCGTATTTTCTTGGCACTGGATGGGAGAGGGGAGATCTTAAGGCCCGATCCTGATCCTGATCCTGATCCTGATCCTGATCCTGATCCTGATCCTGTGTCGGCTGTAATCAGGCCGCACCTTTAACTCCACTAAAGCACATTCTTAATGGACAGTATCTATACGTTACATCATGTCTTCATTCTCTCAGTGGTCTGCTGGGCCGTTTCATTTATGATTCCATCTGTGACTCACTGGACCAACTTGTTCATCAAGGTTCCCTTTGTCCTTTAAGCAAGCAGGGAGAAGGGGCATTGAATTCAAAACTTCAAGCAAGAATAGAGCTTTAGAATTGATCTGTTTGCCTGTCTGTGTGTGTGTGTGTGTGTGTGTGTGTGTGTGTGTGTGTGTGTGTGTGTGTCTGCGCGTGCGCCCAGTTCCCTGAGGAAAGAGCGGACTACTCTGGAGCAGGTGAAGAACAACATGGCGGCAGATCTGGAGCGACTCCTCAACCACCGAGAGGTACCTCAGAACACTCACGTGCAGCACAGCCAGCATGTTGCATCATCACACTCAGGGTCAGGGGTCAACAGAGTTCACCATGCTGAGGCCACCTGCCAGTTCAGAGCAAACGTTTCATCTCAAGCCTGCTTTACTTACTTTTTCAGTCCTGTGATAAAAAAAGGTCTTCCAGAATTACGTGCGAATATGTGTGTGTACATGCATGTGTGTGTGTGTGTGTGTGTGTGTGCGTGTGTGCCCCAAGCCAGCCGTTTGGTGTAGGAAGTATGTGCCCCGTCATACAACAGACAGCTGTTCCTCAGCTCGGCTGTTTGGGATGCCACTGGAGTGTTTGTGTGTGTGAGTGTGAGTGTGTGCTGGTGCGTGTGTGTGACATGCCAGGGCTCATGTCCTCAGGGGTGATAAATAGAACCGTGAAATGTCCAGGAGTCCTCCCCTCTGCCCTGCTGCCACCCCAGCAGACCCTGTCCCAGAGTTTGAATGAAGGAGGTCAGGAAACACAGAAGATCCAGAAGAATCCTCCGAAAATGGGATTGTTAGAACTGGTTTCAAATTGGTGTTATAATTATTCAGAAGGTGTCATGGTGATAGCTTTGTGTAGATGGAATAAATGGTTAGATCTTCTAGGTTTTCTGCCCTTGTACTTGGTTGATCTCTGCTGATCTCTGGCCCACTGAGGGTTTGTTGCTGTTCTTAACCCCGCTCTCCCCTCCTGTCCCCCGTTTCTGCTCAGGAGTTAGCTGTGATGAAGCAGGTCCTGATCAGCATGCAGTCCGGAAAGGAGAACCCTCTGAATCCACCAGAACCAGACGGAACCGCTGTCAGGAGCACCGGCGCCAGGAAACACCAGTCCAAAAGCGTCAGGATCACAGAAGAAGAGTCGCCAAACAAACCCAAACACATTGTATTTGTAGGTATCTAGTGAGCTCGGCTAGTTAGACCAGCTGGAGTCGTTCTTTGAGACCCCATTGGAACCGAGCAAGAAAGTTGAGAAGTTTCAGGAAGAATTTCTCCTCACCTAACTTTGTTCTTTCCTCTCTGTTTCTTTTCAACACAGACAAAAAAAGAAGCTCCCAACTGGCAGAAACGGAAGCCCAACTGAGCCCAAGATCATCTTCTTCTCATCAATTGTTCCTCAGGGCTTTAATGATCCATTCTTCTTTCCAGGCCTTTGTGTTTTTTAACTTGTACATAACTTTTTAAATATAAGGAGCACAAACCGCCCTTTTGTCTCGCATTTGGTTTTGTTCAGTTCCATGTTTTGTTCAGAGGATTCCTTGAGTCTTGGTCCCAAACCAGACGAGGTAATACCTTCCACAGGGCGCACGCATTCCTAAACAGCTGACTGCACAGAAATTCCTCCAACCTTGGCAGTGGTCTGTATTATCAGGACTCCTCTTCCTCATCCTTTCCAGATTAACCAATCCCGGTAGCTACAGACAAACACAGCAGGAACCTTAGCCTTTTGAGTTGTACGAGCCGAGACTCCTTTGGCTTTAAATATAGACATACTGTACATACCTTTATCATTTCAGCCCCGTGCTCTTATTGGTGTCATATTAAACTCAGCCGGGGCGCTCGAACGCTCTACAGCCCACTTCTCCATTCTGTCCCCTGCCCTCTCATTCCTCACTTAAGGTCTACACTGCTTACCAACACAGAACCATCTTGTAATGGGACATTCCTGGACAAAGAAGGGAATCCACCACACACACACACACACACACACACACACACACACACTGAGCATTTGAACCCAGCTGTATAAAGTTAGCTTAGTGGCTGTAGAGAAAGTGAGGGAAGCTGAGCCCTATGACATCACAGCGGTTAACTAAACACTCTACAGTCCACTTCTACAACGTATTTGCAAATTCACCCCCGTCCCACCTGTAAAGTAGTAAGAGACTTAAAACGATGGCGGTCTCGTGTTTCCGTACGTAACACTTTGGGAACCGACCTGAATTTGATACGCAACATTGGCGGACTCTCTCTTAAACACGTGTTTGAGCTGTCAGTCAGTGTGTTTGTTTATGCACACTGGAATCAGATTGAAGTCTGCAAGCTAGGCGGTAATGAGCGGTAATAAACGCTTCATCACCGTATGAGGAAGAGCACACAAGTGACTTTACAGTTTCAGTATTATAATGTCAGTTACTTGAATACGCCCACATTGATTTGTAGAGATTTGATATGATTATGCTTTTTTATCTGATTCTAAAATATAGTTCATTACCGTTTTGAAGGTGCATGTAAACAAACCAAGTTGCTGCCTGTTGAAGCACCTGGGTCACCACATTGCAGAGGTGTTTCACTGGGTTATACACACACACACACACACACACACCCTGCTTATAGACTGATATAGGAACGCCTTGTTAAATCATATTTCTGTGGCTGATATTTCTCCTCACTTTGCCCCTGCATTTATATCTCAGAGCAGCTGGAAGTGACTGAGGATATAAAGAGAGTAAAGACAGAGAAGATTCAACTGTCAAGGAAAACACAAAGTGAGGCAGCGGGGGAACAGAACTTATTCTAAACTTGTTGACCCTAAGGATCCATTCTATGAACTATAGATCTACAATAGATCCTGTAAATGGATGTACTTTCCATGAAAACGCTGTAACAGATGCAGATAAGCTGATATCCTTTATGACACATGACAGCTTTTACCACAAATGTATGAAAGTCAAACACTATTATCAGTTCTGAGGTATTTTCCACCATTTCTGTGTGTGTGTGTGTGTGTGTGTATGTGTGTGTGCGCGTGTGTGTAGGTGTATGTGTTCCGGGACGCTTTACGGCAGTGTTGTGGTGCGTTCGGGTGTCTCGTAGGGCGGTGGCCGGTGAATGAACGATCAAAGGCTTTGAGAGGTTCGCGGGGGCGGAGCTTGTGTTCGCGTTTAAAGAGCCGCGCTCCGCCCCGCCAGCGGAGATAGAAAACCGAGTGCGGCCCGTCAGGGAGGAGAAACAAGTGTCCGGAGATGTAGCAGAAAGGAGCGCGTCCATTCCGCCCAGCACCTCCTGCTAGTCGCTTCCTCTCCTCTCCTCTCCTCCGCGCATCCGTCCGGGGTTTATTCTCTCTCCTCCTCCTCTTCACGGGATAAACCAACAAACACCGCTGTGCTGCATCCGAGCTTCATGGCCGCGGCGCTAGCGATGAGCGGCGGCGGCGGCGGCGGGCAGGAGGAGCCCTTCTACCCGCTGCTGAAGGCGACCCTGCCGGCCGGATTCCCCCTGGAGGACTCGGCGTTGTTCGGCTTGGACTCCAAGCTCGCCGAGGCGGACAAGGGAGGACCGAGCGACTACACACAGGTACAGACCCGCACACTCCCCCCGTCAGGCTCACTGATGGACCCCCTTGTGTTGCTTTGAATGGGCGTGGCAGACTGCTTGTAGACGGGCTGTTTGCGTTTCCAATCGGCCTCCGCTTCTGCGTTGTGGTGTTGCTCACCACCATCATCATCATCATCATCACTTTGTTTTTGCGTGTTGCGCTATTTGCGGTAAGCAGGCGGAGGCTGCGACCAGCTGGACGGCAACGTGAAGCCCGAGCCGCTGCGCCTGCACACACGCATTCTTCCCCGCATGTTTGCTCCTGGAGCCAGTTGGCCACCAGTTGTCGGATCCGATCCCCCCCGACAACAACTGACTCCAGATCACCGTAACTCCCAAACAAGTTGTGCAGCAGGAGAGAGAGAGAGAGAGAGAGAGAGAGAGAGAGAGAGAGAGAGAGAGAGAGAGAGAGAGAGAGAGAGAGAGAGAGAGAGAGAGAGAGAGAGACCATGTAACAGCTGGAGGATCAGGACCCTGAAATAGCAGCCCAGCCCCAGAAGGCTCCTCTCCTCTGCTCCTCTCCTCTGCTCCTCTCCTCTCCTCTGCTCCTCTCCTCTCCTCTCCTCTCCTCTCCTGCTCTCCTCTCCTCTGCTCCTGCTCTCCTGCAGCAGTCTTGGGTGTTTCCCTGCTCTGCTTCCATGTTGCTGTTTCATCCTCTGCTGCAGGGCTTCAACAACTTTTTAACATCTCCACACAACCTTCCACCATTAAGTTTCCGATGCCCACCTGTGCTCTCTCTCTCACACACACACACACACACACACACACACACACACACACACACACACACACGCACACACACACACACAGAGACATTAGTTGAGTCCTGCTTGCTTGGTTCCAGCCTGACATGGCCTGCTGCTTGGTCTCTGGGTTTATGAGTTCAGCCTTGCAGGCACAGAGGGAATGTGGCAACCGCCTATTGATGACTACTTGATAAATGTCTGAGTGGTGACTGTCCCATCAAACCTTTGTCTTCTCAGAATAGTTCTGTGCTGCTCAGCAGCGTCACAGCGGTTTGACGCTGTAATGACTAAGAATATACCTAAAGTGGAGTTGGAACCCTTAAAGTGACCTCATCTGTGTGTGTGTGTGTGTCTCTGTGTGTGTCTGTCCACAGGCTAAGTGTGAGTTGGAC
>NW_027466833.1:110000-120000 GCF_046128005.1 Genypterus blacodes
GAGTTGAAGTTGAAGTGAGTTGAATATTTGGGGAATAGTTTGCCGATTAATCGCTTGTGCAATTTTAATCGAATTATTTTTAATGGAGCGGTGGATTAGTGGTTTAGCCGTATTTAGTTTAGGCGTTTAGCAGCGTTAGTTTCTCCCCTGCAGCACTTTGTGTGTGTGTTGGTCGGTGTGTTTGGGTGTGAGTTGATGGTGCAGCGCTAACACACGCCCCTTTGCTCTGTTCTGTGTCACCTGTGGTGTTTCCGCGGCGCTCACACTCGTCTCCTTCCTCTCCCCCTGCAGGTGAGAAGCCGTACAGATGCACGTGGGACAGCTGCGACTGGCGCTTCGCCCGTTCGGACGAGCTGACGCGTCACTACAGGAAGCACACGGGCGCCAAACCCTTCCAGTGTGCCGTCTGCTCGCGCTCCTTTTCCCGCTCCGACCACCTCGCCCTACACATGAAGAGACACCAGAATTAAGAGCACTCACACACGTACACACACATAAACACACTACACACACACAAGAGCACTTCAAACACACACACACACACACACTCCTTCAGGCAGTTTGCAGAATTACTCATTCTTACATCTCAGCTCTTACTGGTGCTGCTGTCGTGTGCACAAAGGTACAAACGTGTCGCTCTTAATCCAGAACGGATACATTTGGAGGTTGGAAAGTGTATAAAATGTTGGCCAAACAGACTTCTTGGTCCTTTAAACTTCACATAAGGTAAAGAATCGTTTTCTTTGGACAAATACAAAGAAGGGAAAAGTGAACGGTAGCTTCTGAAATGTGTTTCCAGCCCGTCCGGACTGGAATGAAAAGCACTTACCACTCAAAACGTGTAAATCATTTTTTCCTCTGTTCTAACATTTAGAACCGGCTTGAAGAAACTATTCCCCCCTCCCCCACACACACACACACACACACCCCAAAAAAAACTAGTCAAGCCAAATCTTTTGTTTACCTCTTGGTTTGTTTGTTTGCTGATATATAACTGGAATATTCTTCTTCTTCTATTTTTTTAACAAATCCTCTTTGGTTTGCACTAGAATTGGTCTGTCTGAGCATAAATCTCACTCACCACTGGAACCATCGCCATCGCCACTGGACTGAATACGAGCGCACGCTACGCAAAACATGGCTGTTTGAGATTATTAAAAATTGAAGACATTTACACTCCACAGGGAGGAAATGTAGTGCAGGAGAAACGAGGGAGGGGCCGGAGAGGGAGACGGAGAGATTTGTGATTTTAGAGAGAGAGAGGAGGAGGAGTAGGTGGATGAAGAAGAGTAGCAATTAGGTGATGAATTATTTAGCTGGTGTTTGGATGGATATCCAAGCAGACAAAAAGGCAGCAGAACCCGCAGGCCAATGTTGGGAGTTAAAGCAGAAACCAGACGAGTTTGTGATGCACAAATTGAGCGTAGGAGGTTTGAGGCACAGATTACCCGACGTCAATCCAAACAAGTGTTCTACTTCCACTTCCTTTTGACTGTTTTTAACCAAAGTGACATCTTCATCATCATGGACGGTTTATTAAGTGCCTCCTTTTCTTGTTGTACGTGTGGGATGGGTGCGAGCAGAGCTTTGATCACTGTAAACAGCCGTTTTCACTCATATGGTGCTGATTTTTCTTAACCGATCGTCTGTCGTAGCGTCTCACTTACACTCCTCGGACACCCTGAGCTTTTATTTTGAAGGTCCTGTTCTCAGATGGATTTGTCCCCCCCCCCCCTTTGTGCCGTCGCCTCACGTCCACTTTGACTTCATCGGTCATTAACAAAAAAAAGGACGAGGTTTTAGTTTGTAGACGCCGGTGTCTCATTTTGTTTGTGTGCGTGATTTAGTCTGCATCTCTGTATTTGTTCCTTCACTGCAGGTAGCATAAAGATAATAATATAGCACTGTAATGTATCATGGTGAATCTATTTATTTGATTGTGTAGAAGTGGGGTTGTATCAGATCAACCATTTCCTCCCCAGCAAAAATGCCTTAATGTAAATATATGCACTGTAAATAATGATTTTTTTTGTTTTTCCTCTTTTGTTATTAGTTTTGTTTTGTAAACAAAAGGGCGAAAAGAGGAAAAAGCCCCGCATCCAAAACTATTTGAGCCTTCTATTTTCTTTTTGTTTTCTTGTCAAAGATATTTTGATGCCATTGTTTTATATTGTCCTCCAAACGACTTATTTTGTAGATTCTTTTTTCTTCTTCCATGGTAAACGTTCCAAAGACAAAAGTTGTTTTTCTTCAACTGAGTGAAGCTGATGCTAATAAAGTCAACTGACACTTTTACACACGTGTGACTCCAATCAATGGCCACCACGGCACACAACACCTTACACATCTCCCCCCACGTTCTCATCTTCCCTGCTGCAGCACCGCTACGCACACTGAGTGAAAACATATCCTTTGGCTAGTAAAGGCCGCTCCCTAAACTGGGTGAAGTTTGATTTAGTAGATTTTAAAAAGTGCGATTACGTAGGGGGACTCTGGAGGAGGGGAGGTTGGCGTGGACGACGCTCGCGCTCGCACGCACTTGGACGCTCGGACGCCCTTTGTGACCTGGAGAAGGAGAGAGATGATGGGGAGGAGGGCGTGAGACGGCGATGCTGCCAGAGACAAACGAGAGGGAGCAGTGATCAACGATGTGTGGTCTTTCTCTCACGAACTTAACTTATATAAACTCCATTTTAGGTTTGGTAGCCAAATCCTCGCTCGCTCGCCGGGCACCTGGTGGGCGTGTCTGTTACTCTGTGTGTGGATCGATGAGTCAGTGGGATATAACTGTTGACGGTCGGACAGAGATCCTAGATTTCACAATGTAAACTGGTTGGAGTTGTCATGGCAACACATCCATACAGTAAGCTCCAACCTGCTCGGGAGGAGGATGATTCAATGTAAACGGGATTAGAGCACAGCTCCGAACCTGTTCTCTGTTTCTACGATAACAAACTGGAACTGAAATGTATTTTCTGAGGAAGTTCTCACGAGTAGGAGATCCAGTATGACTCACTTGATGTCATATTCATTGAGCAATGTACTGAGCTAGGTGTGTCAGCGGCTACATTTAAATATGTGACACGATGACTTAAACATGTCAGAGATGTAAAGAACTCATCAAACCTGAAGCTCTGAGGGAAGTTCAGGCCCTGAAACTTTGGGTTGGTGAACCTCAAACTTGCCAACATTCATCATAAAGTCTTTACTATGCTGTACACAAAACTAACGGCACAATAAATCACCTTTAAATGAGTCATTATGTGCCGTTAAGGAGGAACATACATCTCACACACACTCTGAGCCTGTTTTGGTCCCCAATTAAGCCACAAAGGAGCAGAAAATGGGACTAAATTGCACTTCCCCGGCTTGTGCTCCTTGTTTTTGCGAGCGAGCAGAGAGCCGAGTGGCTGTGGGACATTAAGATGGAGGCTTCTGAAAACAAACGAGACGTAACCACAGAGACATTACAGCGCTGGGCTTAATCTTTTAAAACCTGGACAGGGGTTTTAGGAATAGAGGAAGTGCTTATCCAGTGTCTGCGTCTGTGAGAGTGCAGCTCCAGCGAAAGGTAATTAGTGGAGGAAGATGGAGTGGAGGAGAGGAGAGGAGAGGAGAGGAGAGGAGAGGAAAGGAGGAGAGGCGATATGTTCTAGTCCAGGACCTGTGAGTAACCTGCGGGACCCTCGCTGATCAACAAACAATAGGCCTTTGATATCACAGCGAGAGACAATGGACAAGAAAATAAATTTGACCACCACTCAGGGATTGGAGGGGAAGCCCACAACATTCAAATGGACGTACAAACATTACACACACACGCACACACAGACGCACACACACACCATATGTTCTTGGTTTAAGTCATAAATGTGACCCGGGGTCTCGATTGTAATCTACCTCAGATGTCAGAAGAGAGAGAGAGAGAGAGAGAGAGAGAGAGAGAGGGAGACGGAGGAGTGAGCGGGCGGGCGAGCGAGCGAGGGAGAGGGGAGAAGTGAAATGCAGAACAATCTAAACAAAAGAATCTCCAGGGGGACCCAATCAACCACTTCCGTCCTCCTACATCTCCTCGTCTTCTCCTCCTCCGCTCTTCTTATTTAATTTTCCCTTTTTTTTTGTCTTTCTTTGTCTTTCCACGCACCGTATCCCCCCCTCCCCCCGCTCCTCCCCCGGTGGAGAGGATTGTATGAAAGTCCAGGGGCGCTGCTCCCTGGGTCAGAGTGGATTCTGTTCTCATAACCTGCTCCTCTACTCCTCCTCTCTCCTCTCCTCCTCCTCTCCTCTGTCTTCTTCTCCTTCACTGGCAAAATCCAAAACCATGTGAAGGAGGAATGCTTCTCCCTATTCTCCTCTGCACAGGTACTTGTGTGTGTGTGTGTGTGTGTGTTTGTGTGTAAAGTGAACAATAGGATGGGAATGTGTTTGCTTCACACACACACACACACACACAGAGCGACGAGTGAGTGGGAGCTACTGGTTCATGTTTTGGATCAAGTAAATTAATGTCACACATCTGGAAGGAGGCTCCTGCCTGCTCCACCCTCTGCTGTGCTGCGTTGGTGTGATTCCCAGTTTTCCTCTCGATGTGTGTGTGTGTATGTAGGTGTAATGTTTCCAGTGCTGCTCTCTTGGAACAGACCACCCACTCAGAACACCAATAGAATGACTACGGGGAGCCCGGATAGACACACACACACACACACACACACACACACACACACACACACACACACACACACACACGTACTAAACACACACACACACACACACACACACCAACTCCCTCCAAAGTCAGCTCTTCCCAATAGTCTCAGAATAGAACGTTTTTTACCGGAGAGAGCAGAGCAGCTGACATTCTGTTACAAAGTTAAAGATAATATCACAGATGGAGGAGAGTTTCACTCCAAGACACTACGTCCAGGTTCAGAAATGCTGCCTGGCGTGAACCCGCCACGGACTCACGCCGCTGCAAGTTCACCACGACACGCCCGATGACCGGTGATCAGGTGTTTGTGTGTGTGTAAGGCAGAGAAGCAGCGGCTCAGGCCGGCTCAGTCATTTAGAAACTGAAAGTAATGGAATTAGAAGTAAAACTGAGTCGGAAGCTTTCAACTTTACTAAGTAAGGTGTTCACACAGTTTACATTCAACTTAATTCCCTGAAAATATCTGATAAATTCAGGGGGCCAAGTCTGCTTTGAGCCCCTGAGATGCTGGAGCCGGCCCTACATGCTGGGAGCCATCTGCTGCACACACTCAGGTGTGTGTGGGTCAGAGATGGAACACACGCAGCGCCGTGCGTCTCGGGGATGAGCATCGACACCATATGTGTGGGGATGCACCTGGATCACTTTTCCACACAGACCACTCACAAAACATCAATCACAGCGCCGCCCGTGCCGATGTGACGGCGACATCGCACGTTTTCCTCCTCATAAAGTTCCCAGCATGCAGTTTGCTTAGGTTCCACATGTCAGTCGCTACGGTTGAATGTATTACAGCCAGATATCATGAAATAATCACTTTTATTTGATTAAATTCCGAACGTTATATGCTGTGGGATGAAGTCCGGGGGCGGGGTTACAGGAAGGGGAGGAGCTACACTTGTTGCTCCTGTAGCTCCATATGTAACTCCTGTAACGCCTCGTTTCCACTTAATGAGGACGGTCCTGGGTGGTCCAGGGTGCAGTCAACAAAAGCATTTGTTCTCTACACCTACAAGTCACCATGAACTTTGCTCCTGGTTGTTGTTGTTGAGGATCTGAAGTCAGTTTGGGAACTTTGCGAAACCAGAATTGAATTTTGTTCTTAGAAATATGTTCGACAAACTTCTCCTTCTCTTTTGAAGGTAAATGTTTCATCCCTTCAGATCAGAGTCAGGCTCGTTCCCAAACCTGTATCTCCTGTATATTCAATTCAAGATCGGATTCATTGTGTCACCGCCATGTGATCCGTTACAGTGCATGCTCGGGGAGATCAATCGGCGAGAAGTTTCAACATCGCAGCGATGATTCATGGGGGAATGACGGCGACTCCTACAAAACCTAAACCAATATCTCCGTCTTAGATCAACACAGGAGCTGATAAAGGCCTTTCAGAGGAACCCTGAAAGGTAATAATTGAGCTTTTTCCCGGGACTCTCACAGAAACGAGTCGCTCGTCCCCGGCCCGAGCTCCAGTCATTCCCCGGGTGGGTTCCTCGACATGGAAAATGAGTTCAAAGGACAAACCTATTAGGCTTTGTCCCTATCAGCTCAATATCTTTACACCTGCAAAACACTCGTGTGGCACTTGAGGAGGGTTGTGGTCTTCAAGGCCGCACAAGGAACAAATTCAGCTTTTACACCTGGAAGTTGTGGGTTTTTGTGTTCTTATCGTGATTTGTGAAAAGAGAAAATGGTTTGTGTTACGTCCCACACACTCCCACTGTTTGCCTGCTGTTAACGTATGGAGCACAGGGCTGGAACCTAGCGCCTCCCTGACCAAACACTTAATAGTTTCCTCTTGACGTCTCTGGTGTTTTTTATGGTTTTGTAGATTAGGGGCGATGAAGAACACGTGGGCGAGTTAATCACACACACATGACACCAGAGGGTCTCTGAGTCGCTCGCATGAAGATTTGATGACTCAGACTCAAAATCCAGTCTGAGTTTGATTTCACAGTCCAGTTGAATATGGATGCCGATCGTGTTATTGACCTTCTCGGCTCTGTTTGATCACTTTGAGCTGCCGACTTCCTCCAGGCGATGGCAATTTCAACACTGAGTTCTTGAAATAATCCACACACACACACACACACACACACACCCCTAACGACAGCTCAGTGACAAAAATGAACGATTTGGACTGGATCATGTTTGATTTGTGAGACATCATGGAGCAATAACTACATAAACCAGACGTTGCTCAACAGTCAAAGCTCAGATCATGGGACTCAGATCAGATTCATGAGAAAGGGAGTTTTCTTTTTTATCTTTGTTGATTTTCCCATTTGGATGTTTGAAATCTGACCTAATGGAATCAAGAATAAAATAAGAATAAAGTGGTAACCAAGCTCAGCAGAAACAAGCTGATGTTGGAGCAAAATCTCCAATATTTGGGAACTCCTAACACGTTCCAGATACACGGAGCAACGTTCACATGCGGCACGTTTATCATCTTCTGCTTCTTTCTGTTTAGTGTTTTTCCATCGTGGCATTAAAGTCGATGATCTCTGCACTTCTTCATGCTTCCTCAGTGGCTCAAATCAATGCACATAAAAATCTCCTATCAATCTGTGACCAAACAGTGAAATGTGAAGAGACGTTGGAGAGAAACATCAAATAAACAATTACCGGGAACAAAGTCAGATGTTCCCAGCGATGGTTGGACAGCCGGAGCCTTTAAATTGATTCCATTCCTATCACATAAATCTCCCACCTTTTAATGTTCGCTTAACTAGGCCAGCTGACAAAGAACATTGTTATTTTCAGCCTGGAGGAGTAGCTGCAGTAGAAGGGAGAGGCCCAAACACACATTCACACACTGCTGTCCAGGACCTGACCGGTGCACAGCCGTGTCACGTGTCCACCGGGACGCCGCGCTCGGAAAAAAAGGGTGTTTGATGACTTCTGAGGGCAAAAGTCAATCATATCGATCTCCGAAAACAATCACGTTTCCAAAGTTTGAGAGGGAACCATAAACTCTTTAACGCTGAAGAGGCTCATTGATGTTAGACTCTTAATCAATGTGTTGTCATAAGCACTATTGTGACTGTAGGGGGCGCTGTGGAGACTGATCCAACTGAGCTTTCCAATCACATGGATGTTTTCAGGAACCCAGAACCTTCTCAGGCTCTTTTACACCACAGGAGCTATGACACACTTTGGTTCAACAATGACTTCTCCTTCCTTTAGCTCCTAACCAGAGTGCTGTACGTTCTCTCTGGAGCATCTGGGAGGTGATCACATGATCAGACTCAAGCTTCCCAAGAGTCATCAAGATCTTGCATCATTTATCAGAACACAGAATTACTCAGACAGCAGCGAAACACAACACAAAAGGCTGAAGGACGTTATTTTTGGCCACTGACCGGCATCATTTCCCATCAGTGTGCGAGACGTTTGTCTTAATTAAGATCTGAACTTTGTGGTGCAAATGGAATGGGAATGACTTCAGACCTGCTCCAAAAACAACAAACTGATGGAATTGAGGTCATTTTGTTTTTCTCTTACACCTTTGTCGTCATCACACACACACACACACACACACACACACACACACACACACACACACACACACACACACACACACACACACACACACACACACACCCCTTCTGATTCCACTCATACTCGTCAGACATGCTCCGTCCTGCTCTACCCCACGGCCCCTCTGACTGACCCTCTGGTTACACAGGAGCAGCGGCTCAGCTTCTCCATGAGACATTCATGGGCTCCTGCCTGATTGTGAACCGGCTGCAGCTGTGCCAATTAGACAAGGCTGATTACAATCTGCAACTAGCCTGCAGCTCCGTGTGCCACACCTGCTACCATTCCACCCAACGTTTGGTTTTATTAAGGCACATTTGGACTGATTGAATTAAAAATGATCGACAGAAAAGGCAAAACACTAATAAATACGATTTAATCTGCAGATACACTTGTACACATGCTTAAGGTGGACTCATTCTTTACCTGAAATGAAGGGAAACCATGTTGGCCAAAGGACAGTGGACCATCTTCACGATTAAATGTAATAGTCTCACTCTTCCACCATTAACACTGGAACGTGTATCAAGTTTCTTTTTCTCCAGCAAAGATCTGTTCCGTGTTTCATGATTTTGCCCGAGTTTCATTTCCTGTGTTTTCCTGTGTTTTCCTGTGTTTTCTTGCCTTCTCTTTGCAACATTTCTTATCCAGTTTATTAGAGACCTGGATGGAAACGTCTAAACAATGACGTCTCCAAAACTCTGTCGGCCCTCAAAAGTTGTAAAATCTTGTTGTTGCTGTTTGGCCGTGTACATAAAACACAGTTTGTTTACTCCACTGAGCTGGAGGAGCTCTCAGTTCACTCCTGCAGAGCTCCAAGCATAGGAAAGCACCTAAACACAGAAGGCAGAGGAGGAGGAGGAGGAGGAGGAGGAGGAAAGAGCCGTAGATTCTGTAGCATAAAAGGTGATGATGAAGGAAGAAACACCTGTGATGTCATGCGACTCTGCACAGCACAGTGATTCTAACTTTAATCCTGAAATGAAGTCTAAAACCCACATACAAAGGAAGAACCCTGTTTGGATAAATAACACACACACACACACACACACACACACCACACACACACACACACACACACACACACACACACACACACACACACACACACACACACAGACATGCAGTCTCTTGTAGCTAAAGGATAAGCACATAATTCTGCTTATGAAAAGACATTACATAATGAAAAGATGTTCCTGTTGCTTGTTCGAACTTGCTTGACCAGATACTAGCCTGTGTACACAGTGTGTGTGTGTGTGTGTGTCTGTGTGTCTGTATGTGTGTGTGTGAGCTCAAACACATGTCAGATATGCGCTGTTAAGTTTCGTAGGTGGACAACCATAGCAGATCTGCTTTATGAAAATAATCTCCTGTTCCCCCTCCGTCCCCCTGCTCGCCATCCTTCCTTCCGATGAGATGAAACACGATCCTGCTACATGACGAAGGCTCCTCTCATGCCTCAATCCCCCTGATATCTCCAAAATATCCCCTCACACCTACACACGGTCAGTCAACACATGGCTCAGACACACACACACACACACACACACACACACACACACACCCTCTCTTCCCTGGAAGCTGTGCATCATTTAAAATGCTTTCAGTGAAACCTGGTATTCATAACTGCCGGTTCTGATTCCACCCCCGAGTCCTTCTAACATCATAATGGTAATAGTTTAATCTGGACGGTCTTGACCCCGAGCCGTTGTTTAGACGTGACCTGAGTGGGAGCAAAGTGGCTCCCTC